>NW_006399873.1:6639556-6659515 GCF_000299155.1 Elephantulus edwardii
CAGGAACTGATAGTATACCAATTGCTGTATTTCAACAAACAGATGCTGCCCTAGGTGTGCTCACTAAGTTGTGTCAAGAAATCTGGAGAACGACTACCTAGGCACCTGACTAGAAGAGATCAATATTTTTTCCCATTCTAAAGAAAGGTGATATGACAAATTGTGGAACTGAATGAACAATATGATTAATATGACATGCAAGGAAGATTCTCTTGAGGATTATCTAAAAACAACTTGAACAGCACACCAACAAAGAACTTCCAGAAGTGTAGGCCAGGTAGGGATATTATTGCTAATGTTAGATGGATCTTGGCTGAAAGCATGGAGTACCAAAGGAATATCTGTCTGTGTTTCATTGACTATGCAAAGGCATTTGACTATGTGAACCACAACAAACTGTGGCTAACTCTAAGAAGAATGGGGATCTTAGAGCACTTGATGATGCTTATGTGAAACCTATACTTGGATATTCGTCATAATAGAGCAAGGAAACACTACATGGTTCAAAATTTGGAAGGATGTGCGTCAAGGACGTGTCCTATCGCTATATCTTTACAATCTATAAGCAGAACAGATTATTTGGAAGGCTGGGCTCTATGAGGGAAAATGTGGCATCAGGATTGAAGGAAGAATCATCAACAATCTGCATTATGGAGATGACACAACCCTGCTTGCTGAAACTGAGGAAAACCTGAAGTGCTTGCTCTAGAAGGTTAAGGTCTACAGCCTTCAATATGGATTGAAGCTGAATATCAAGAAAACAAAGATTCTCACCACTAGGCGGATTGGCAGCATACTGATAGATGGTGAAGATTGAGATTGTAAACTGCTTTAGTTTGCCTGGTTTCACAATCAATATTTTTGGTACCAGCAGCTAGGAAATTAAATGATGAATTTCACTGGGAAATTCAGCTGTCAGAGACCACTCCAAAGTACTGAAGAACAGTGTCATTCTGGAGACTAAGGTGTGCCATAGTCTTTGCAATTACTTGATATACATCAGAAAGCTGGACAATGAGTAGGAATGATAGAAGGATAATTTATGCCTTTGAATTATGGTGCTGAACTGCTAACAAGTTCATCCTAGAGGGGATTAAACAGGCTGCTCATTGGAGGCAAGGATTTTGAAGCTTTGTTTGACATACTTTGGATATGTTGTAAGACAGGACCAGTTCTTGGAGAGGGACATCATGCTTGAGAGTGTGGAGAGACAGTGCAAGAGAGGAAGATTCTCAATGAGATGGATTGATTCAGTGACTGTGTCAATGAGGGCAGGTGTTTCAGCGACTCTAATATTGGCACAGGATAGATCATGGTTTAGGGCTGTTGTACATAGGGTCGATATGTGTTGTAGATGACTTGGTAGCACATAACAACAACAACAACAACAACATGAGAAGAATGCTGAATGACCCAGGAAGCATCAAAAGAAAATAGTGCAAAACAAAGTGGACTGGAGGGCAGGAGGGGGGGAGGAAATTGTGCAACAATAGAAAAATCTTTTTAAAAAGAAAAGTGAACTGGAGGGGGAGTGGATAAGGAGGAAAATTTTCAACAATGACTGAATGGATATCCAAGTTTTCTGTAAACTTTCCTTAACATACCAGTTATTGACCAAAAGAAGATAGGAGTACACAGAGTCACTATAACTGAAAAATTTGGCTGACAGAGAAGAATTTCATAAAACAACATATGATCAAGAGCCTATTGTGATGAAAGTAGTTCAAGCTGCTCTGACGAATTGGCAAAAAAAAAACAAAACAAAACAAAACAAAAAACAAAGCCTCAGAAATTGATAGCATACCAACTGACATATTTCAAGAAACAGACACTGCCTAGACACACTGAGCAGGTTGTGCCAAGAAATATAAAGGACATACAACCACCTGGCCAACTGACTAGAAAAGATCCATATTTTTCCCATTCCAAAAAAAGGTGATCTGACATAGTGGAAATTGTCAAATAGTATCATTAATATCAGATGCAAACAAGATCCTGCTGAAAATTATCCAGACAGGACTGGAACAGTACATCAACAGAGAATTGCCAGATGTGCAGGCTGGGTTTAGAAGAGGCCATGGCACGAGAGATGTTATAGTTAACATTAGATGTATCTTAACTGAAAACCGAGAGTACCAGAGGAATGTCTGTCTGTGTTTCATTAACTCTGCAGAGACATTTGACTGTGTGGCTCACAAAAAACTTAGGCTAACTGAAAAGAATGGGAATCCCAAACACTCTCTTTTAATTTTGCAAAATCTATGCTTGGACTAGGAGGCAGTTGTAAGATGAAAAAGAGGAAATACTGCCTAGTTCAAACTTGGGGAGGATATATGCCAGGAATGCATCCTATCTCTATAACTTTTCAATCTGTTTGTGGAACAGATCATCTGTGAGCTGGGCTCTATGAGGAAGAATGTTGCATAAAGATTGGGGAAGACTCTTAAACAACCTGCTTTATACCGATGACAAATTTTTGCTTGCCAAAACTGAGGAGAAATTGAGGCATTTGCTACAGAAAGTCAAAGCCTACAGCTTTCAATATGGATTGAAGCTCAACATTAAGAAAACAAAAATTCTCACCAGTAGGCTAATTGGGAGCATCGTGAGATGGCAAAGAGATTGAGGTTGTTAACAGTTTCAGCTTGCATGGTTCCATAATTAACACTTCTAGAACCATCAGCTAGGAAGTCAACAGATGAAATGCATTGTGAGAATCTGTTCTCATGGACTTTCCCAGAGTACTGAAGAGCAATGATGTCAGTCTAGAGAATAAAGTATGTCTGATCAGACCATGGTCTTTGTAAATAATTACTATGCCTCGAAGAGCTGGACAGTCGCTAAGAATAATAGAAGAATAATCAATGCTTTCAATTTATGGTTATGGAGAGTATTGAATATACTGTGGATGCTAAGAGAACAAAAAGATCGTTCCTGGATAGAGTGGAACCAGGCTGATCCTTGGAAGCAAGGATTTTGAAGCTCCATCTGTTATAGTTTGGACATGTTGCAAGGAGGGACCGTTCCTTGGAGAGAACATTATGCTTTGAAGGACAAGAGAGGAAATGCAAGAGAGGAAGACCCTGGATGAGATGGATTGACTCCGTGACAGGGGTAATGGTGGTAGGTATGCCAGAGACAATGAGATTGAAGCACGATAGAGCAGGATTCAGAGCTATTGTACTCAATGATACATGAATAGTATGTTTTTAAGAGAAAACAGAAGAAACAGACACACTGGATAAAAGACAATCCTTTTTTGAAATATTTGTATATTTAAAAAACCACACCCAAAACCCCTGGAGTTACGTGTGTGTATGTGTATATGTTTATATTTTATATTATTTATACATAAATATATATTTAAAATCTGAGAATGTGCACTATGTGTCATGTATCAGTGTAAGCATGAGAAGAATATTTAGTGCAAAGAAAACTTCAGAGCATTCACGAATGAAGATGAAATATTACAATGTGGATTACATTTAACCATAAAGCAAAAAAAGATGCTCACGTCTAAAACAATAAGCAACATTATTGTGCACAAAAAAAGATTGAAGTTGTAAATCATTTGATTTTACTTAGATCCCTAATCATAACACTTGAGTGTAGGCATTAAGAACTCAAAGACCATTATTAATTTATTATTAATTAATTTATTATAATATCATTTGCAAAATCCTCTTGGAAGTGTTTAAGTTATCAATTTCAATTTATGTGGAATTTACACATACAACTTTAAAGTTCCACATGTACATATAGAAATTGAACAGTGACTATAGTAGATCAAAGAAAAATTGGTGATTTTGTATTATGATATAAGCAAAAAATATTGAATATGTCAAAGTATGTCACAAGTACCAGCCTGTCTTGCAAAAAGTACAGACAGTATGGTCTTTAGAAGTGAGAGTGATCACAGTATCTCACATATTTTGGGCATGTTTTCAGGAACCATAAGATGCATAGGAAGTTCTACATCATGACGTAACTGTTGTTAATTGTCATTAAGTAGAGTAGGACGCATAGATAGTCTATCCACAACAGACCTAGACCTTGTTCTATTTTATGTAATCCTCATCATCTCTGACATACTCGGATGCATTGCTGCATCTACTGTGTCAATCAAGCTCAACAAAGTTCTTCTTTTTCACTGAACCTACACATTTCTAAGCATGAGGTCCCTTTCAAAAAAATAGACTCTCCTAGCAACATGACAAAAGTAGAGATGATCTTTACCATCTTTTTTCTTGAAAGTGCACTCTTGTCATCCATACCTTCTCCAAAAAATACCCCTCTGCTTATTCTTTTGCCAATACATGGAATATTCAGTTACTTGTCTCCAATACTACAACTCAAAGGCATCAATTTTTCTTCTCTTATCATATTAGTTTTCAAACTCTTAGATATATAACAAGTGATTTGAAGGGCAACAGCTTAAACCAACAAGACTTTAGTCTCCAAACTGGCATCGTGGTTTTTGTTTTTGTTAGATGTAATTGAGTCAAGTATGACTCATAGTAACTCTATGAACAACAGTTCTGTACCCTTTTCTACCTTGTGTAAAAGTCACAGTCTCTAAAACACTCTAGCCCCGAGCTGCAGTCACTAGGTCAATCAAACTGATTGAGCGTCTTCCTCTCCCTTTGTCATCCTTCCATCTTTCCTAGCATGATGTCCTTCTCCAAGGAACAGTAGTAACATCTAGTAGTAACAGGTCTAAAGTATGTGAGATGACTTTATCATCTTTGCCTCCAAGGAACCACTGTCTGCACCTTCTCCAAGACATATCTCTTTGTTCTTTTGACATTCCATGGGATATTCATTGTTGTTGTTGTTATGTGCTGTCGAGTCACTTGCGACTCATAGCGACCCTATGTACAACAGCCCTAAACTCTGTTCTGTCCTGTGCCAATCTCACTGTCTCCAACACACCCATCCCGATTACCCCAGTCACTGAATCAATCCATCTCTAAGAAGGCCTTCCCCTCCTGTGCCTGCCCTCCACTCTCCCAAGCATGATGTCCTTTTCCAAGGACCAGTCTCTCCTTACAACATGACCAAAGAATGTCAGACGAAGTCTCAGAATCTTTGCCTCCAAAGAGCAGCCCGGTTTAACCCTCTCCAGGATGAATCTATTTGTTTTCTTAGCAATCCATAGTACCCCCAATACTCTTCTCCAACACCAAAGCTAAAAGGCATCAATTTTCCTTCTATCCTCCCTAGTCATTGTACAACTCTCTGACACATAACAAGTGATTGCAAAGACCATGGCCTGTATCAGACGCACCTTAGTCTCCAAAGAGACACCGCTGCTCTTCAGTACTTTAGAAAGGTCCCTAAAACCAGGCTTTGCCATCGCAATGTGTCTTTTAATTTCCTGACTGCTGGTGCCAAGAGTGTTGATTGTGGAACAAAGCAGACTAAAGCTGTGAACAATCTCAGTCTCTTCACCATCCATCCTGATGCTGCCAATTGATCCAGTGGTGAGAATCTTTGTCTTCTTGACACTGAGCCTCAGTCCATATTGAAGGCTGCAGTCCTTGACCCTCTGCAGCAATTGCTTCAGGTCCTCCTCAGTTTCAGCAAGCAGGGTTGTGTCATCTGCATAATGCAGATTGTTGCTAGATCTTCCACCAATCCTGATGCAGCATTTCTCCTCATAGAGCCCAGCCTCCTGAATAATCTGTTCTGCATACATGTTGAAAAGTTATGGAGACAGGACACATCCAATACATTCAATACTCTCCTCTAATACCACAGTTCAAAGGCCTCAACTTTTCTTCTTTCTTATTTATAGCTCAGCTCTCAGCTGAATAGCCAGAAATTGAAAAGATTATTACTTTAATCAGTCTCATTTTAGTCCTCAAACAGATATCATTGCTCCTAGAAATCTGGAGAGGGCCCTGATTGCACGCTTTCCCACTTCAATATGTCTCCTGATCCCCTGACTACTGATACCAAGTGAATTGATTGTGAATCTGAGTAAGATTAAGTTGATGCCACTTTCAATCTTTTCTCCATCTTTCACAATGTCACTAGTTGTGAGATTTTTTTTCCTTGATGTTAAGATACAATCTATATTGAATGCTGCAGTGTTTTATCTTTTGCAAAAAGTGTTTCGGTCCTCCTCACTTTCACCAAGTAAGGTTGTTTCATCTATATGTTGTTGTTGTTATGTACTGTCAAGTGGACTATGCATAGTTATACTAGGAAAAATAGCCCTGAACTCTGCTCTATCCTGAGCCAAAATCACCATTTATGACACACTTGCTTTCATTGACCCAGTCACTGTGTGAATTCATCTCATCAGGAGTTTTCTTCTCTTGTGTTTACTTTTCACTCTTAGAAGTATGGTGTCCTTCTCCAAGGAAAGGTCCATCCTGGAAACATGCTCAAATTATATGAGATAGAATCTCAAAATTCTTGTATCCAAGGAGCAACCTGATTTTACCCTCTCTAGGGTTGACCTGTTATCCTCTTGCTAGTCCTTGGAAGGTTCAACATTCTTCTGCATCATCACAACTCAAAGGCATTGATTATTCTTCTTTTATCCTTAGTAATGGTCCAGCTTTCAGATTCATAGCCAGCAATTGAAAAGACCATGGTCTGGAACAGGCTCACCTTTGTCTCTAGACTTATATCAATGATTTTAGCACTCTGGAAATTCCTTGACAGCAGATTTTTCTAAAGCAAATTGTCTTTGATTTCCCTACTGCTGGTTCCAAGAACATTGATTAAGGATCGGAGCAAGATGAAATTGTTAACAACTTTAATCTTTTCTCCATCCATTATGATGCTTCCTATTTATTTATTGATGAGTGCTCTTCCAATGCTGATTCCACATTCTTCTTCATAGAGGCCAACTTCTCAAATAATTTTCTCACCATGACAATGAATAAAGATTACAGAAGAAGAATTGATGTCTTTGAGTTGTGGTACTGGAGAAGAGTACTGAACATCCCATGGACTGCCAAAAGAACAAAAAAGTATGTTTTGGAAAGGGTGTGGCCAAAATGTTCCTTGGAGGCAATGGAGAAAAAGCTTCTTCTTGACTATTGAGGACATGTAGCTAGGTAAGCTTATTCCTTGGAAAGTGACATCATACATGGAAAGATGGAGGGTCATCAAAGGAGAAGAGGTCCCAAAGAGATGGACTGACATTAAGATTTCAGCAATGGGCTCTAGTGTCTCAAATATGAAGGTGACACACAACATAGCACAGTTTTCAGGTTGGCTTGTTCATACAGTTCTATAAGTCATACTCACCTGATGACACCTAACAAAAACAATAAATTACATTGTAGTTTGGGTATATGCATTCCTACTGGTTTATTTTTCTAATTACTATGTACTTGTCTGTGAGTTTGTTTTACTAAGGTAACTTTTGACAGAGGGCTCACCCATGGTAGATAGGTTTTAGTAGAACTTCCAGATTAAGACAGACTAGGAAGAAAATTTGGTCATCCACTTTTGAAATAGTAGACCTCCAAACACCCTATGAACAATGGAGGAACATGGATAATTACAGTATTAAAAGGAGAGCCCTTGGTGGCATAATTACTCCTCGGTATTTTGGGAAAGTCTCTGATAGCAGTTCACCCAGTGCAATACGTCTCTTGATCTCTTGACTGTTGGAATACCAAGTTTGTTGATTGTGGATCCTAGCAAGATGAAAAGTTTGATTACTTCAATCTTTTCTCCATCCATCTTGAGGTTGATTATTGGCCCAGTGGTGGTGACTTTTGTTTAATGTTAACACAAAATTGAATACTATGCAGCACTCAGGAACAATGATTTCAAAAAATACTACATAAATTGGGAAAGACTGGAGAACATTATGCTGATAATAACTAACTCAGTCTAATAAGGACAAATACTGCATAAGAACATTATTGGAAAATTATAAGGATGACTGTTGTTGATTGCCGTTGAGTCCAGTACGACTCCTAGCAACCCTATGAACAAAATGCCTGAAGCCTTTCTATAAATATTGACATTTACCAAGGACCATAGCTTTTCCAGAGGCATATTGTTTAGGAAGTGGATGCCACTTCTGCTACCAAACCTGTCTTAAACTGGGATCTCCTCAAAACACTGTCCACTAAGGCATATGAATGACACCCCAATGGCACAAGGTTCAGCACCATAGCAACCCCAAATTATCTCAGTACACCAAACTGACAGAAGAGTGCTGAGCCACTTAGAAGAATGTTTCTCAGAAATATAACAACCGACTTTAAATAAAAAGTCCCTCCTCCAGGTCTTATTTACTCTAAACAAGAGCCTAAAATATAAACAAACAAAAACAACCCCAAAAAAACCCGCAACCTATATAGTATGTTGTTGTAATGTGTTGTTGAGTTGCCTGCAATGTAAAACATTTTTGGGAACCCAAGGTGGGAAGGGGTTGGAACAGAGGGGTAAGGATGGCTAGGGAGGTAATCATAAGGTTGCACAATTTGATGAGTAGAAGTAGGGGGTAAAGGAAATGGGAAAGATCCTGTATGGACCTGAATAGATAGGGTAATGGACCTGAATAGACTAAGTTATGGTGGGCATAATTCAATGGAGATTGATTATATAAAACACAATATATGAGAACGATTGTATGAAACACAATGTGAATGAAAGAAAGTGTGGAGCACAATATATATTAATTTCCTTTTTAAGGAAAACTTTTATTTGTACTGTTTATTTTTTAATGTAATCTATATTAAAGATTTGTCTTGATTGTCTGCTGCAAGTACTTCAAGTCTTCCTTGTTTTCAGCAGACAAGATTGTGTCATCTGCATAACACAAATTGGTTGAGTCTTCTCCAATTCTGCTGCTATTTTCTACCTCATAAAATCCTTGTACTAGAATGATTTGGTCAACGTATAGACTGAATAGTTCTGGAGAATGGATAAAGCCCTGACATACACCTTTACCAGCACTGAGAGTTCCCTGAGTTGAGTATAATATTACTATTTACAGATTTGAATGAGACCTTCCGAAGATTAAATCCATGTGCACATCAAAAACTTTTTCCAACAGGGTGAAAAAAAACCACAACAACCTACTAAATGGGAACAAACATTTGACAATACCAACTCAGACAAGAGTCTTACACTGAAAGTTTATAGAATACTGCTGGCCCTCCACAAGAAAAAAGACTGATAACTCAGTTACAAAATCGGCAAAAGACATGGAAAGAATCTTTACAGAGGAAAATAAATGGCCAACAGACGTATGAAGAAATGCTCCAAATCACTGGCAATAAGAGAGAAACACATCAAAACCACAATGAAATACCATCTCCAGTAGCAGTGGCAAAATTTAACAGGACAGCAAGTAATAAATGTTAGAGGATGTAGCAAGATAGGAACTCTTTTACATTGTTGGCGGGATTGTACGATGGAACAACCACTCTGGAAGGCAGTTTGTGCTTTCCTCCAAAGCTGAACTTAAAAATTCCATATGACTGAGCTATCTCATTGCTTGGAATATAATCAAAGAAAATGAGAACTGAGCCTCAAACAGAAACTTGTATACCAATGTTCATAGAAGCATTTTTCACCATTGCAAGAACTTGCAAACAACCCAGATATCTAACCATGAACGAATGAATTGAGAAGTGATGGTACATTCATACAATAGAATACCACGCAGCATGCAGGAGCGATGCTTTTGTAAATTACTACGTAATTTGGAAGAGACCTGAGAACATTATGCTGACTGAACTAACTCAGTCCCACAAGTACAAATATGGTATAAAATCATTATTGCAGAATGAATATAAGGATCCAAAGTAGGGGGAGGGTGGAAATAGAGGGGTGAAAGAGGTCTGCTGTTAATCATATTGTTGTTGTTAAGTGCTGTCGAGTCATAGACGACTCATAGCAAACCCTATGAACAAAAGACCAGGACACCTGTAAACTTTCATCCTTTCCTGAGGTTCATAGGATTACCAGAGCCAAGCTTTTACGGAAGTGCATGCCACTCCTGCTTCCAAGCTTGTTTTAATTGGGGAGCTCCACCAAACACTGTCCACCATGGATGACTATTCTTGCATTTGACTCATCAGTTTTTACAGTGTTCCTCCTCACAGCAACCACGAGTTTTCTCAGTACAGCAGCTGGATTATCAGGACTATATGTCCTAAAAGAATATTTCACCAAAAACAATTAAAGGCAGGCCTGAGGGCTGTGAATTAGAGTCACCCACCATTGGCTCTGGAGCATGACTTTCTATCCACTAGGCCAAATGATCTCTTTCTAATCATAGGGTTGCACAATTTGATGAGTGGGTGGGGTGAAGGAAATGGGAAGGATCTTTAGTGAAAACATATTCCAAATTTGTAAATAAACCAGAATAACATTTTTTTAAAAAGAAATATTTATTTGTATCTAAAGTTAGGTTTCATACTGTGACAAATAAATTATCCTTCTTGTTTCAGATTAAAAAAAGAGAATGAGTCACTATAAATGAAAAAATTCTATGACACATTTTGTTCATACATATTCAGCTGTTATAATATTAGGGATTTTTTAAAAATTTATAACCAGCGTAAACATCATACCCAATAATAACCATCTATTTCAAGATGACTATGACAAGAAAACTTATACAATATTCATAATGTACTTATAAACTTAACAGTATTAACAGATAATTTATGTTATTGATACTTTACAGAAAAGATATCTAAATTTCAAGTAAGTCATTTTATCAATGTATGTAATTGGCAAAGTCCAAAGCAGGAACAAAATACGTCTATTTAAAATCAATAGCAGTGGGTTGTTCGGGGATTTTTTTTTTTTCTATTTTAAATCATTCATCAAATGATTTTCACCTTAATAAAAGACATTATTACTGAACATTCACAAATTCATAGAAATAGAAATGTGTTTTTAACAAATGTTAAAAATTTGTAATTTATTTAGTATTATTTCTTTAAAACAGTTATTTTTTTAAACCTTTTTAAATGAAGTTTTTCTCCATTCATCTCTAGGTTTTGATATTTAGTTGATTCAATGTAAAGAATTTAATCTATAATACTATTTTTAATTGGTGTGTTACAATTACCTTTGTTTTACCCTACAAATGTTCAATCAATTATTAGGGGAAAATATAGTTTTTAAAGTTTCTTGACTAAAGCAGGTATTATAAAAGTTTTGTTTAAACTTAGCATTGTGAACTGAAGTCACAGAGACAATGAGAAACTAGTATATTTGCTTTGAGCATCTAAACATTGTAATAAAGAATATTGGATGCAATTCAAATCTAACTTTATTTGAGAATAACCCCAGGCATTCAGTGTCTGTATTTCTTGTAATTTTGGTCTGATTATTGGAAACTCATTCAATTTTGCCTCAGAGCACCTACTAACCTCATACCAAAAACCATAAAAACAATTATGTGATGATTAGCCTCTTTAGATCAGACAAAATAGGTATACACAATTACATAATGCTGGTAACTCATAAAAGAACAGAACATTGTCTCTCTAAGTTAGAGTGAAGTGTGAAATAATTATTTAATCCACACATGAAAGTTAAATTTTAACAATTCAAGTTCAAATTTATCATTATGTATCATATCTTCAATATATTATTGGTTGACATTGAGTCAACTATTTCTCATAGATACCCTGTGAATAACAGATTTAAATATTGCTTGATACTACATGATATTATACTTGTCATGTAGCATCAAACATAGACTGATCTATAGCCGAATATCTAACTAGTTTTCAGAAGCAATAAATTCCAGGGGAGGAGATTGCCCATCTGGTTGATTCAAACTATGCATCTTTAGGGTCACAAAGCAGTTCCTTTCCACCAGGCCGCCAGAGTTCCCAGATACACTACAATTTTTTTTTATTTTCTCCTTATGTTGTTGTTGCTAGGTGTCAAAAAAGGGATTGTGATTTGTTGTTGTTATTTGCCATTGAGTCACCTGCAGCTCATTGTGGGCCTATGTACAACAGCCCTAAACCCTGCTATATCCCTTGCCAATCTTATTGACTCCAACACACCTATCCCCATTATCCCAGTGACTGAATCAATCCATCTCATTGAGGGTCTTCCTCTCCTGCACTGTCCCTCAACCTTAAAAAGTATAATGTGTCTCTCCAACGACTGATCCTGCCTTACAGTATGTCCAAAGTACGTTAGACAAAGCTTCAGAACCCTTGTGTTCAAGCTCAACCCTCACCAGAATGAACTTGATTATTCTCCTAGCAGTCTATGGTCTTCGCCAGCACCACAGCTCAAAAACATCAATTCTCCTTCTATCACCCCTAGTCATTGTACAGCTTTCTGACGCATAACAAGTAATTTCAAAGACAATGGCCTGTATCAGGTGTACATTAGTCTTCAGATTGACATTATTGCTCTTCAGTACTTTGGAGAGGTCTCTGACAGAAACCTTTCCAAATGCAATTCCTCTGTTAATTTCCTACCTGCTGGTACCAAGACTGTTGATTGTAGAGCCAAGCAAACTGAATCTGTCAATAATCTCAATCTCTCCAGCATCTATCATGATAATGCCAATTGGCCCAGAGGTGAGAATCTTTGTTTTCTTGATATTGAGCTTCAATCCATATTGAAGTATGTAGTTCTTGACCTTCTGCAGAAAGCACTTCAGGTCCTCCTCAGTTTCAGGCCCGTGTCTTCTGCATAACATAGATTGTTGATGAGTCTATCTTTAATCCTGATGTCTCACTTCTCCTCATAGATCCTGGCCTCCTGAATAATCTGTTCTGAATATAGATTGAAAAGATATGGAGATATGAAACATCCTTGACACACACCCTTTCCAATTTTGAACCATGCAGTGTTTCCTTGCTCTGTTCTGATGACTGCCTCCTGTTTCAAGTACAGGTTTCACATAAGCACAATCAAGTGTTCTAGGATTTCCATTCTTCTCAGTTAGTCATAGTTTGTTGTGACCCACAAAGTCAAATGTCTTTGCATAGCCAATGAAACAGAGATAAACCTTCCTCTGGTACTCTGTTTTCAGCCAAGATCCATCTGACATTAGCTACAATATCCTTAGTGTCACAGCCTCTTCTAAATCCAGCCTGTACTTCAGGCAATTCTCTGTTGATGTGATATTTCCATTGTTTTAGTATAATCTTCAGCAAAATCTTGCTTGCATATGATATCAATGTTAGTGTTTGAGTTTTGGATAATTTATACACTCTATCTGATTATCTTTCTTTGGAATGGGAACAAAAATAGATCTCATTCAGTCAATTGGCCAGGTGGTTATCCTCCAGGTTTCTTGGCACAACTTGGTGAGCACATCTAGACAGAGTCTGTTTGTTGAAATATGTATGCCTTCAATTCCTGGGACCTTTTTTCCTGCCAATTTTTTCAGAGAAGCTTGAACTTCTTCTTTCATCACCACAGGCTCTTGCTCACACATTGTTTCATGGAATTATTCCAAGAATATCATCCAGGAAGAATGGATAAAGTCATTATAAAGACAGAGGAGTAAGAAAAGACCAAGACAGATGTCAGAAGAAACTCTAAATATTTCACTGGACCGTGAAGAAGCCAAAGTAAAGGGAAGAAATCAAGATATTAAGGAGTTGAACAGAAGATTCCAGAGAGAAGAATGGGAAGACAAAGTATTACAATGAAATGTGCTAGGAGCTGGAGTCAGAAAATCAAAAGGGCCAAAACCCCTCAGCATTTCTTAATCTGAAGGAACTAAAGAACAAATTCAAACCTTGTGGCTTCTAGTGACCTTAATCAATAGATCTGAATCCTGCCTTATCCTTTGCCATTCTTTTCACCACTGACACCCTTGAGCTATTGTTGTACTCATAATCCATGTCTTTGAGGGTTTTCCTCCCCTTCACTGATCATTCATTTTTTTCAAGCATGATGTACATTTCCAAGCAATAGCCTTTCTTGCCACATGTCTAAATTATGTGAAATAAAACTTAATTTTCCTTGAGTCCAAAGAGTATTCTTTGGCTGCTCTCTCTATATATATACATCTATCTCTATCATCTCGATCATTTCTATCATCTCTATCTCTATCTCTATATCTCTATCTCTGCAGGAAATAAAAAATGGCAGATTTAAATATAGATTGAAGCTCAACATCAAAAAGAAGATTTTCACCACTGGGCAGATTGGAATCGTCATGATAGATAGTGAAGAGTTTAAGATTGTTAACAGTTTAGTTTATTTGGCCCCACAATCAACACTCCTAGTACAAGCAGCCAGGAAATTTATCAATTAAAAAATTGGAAAAATCTACTGTCAGAGACGTCTCCAAAGTGCTGAAAAGCAATCATGTCAGTCTGGAGACTAAGGTGCACCTTATCCAGGACATAGTCTTTGCAATTGCTTGCTGTGCATCAGAATGCTAGACAATGACTAGGTATGTTAGGAAAATTTATGCATTTGAGCTGTGGTGCTGGAGAAGAGTGTTGGATATACCAAGGACTGCTAGGAGAACAAACAAGTTCATCCCAGAGAGGGTGAGACCAGGCTGCTCCTTGGAAGCAAAGATTCTGAAGCATCGTCTGATATACTTTGAACATGTTACAAAGTGGGACCAGTGCTTAGAGAAGGACTTGGGAGTGTTGAGTGACAGTGCAATATAGGAAGACTCTTGATGAGATGAATTGATTCAGTGATTGGTTTAATGGGGATAGCTGTTTCAGAGACCATAAGATTGGCACAGGATACCACACGTTAAAGGGCTATTGTAAAGTCACTATGTGTTGTAGGTGACTCAATGGCACATAACATCAGTAACTAGATAGATAGATAGATAGATAGATCACAACAAATTGGCTAACTCTGAGAAGAACGGGAATTTCAGAACACTTAATGTGCTAATGTGAAACCTATACTCTGATCATAATTTGTGTTATGCAGATTACACAACCCTGCTTGCTGAGACTGAGGAGGATCTGAAGTGCTTGCTGCAGAAGGTCAAGGACTATAGCCTTCAGTATGGATTGAAGTTCAAGATCAAGAAAACAAAGATTCTCACTACTGAGCAGATTGAGAGCATCATGATAGATGGTCAATAGATTGAGATTGTTCACAGCTTTAGTTTTCTTGGTTCCACACTCAACACTCTTGGCACTAGCAGCCAGGAAATGAAAAGACATATTGCAGCGGGTAATTCTACTGTGAGAGACCACTATAAAGTACTGAAGAGAAACAATGTCAGTCTGTATACTAAATTGTGCCTGAAACAGGCCATGGTCTTTGCAATCACTTGCTATGCATCAGAAAGCTGGAAAGTGACTAGGGATGATAGAAGTGGAATTTATGCCTTTCACCTCTGTTGTTGAAGAAGAATATTGGATATACCAGGCACTGCTAAGAGTATGAACAAATTTGTACTGGAGAGGGTTAAACCAGGCAGCTCCTGGGAGGTACGGATTCTTAAGCTTCGTCTGACACATTTTGGACATGTTGCAAGGAGAGATCATTCCTTGGAGAGGGATGTCATACATGAGTTGCCTATGACTTGACAGCACTTAACAACAACAATGAGAGAGAGAGAGAGAGAGAGAGAGAGAGAGAGAGAGAGAGAGAGAACTCGCAGTTGGCTTAGTGGACAAAAATGTTATACTCCCAAGCCAACGATGGGTGATTCTACTACACTGCCCTCAGTCCTGCCTTTAATTATTTTTTTGGTGAAACATTCTTCTAGGTTGTATAACCCTGGTATTCCCGATTAAAACAAGCTTGGAAGCAGGAGCGGCATCCACTTCCATAATAGCTTGCCTCTGGAAACCCTATGAACCTGGATAAAGGACGAAAGTTATATAGGTGTCCAGGACTTTTTTTCATAGGGGCTATGAGTCGCCTATGACTTGAGGGCACGTAACAACAACAACACCATCACACACACACACACACACACACACACACACATGCACATATTTGCATTGTTGATTACCTTCTAGTCGAGTATGACTCATAGAGATGCTATGAACAAAAAGACTGAAGTCCCTCTACAACTATCGACATTTCATAGACTTCTGGAGTCATGTTATTTAGAAAGTGGATGCCGCTCCTGCTTCCAAACATGTCATAGTATGTTAATGTTGTTATGTCTCATTGAGTCTTCTGTGATGTATAGCGACATTGTGTACAGAAGCTCTGAAACTCTCTGTCCTGAGCCAGTGTCACTAATTTTTACACATCTACCCCCATTGCCCTAGTTAACATATCAATCAATCTCATTTGTGTTATCCCCCTCCTTTGCTGTACATTCAACCTCCTGAACATGATGTCCTTCTCTAAAGACTAATCTCTCCTGGCCATGTGCCCAAAGTAAGTGAGGCAGAGCTTAAAATCCTTGCCTCTAAGGAAAGACTTGGTTTCATCCTCTCTAAGACAGACCTATTTTTCTTTTTTTGACAGTCCATGGTATGTTCTAGACTCTTCTACACCACAACTCAAGGCACCACAACTCAAAGACATCCATCCATTCTTCTTCAGTTACCCTTTGTCATTGTCCAACTCTCTGAAGCACAACAAGTAATTGAGAAAACCGTGATCTGTATTAGGTTCACCTTTGTTTCTTGACTGACATCCTTGCTCTTCAGCATTCTGGAGTGGTCGACGACATCAGACTTTCCAAATGCAATTCATTTATTTTTTTAATTTTTATTTCCTGGCTACTGGTGTTAAGAGTGTTGATTGTGAATCCGAGCAAGCTGTAATTGCTAACATCCTCAGTCTCTTGTCTATTTATCACGGTGCTGCCAATTTGCCCAGTGGTGAGAATTTTTGTCTTCTTTATGATGGCCTTCAATCCATGTTGTAAACTTCTGCAGCAAGCACTTCAGGCATTTTTCAGTTTCAGCAAGCAAGGTTGTGTCATCTGCATATTATAAGTTGTTTATGAGTCTTCCTCCAGTCTTGATGCCACACTCTTCACAAAGCCTTGCTTCCCAAAACATCTGTCCTACAAACAGAATGAAAGGTATGGGGACAGGATGCATCCCTGACACACCCCTTTCCTTGTTCTGTTCTGAGGACTGCTTCTTAGTCCAAGTATAAGCTTCTCATAAGCACAATCAAGTGTTCTGGTATCTCATTTTCATCAATATTAGGCACAATTTGTTGTGATTTGCAAGTCAAATGCCTTTGCATAGTCAGTGAAATGCAGATAGACATTCTTCTGGTACTCTCTGCTTCCTGACAAGATTCATCAGGTATTGGCAATAATGTCTGTAGTGTCATGACTTCTTTAAACCAAGCTTATATTTTTGGTAGTTCTCTGTCAATGTGCTGTTCCAGTCATTTCTGGATAATCTTCAAAAGGATTTTGCAAGTGTGTGATATTAGTGATATCATTTGATAAATTCCACATTCTGTCGGGTCTCTGCTTTTTGGAATGGGAATAGATATAGATCTTTTCCTATGAGTTGGACAAATAATTGTCCTCAGATTTCCTGGCACAACTTGGTGAGCACATCCAGGGCAGCATCTGTTTACTGAAATACTTTAATTGGTATTCCATCAGTTCCTGGAGCTTTATATTTTGTCAAGCCCTTCAGAGCAACCTGAATTTACTCCTTCATCACCATTGCCTCTTGCTCATATGGTGTTTCTTTATTTTTATTATTATTATGTGTGTACCGTCAAATCGGATATGACTGGTACAGGAGGTGATTGTTCTTCCTTCTTCAGCAGAGCATCTGATGGGTTTGAATTGTGCACCTCAGGGATTACAGTGCAGCTTCTTGCCAGTAGGCCACCAAAGCTCGCCATATGTTGTTTCTTGAAATCATCTGTCTCAGTCAATTATTTTTTGGCACAATGTCTTTGTATACTCCTGCCATCATCTTTTAATGCTTGCTGTACCATTCAATATTCTGTCCATATCATCTATAAGCATTACATCTAGTGACTTGACTTTATTTTTTGTTCTTTCAGCTTAAGAAATTCTGAGCAAGTTTGGCCCTTTTGATTTTCTGACTGTAGGTCCTTGCACATTTCATTATAATATTTTGCCTTGTCTTCCTGAGCTGCCTGTCATGAGTCTTGAACCTTAATTACTCATGGACATATTATAAAAGATAATTACAATTTATTGATTAATTAATTAATAGCAACAATTGCAATTTACCTACATTGCAATTAATAAATTCATCACCAAATGGTGATTCATTGATTCATAACATGCATCAAACAGTTAATTGCAATTTATCTACATTGCAATTCATAAATTCATCACATGTTAATTCATCAACAGCGGAGAACACTCACTCATCCCAGGATCCCAGCTCATCGTTTTCCTTTGTCTCTCATGGTCATTGATGCAGTTGGGAGGTTCTCAGCTAGTTCAGCAATTTGACATAGCCAGGGTCCATAGGTGTGGGCAGAATCCTCCACTGTCTCAGTAGTTCATGTCCATCAGTGTAGGCTAGAGTTCTTGGCTCTGAAAAGAGCCTTAGAGTCAGCGTTCAGCTCAGTGCTCCCAATTGAAGTGGAGAGAGTTTCAGGTTGAGCTCTTTGGGGTATAAATACCTTTAGCTTGGATACTAGATGCTACATCATATTCAAACAATGATATTCAATTTTTAGTTTTCAACCAAATACATTAGTCCCAAAGCAACATAAGTTTGACCAATCATGTTCTATCCTTGGCAACATGGTATTAGCCAGTCATATCTCCTTATCCAGGGTCTGCACCTTTTGTGATCAGAGGGCCTTAAGCCTCTGAGAGGCCTAACTGGACATATTAACTCTTCAATACATTTTCACAAATATTTTTAACATAATTCCTAACAATAAATTAGTAATCTATTTCTTATTTTTATCTGATTCCAATATATTTCTTACTCTTAATATTACAAGTTACATTCTCCTGGCAACACAGGCAGTAACAAGTTACATTCCCTTATCAGAATTCACACAGTAGCTTTATAGGCAAGTTATTATCAGTTACATTCCCTTATCAAGGGTTTGCACCTCCTGTGGTCAGTGGGGCTCTAGGCCTCAAAGAGGCCCATTAGCATGATTTTCATAAATATTCTTCCTTCTATATTTAAGCATCAAATTTATTATAATATTTTTCCACAGCAAAATACAATTTAAGATATCTTCTAATATGTTATAGCAAAATTAATATCTTTTTCGTACATTTAAGCTGCTCATAATAGCTGCGCTTTGAAATCTTCTACTCAGCTCCTAATCTTCCTGATTTCATCCCTTTGTTTTGGTATCTTGATGCTGTAGTGCAATTTTCAAAATCTCTTCTGACATCTGTTTTGGTCTTTTCTTCTTTTTTCTTTGTAATGACACAATAACATGCCTTTGTATGGAAAAAAAAATAAACATCCTTCTGGTATTCTTTGCTTTCAACCAGGATCCATCTGACATCAGCCATGATATTCCTGGGGGCATGATCTCTCTTAGGCCCAGTTCAAGTTTCTGGCAATTCGCAGTCTATGTATTGTTCCAGTAATTTTTTTTTAAATCACAAAAGGTGACTTTATACATGGTCCTCACAAGATAAATTGCATTGTTATCTGATTGACTCTATGCGTGGAAAATAATTGTTGGAGTAGTTCAGTATCAGCAGTCATAACCAGGCCAGGTTCTGACTATAGAAGAAACCATCAGTTACTCACGTGCAAGTTCAAATTGGTGCTGAATAAAAGGAAAATAAGTTCACAAGAATCAAGCTAGGATCTTAAGTCTATCCCATTTGAATTTAAAAATCAGCTTAAGGATGTGTTTGAAGAAATTATTTTATACACTGCCTGTGAGGCCTTACTCAGGTAAAAGCCCCAAACATTCACTTGAGGCCTTGTTCAAACCTTGTGAGCTCAGAGAAAGCAAGAAATAGCAATGGAAGACACCATTTTACACTATAATTCCTTCTAGTAGGCTGCAAATACTTTGATAAATAAAACATGTTTATGTATTTTTACTAATTAGACAAGCTATTTTGTATATTTACAGATAAATATAAAATAT
>NW_006399873.1:6685704-6686264 GCF_000299155.1 Elephantulus edwardii
AGAGCTGATGTACATAATAGTGTGGCTATATGTCTCAGGTGACTTGTTGGCATATAAAAACAGTAGCACACTATATTGTCTGGAGTTTTTTTTTTTAATTTTTATTTTATTTATTTAAGCCTCTCATTTAGAGTCAACAAGACCTGGCAGAGAGCCTTTTCATTTAAAAGTTGTTTTTATTTTCTGGAGGAACATTCTTCTAAGTAGTACAGCATTCTTCTGACAATATGCTGTACTGAGGCAACCTGGAGTTGCTGTGATGCTGAACCTTGTGCCATTGGGGTGACAAATGCCTTAATGGTTACCCATGGTGTGGACAATGTTTGGTGGAGCTCTCTGTTTAAGATATGTTTGGAAGCAGTAGTGGCATCTACTTCCTAAACAACATGCCTCTGGAAACTATTGACTTTGATAAATGACAGTAGTCATAGAAAGACTTCAGGCCTTTTGTTTATACGGTTGCTAGAGTTGTGCTCGACTCTACTGCAATCAACAACAACTTTTTAAATGTGGATAGTTGGAAAATTCTGATGTTTCCAAGGGAAAATATTTACTGTTAG
>NW_006399873.1:6687375-6689458 GCF_000299155.1 Elephantulus edwardii
TGGCAACATGTCCAAAGTATGTCAGACAAAGCCCCAGAATCCTTGCCTCCAAGGAGCAGCCTGATTCAACCCTCTCCAGAGTGAATCTGTTTGTTTTCTTGACAGTCCATGGTACATTCGATACTCTTCTCCAGCACCACAGCTCAAAGGCATCTATCCTTCTATTCTTCCTAGTTATTATCCAACTTTCTGATGCATAACAAGTGATTGCAAAGACCATAGCCTGTATGTACAACTCCTCCCTAGAAAAAGAAAAAAAAATTTCCTTAGAAAATCCTAAATGCACTACTGTTCATATAAGATTACCATGAGGAACAGTTAACACTATAATGACAACTACTGCTAATTCTGGTATTCCATAAAAGGAGTATGAATGAAGTGGCTATCATCCCATATCCAAGGAGGTAGAGAGGTTCTGTCACAAGTAGAATGGCAATATCATTCCCTTTTCATCTCAAAGTCTAAATGGAATCTCACTTGTGAGCCATTTTAATGGCATTGTTTGAACTCTCCAATTTGCTCAAGGGTATGCATTACAACTGATTTGGTCCAAATAGACTAAAAAGAGAAAATAACAAAGCAATAAAAGTGCCAATCAACAAAACCCTCAAAAAGATAAGTGTTCCAATTATTGGAACCTAGTTTTATTGTGCCTTCAGAAACTCTATGAACTTTGATAAATGTCAATAATTGAGGAGAGGCTTCAGGTCTTTTGTTCATAGGGTCCCTATGAGTCATGCTTGACTAGAAGACAATCAACAACAATGGTTTTATTGTTCTTTTCTGTATAAGAAGGGGAGCTATGCCATCCTAGTATTAAAGAGTTTCAGTGTCAAACATACGGCAGGTAAAATGAGTCACTCAACTGCTCTGCAGAAGAAAGACAGACAATCTCCTCTACTCTAGTTTTCCGTTTCTGAAAACCTGCTGAAGGGCCATTCATAAAATGATTTTGCATTCATGGGAATGAGAGCTCTGAGATGGACTCTTTATATGAATAAAAAAGCTTGTTGTATCCATTAGTAACATTAGGAAGGACAAAGCACTTGAAAGTCCTCCTTACCCTGGACTTGGTATGAGAGAATGGATTTCTTTATTGTTAAGACAAACTAATAGTCAGGACTTTCTTGCCTGCCTTTTAAAGGCACTCTCATATTTTATCTTATTTATTAATTCTCAAATATCACTGGCTCAGAGAAAAATTTTTTTAGGAATTGAAAATAACCTCATGGTAAGAAAGATACATTATAGGAGAGGGAAGATTGTGATCGATCATTTGATTTCTAGACAATCAAAACGGAGGCTGTGCAGTCAGAATTTTAAGGCTACTTGTTGTTTGCCATAAGCTCTACAAATATTATTGATTTCTCTTTCAATAATGCAATTTAAAATGGTTTTGGAGTGCTAGTTTAGAGGATGTAACTTATAATTAAAAGTAATTCAGTGAGTTACAGTTGAGTAACAAAAGTATTCTAGTCACTTCTCAAAAATATAATATTTTCAAATATTTGTAAAATAACATATTTGAAAAACCTAATGTTTCAGAATTTGGTGAGGTCTGAAAATAATTCTACGGGAATAGGGAGTACTATTGAATGAATATGAATTCTTCTCCACATAAACTTTCAAATATTAATGCCTGGCTGGAAACTTCTGACCCATTCACTAATATTATATAAAATTAGATTTTCTATAATGGTTTTAAAATTTAATAATCTGTCTTAAAAGACTATCTAAAAAGAAATATATTCTAACAGTAATATGAATTTTTCCATGATTTAGTCTCAAATTCACCTAAAAACCCTCCTAAAATACACAATTTAGTTTTAAAAATCTATTACTATTATTATCTATGAGGGAGAGAGTAGTTTAAAAATATTATATTTTAGGGAATTTTGTTTATCATAAGAGCACTGAATGAGGTTTGCAGAGTGGATTGTATTTGGGATGGGGGCAGGGTTGGGGGATGTGGTGGGGGGATTGTGTACCAATGAAGGAGTTTTTCTTTTCCTTTTCAAGGAGAGGAGCAAATGGGGGTGGGAGTGGAGTGGGCTGGGAGAAAAGTGCAACAATGAATGAATGG
>NW_006399873.1:6690412-6692210 GCF_000299155.1 Elephantulus edwardii
TTTCTAGATTAATAATGAAATACAGTGTCATAAGCAGAGGATAATATATATACTCATACAAGGAATGATAATACTACTATCATTCAAATAAATCTGTCAATAACTAGTACCAAAGAAGAACTAGAAAACTTCTACCAACTTTTACAATCAGAAATTGATCTAACACACACCAGATGCATTAATAATAGGTGACTGGAATGCAAACTTTTGGAACAAACAAGAATGTTCATTAGTCAAAAAACATGGACTTGGCAACAAAAATGAACCTGGAGATAGAATGAAAAAATAATTGCACAATGAAAATACCTTTTATAAAAGACACAAATAGAGGGTAAATACATGGACTTCCTCTAATTGTCTAGACAGGAATTAGAGTTGTTACATCTAAAAAAAAAAGGTGGAGTAATACAATATCAGCTGTGAAAACCAGGCCAAGTGTTGATTCTGTAAAATATCACCAACTACTCACATGAATTCAAGCTGAAGCTAAAGAAAGTGAAAACAAATCAGTAAGAACCAATTTTTTATCTTGCGTCTATACCACCTGAATTTAAATATTATCTTTTAGACTTTGAGCACTAATGAATGAAGATCAGATGAGATTTTGGAAGATATCAAGAATACCATCCATGAAGAATATAAAAGGTCCTGACAAAGACAGAGGAGGAAGAAAAGACTAAGACGGATTCCACAAGAGACTTTAAATATTGCACTAGCATGCCAAGAAGCCAAAGAAAAGAAAAGAAATCTAGAAGTTAGGTATCTGAACAGAAGATTTCAAAGGGATGCTCTGGAAGATAAAACAAAGTATTATAATGAAATATACATGAGTGGGAGTCAGGAAATCAAAAGTGGTAAACTCATCATTTCTTAACTTCATAGAACTAAAGAAAACATTCAAGCTTTAAATGTAAATATTTAAGTACGTCATGAGCAGAATTTGGAATGACCTGTGAAGTATAAGAAGATGGATGGAGTACACAGAGTCACTATACCAAAAAGAACTGGCTTATATAAATAAATAAATACATACATACATACATACATACTCATGAAACCTTATATGATCAGGAGACTATAGTGATGAAAGAGCAAGTCCAACGTTCTCTGAAGAAATTGTCAAAAAATAAAGCTCCAGGAAGTGATGGAATACCAATTGACATATTTCAATAAACAAATATTTCCCTGGATGTGCTAC
This sequence comes from Elephantulus edwardii, assembly GCF_000299155.1. Taxonomy (NCBI): domain Eukaryota; kingdom Metazoa; phylum Chordata; class Mammalia; order Macroscelidea; family Macroscelididae; genus Elephantulus; species Elephantulus edwardii. Next base: position 6,691,611 of record NW_006399873.1, read on the forward strand.
TAAAGCAGTGTCAGGCAATCTGGAAGACAGATACTTGGCCAACTGACTTAAAGAAATCTCTATTTATTTCCATTCCAAAATAATGTGTTCCAGCAGAGTGTGGAAATTATTGAACAATACGACTTACATCGCATGCAAGTAAAATCCTGTTGAACATTTTCCTACATTATTGTTGTTGTTAAGTACCATAGAGTCAGAAACAATCCATAGGTGAATTAGAGGAAGTCTGGTATAATTTATTAGCTTTCAAATAACATTTTTTGTTTGCCTTTCTAAGTATTTATTGAGAATCATAAGGAAAATAAACAAAGGAAAATCCTAAGGGAGTACAAAACAAACCCAAGGGATCATGCAGAAGTCTTTTGCAGATAAGGCCCAGTTCCTCTCTATTGTTTACTTATGCTTATCTCAGGGGGGAGGGATTCAGTAAATACAAATAATATTGACTCTAAGGGAATGCCTTAATGCCACAGGGTGACCTTCAGCTTGTATTAAGCCTCCCTCATAACCTGACACAGCATTTGGTCTACTATTATTAATTTTTGTATTATTAATTTCACAGCTGATATTGAGCTTCTCCAGCGGTTCCTTCCACAGATG
>NW_006399873.1:6693884-6701391 GCF_000299155.1 Elephantulus edwardii
AAATAATATCATATTTCACAAAAGATATCATGGTAATTAAACTGTGGATGGATATATATGCACCATAGTTGAGGTCTTCACAATTAAAGCTAGATATTACTGAAAGAAAATATACATAATCTAGAGACTCTGAACTTAAAATTGAAGAGAGTGATTGATGTGTTTGACGTTTTCTCTTTGGAAAAGATTGAAGAAGTTTATGATTCTATTAAGACATAATTTTTGTTGAAAAGTGTAGTCATTTATTTACTTTAACATGTATTCATGCAGGACAATAGGACCTTTGCTAGACTTCTTGAAGCTTTCATTCTTGGAGGAATTCCATGTATGATTCTAAATTTTGAGGTTATTTTCAAATGAATTTTCTTCTTTCCACCATATAGAGACTAAGATACAGAGATGAGGATTAAGTATGGCTGATTAATTTTTTCTTCCTGAAACGTCAGGCTTTCAAAATGGAGAAAGAAGTATAGTTTCAAATTATTGATGATAGTCAAGTAGATTTGGGAATTTTAACCTTGGAGAAAAAAAGACAAGATGAAGCGGAGATGTACATTATTCCCAGAAATGTTTCTGCATACTGAAATGAAATTTTCCAGTGGCAAGTGTCCAGCAGCTGCTGCTGAATTTTGAAGGGCTTCATCAAAGCCTTTCCTTTGTTGCTTATCTTAGCTTCAATTTGACTTCTCATTTTTGCCTGAGGCCAGTTCTCCTGCTTTTTAGTTAATTTCAGTTTTGTCTTATACTTTTCTACATATTTTTTTAGCTAAAATTAAGTACATGAAATTTTTACTATTTGGAGCAATTGACATTTATACTGTGGCAAATTAAATTCTAAAATCTAGAATAAATTATGTAAAACTGTTTTCCTTGTTACAGCAACTCTATAAGACTGAATATATGTTCAAATAAGATATTTGCCTTTTTGTTATTGTTGTTGCTATTGTGTACTGTCGATTTGTAAATGACCCATAGCTGAACCTCCAGCAGGTCTTCAAAGACAATTAATCTCACAAAAGGAGATTGCCCATCCTCCTGTGCAGCAACTGGTGGCCTTGAATTTTGTGCCTTCAGTATTATAGTGCAGCTTTTCACCCCTAGGCCACTAATATCCAATTATGGGAGAAGGACGGACAATCTTCCATGAGATGAACTGATTCTGAAAACTCTCATGAGGGTCAGCTATGGGTCAATTTCAACTTGACGATATACAACAACAGCACCAATATCCAACTGAGGGAGCTCTAGCGGCTTAGTGGTAAGGAGTTGTGTTGCTAACCTAAAGCCTTGTTGTAAGTCACCAGTTGTTCTGTAGATGAATGATGGGCACTCCCATTTCATATCATTTATTGCCCCTGAAAATTTGATAGAATTTAAACATTTTGTTGGCTGGGCCAAAAGGACCTTGCCACCACCACTTCCTTGGCATCTACTAAAGGCTGTGGCCCAGCCCAGGCATATTTACAAACCATCGGGCAACATAATCAGTGTCTGCCAGATCAAGGTGATGCAGCTCCAATGTGCCCTGGATCTGAGCTCCTGCCCAGAGCACCAGACTCCTTCCCTGCCACCTGGAGACCCCTGTGCCCCCACTGCCTGGAGATAACCCCACTGTTGCCATGGTGTCCTGCACCAGGAATAGCAATTTCACAGGTGGAGCCATTTCTTTCTCCCAGCAATAGTACTTGATCTTCAGAGATTTAGAGCCAGCCTAGTTGGGGACAGTTGCCTAGTTGAGAAGGCTGATAATTCACAGACCATCTCTCTCCCCAGTTGAATCAAGTCTTCCCTTGAGACAAAGGATCAGAGAGAAATTTAGGTAGGATGATCTGATCTTCCCTTCTTTCTACCAGTGAGCTTATGAGCCAAGCTTATCAGATCAAGGACTTATTAAGGCACGAAACCCAACAAACTCTACTACAGCAAGGACATAGAAAAAGGAGACTACCTCAAAGCCTACACACAACCAAAATGAGTGATAATAACACAGAATCCATGCATTTCCTGAAGCCAGAGAGTCTGATGGAACTTTCTGACACAAAATTCAAAAAAGCAATAACTGAATATTTTCAGTGGGTGAGAGACAAGCATGAAGAATTACAGGATTCTGAAGAAGAAAAAAAAGCCAAGAGGAACTTAAAATTAAACCTACCCAAAACAATGCTAATAAAACAAAAGAGGCACTGGAATCTCTGGAAAAGCAAGAAACCACAATTCAGAATATGAAAATCAATGTTTCAGATGCTATCAGAATGTTAGAGGGACACATGGGCAGAGTTAAAGAGAAAGAACACAGGATGAATTAAATGGAAGCTAGAATTCTCAGCAGTAATTTATGAGAGCAAAAAACAGAACCAAAAGGAAAGGAAAAGAGGAATGCCTAAGAATATTGTGGTGCACCATCAAGAGGAAAAAAAATGTGCATAACTAGAATCCTAGGACAGGAAGAAGCAATTAAAGACACCAAGAAATTTGTGGAACAATAACTAGAGGAAAACTCTCCAGGTATAATGAAGAATGAGAAAGTATATATTCAAGAAGCTGAGCAAATGCCATATAAAATAGACCCCAAAAGAAATACACCAAGGCTTATCATAGTCAAATGTGCCAGAACCAAAGCTAAGAAGATAATTCTGAAAGCAGAAAGGGGGAAACAAAGAGTAATCTATAAGGGAGAACAAATAAGATTGTCAATTGTTCTGTAAAAAACATGTGAATAAGAATACAGTGTTAAGTCTGAACAGAGGGGCCAAGAGGAGAATGAAGAATTCAAGCGCTAATAAGAAGAATGAATGGCCTTGTCTCCCTAACAGAGCTAATAGATGAACCATAAATTACAATGGGATGTCCCTCTCTAAAGACTCTGTTCTAAAAACCCTCCCCAAACCCTCGAGGTGTGACTTCCCCATTCTGCATCGCCAGAATGAGGAATGAGGAATCTCATGTGGGAGCTCCCCTATACCCTACCCCTTTTAATAAAGCTGTATTAAGCTTTCTCTAATTCTTTCTGATTTCTTCCTTAAGTCTACTGACTTAACGGACAGTGCAATGACATCTAACAAGCACTCTAAGAATACAACTGTCAAGCAAGAATATTCTACCCAGCAAATTTGTCCATCAAATATGAAGGAGAGACCAAAATAGTTTCAGAAAAACAGAACCTAAGGGAGTTTAAAAAACAAGACCAGTGTTTCAGGAAATAATGAGGAAAGTCCTTCTTACAGAAATGCCACAGAAAGCAGTATGGGCAAAAGTAAGTAGAAACAACATCAAAAAGAAATCCACAAAATGATAAAACTTCCCTCTCAATAATTATACTGAATGTAAATGGTCTAAATTCACCAGTAAAGAGAACAGGAATGTCAGATTGGATTAAAAAAACCAAAACCTATCAATGTGTTGTCTCTAAGAGACACACTTGAAAAGTTAACAGTGTAAAAAAAAAGGGTTTAAAATAAAAGGGTGGGGAAAATATACCATAATTATGGCAACCACAAAAAAAGCAGGAGGAGCAATATTGTTATTGTTGTTGTTGTTAATTGCCTTTTAGTCATGCACAACTCATAGTGACCCTATAAACAAAAGACTTGAAACCCCTCTACAACTACTGACATGTATCAAAGTTCATAGAGTTCCAAAGGTATATTGTTTAGGAAGTGAATGCCACTCCTGTTTCCAAACTTGTCATAGTATGTTATTGTTGTTATGTGTCATTGAGCCAGTGATGTATAGCGATCCCAAGCAGCTCTGAACTCTTTTTTTTTTTTTTTTTTTATGGTGAGAAAAATTTATTACATTTAGAATTAGCCTGCTGGACTCAGTTTAGATGATCCCAATTTTGTTGGCAACATCCAAAGCATCATAATCAGGAGCAAGTCGAACATAGGCCTTCTTCTCTCCATCAGGCCTAATCAAAGTGTTGACCTTAGCCACATCAATGTCATAGAGCTTCTTTACAGCTTGTTTAATTTGGTGCTTATTGGCCTTGACATCCACAATGAACACAAGTGTGTTGTTATCTTCTATCTTCTTCATAGCTGACTCAGTGGTCAGGGGAAATTTGATGATGGCATAGTGGTCAAGCTTGTTTCTCCTGGGGGCGCTCTTCCGGGGGTATTTGGGCTGCCGTCGGAGTCTCAGCGTCTTAGGCCGCCGGAACGTGGGTGACGTGCGGATCTTCTTTTTTTTTGGCTGTGGACGCCCTTCAGGACTGCCTTCTTGGCCTTCAATGCCTTTGCTTTGGCTTCGGTTTTGGGAGGGGCCGGGGCTTCCTTCAGCTCTGAACTCTTAATCTCTGGTAAAATATATTTCAGTGCAAAAACTATCAAAAAGGATGAAGAAGGTCACCTATGAAATGCTTAAAGTGTCAAAAGAACAAGAGGACATAACCATAACAAATATCTATGCACCAAATAAGTTACAGAATACACAAAGCAAACAGTAACAGAACTGAAAAGCAGAAAGAGACAACACCACAATATTAGGAGAAGACTTTAATACATCACTCTCATGAAAAGTAAACTGCCAGAAAGAAACTCAACAAAGATGCTGAATAATTAAACCATATAATGAACCAACTCAATCTCATAAGTGCCGTATACCTTCTTTAATGTGGATGGAACATTCTTTGGAACAGAACCCATTTTAGGTCACAAATCAAGTATCAATAAATTTAAAAACATGAAAATAATACACAGTATCTTCTCAGGCCACAATGCTCCAAAAATAGAAATTAAATCAAGAGTAGAAAGAGGAAAAATATTTGGAAGCTGAATAATACCTTGCTTGACAATTAGTAGATACTACAAGAAATAAAAAAGGTTCTTGAAACAAACAGCAATGAAAATACAACTTACCAGAACCTCTGACAAACAGCCAAAGCAGTAAATAGAGGTCAATTTATAGAAATAAACAAAGGTATCAAAAGGAAAGAAAAAGTGATAATTGACTCTTGAACCCAACATCTCCAACAAGTTGAAAAGGACAGCAAGAAAACCCTACACCCTCTGGAAGAAAAAAGAAAATCATAAAGTAGGGGCCAAAATAAATGAAATACAGAAAAAAAAATTGATTGAATCAAAAATACCAAGAATTGGTTCTTTGAAAAAGTTAATAAAATTGAATAGCCACCAGGAAAACTAACAAAGGAAAAAAAAGAAAAGACACAAATAACACAAATAAGAAATAAAAGGAGAAATTCCACAACAGAACCAACTAAAATAAAAAGGATAATAATGAAATATCACTAAAAACTGTTGTTGTTGTTGTTATGTGCCATCGAGTCGTTTTCAACTCATAGCGACCCTATGCACAACAGCCCTAAACTCTGCTCTATCTTGCGCCAACTGCACTGCCTCTGACACACCCATCCCGATAACCCCAGTCACGAATCAATCCATCTCATAGAGGGTCTTCCCCTCCTGCGCTGTCCCTCCACACTCCCAAGCATGATGTCCCTCTCCAAGGACGCGTCCCTCCTTGCAACGTGTCCAAAGTATGTCAGACGAAGCCCCAGAATCCTTGCCTCCAAGGAGTAGCTTGGTTTAATCTTCTCCAAGGTTAATCTGTTTCTTTTCCTGGCTATTAGCATTTTAATTTTATTTTTTCCTGTGTAATGGCTGGGTGAAGAGGTCACAACCAATGAATTAGCAAAAGAAAGATTTATTATGTCATGGAAACAAGAGATCTTTGTTTTTCACACAAATGTTAATGTATATTTTATACGAGTAAGTATATAGCTAGCTGGAATTTTTGTTGTTGATGTTGATTTGTTTATATATTCCTGAAAATGTTTCCAAAGTTTTATTTTTATTATCATAATTATCTCATACTCCAAGGAAGTTATTATTAGATCTATTTTTTTCCCCTATCTGGTCAGAAAAAGAGGTGACTTTGAGAATGAAAAATAATATATATATATATTTTATCCATATATAAAATCCATTTTATATGGATAAAATATATATATTTTATGTGGATAATATATATATATATATATATATATATATATATATATATATAGAAAAAATATATATATATATTTTTTTTTTCTTTTTCATTCTCAAAGTCACCTCTTTTTCTGACCAGATAGTAAAATATTAGATCTAATAATAACTAACTATACCCAAACAAAAATGAAAACTTACACAAAATTAACCAATACTTAGAAACTCAAAACTTACCTGAACCTACACAGACCAAATAGAACACCTGAACTGACCCATCATAAAAGAAATCAAACAAACAAACAAACAACAACAAACAAACGGGTAATAAAACAACTTTCAACAACAACAAAATCTCTTCACAAGATAGTTTATTAGTGAATTTTATCAAATATTCAAAGAACTGTCACCAATTCTACATAAACTATTTCAAAAAATAGAAAAAGATGGAATTCTCCCAGACTCATTCTATGAAGTAAATATATCCTTGATAGCAAAGTCAGAAAAAGACAGCACCAAAGTAGAAAACTATAGGTCAATATCTTTCATGAACATAGATGCAAAAATCCTGAATAAAATCCTGGCCAATAGAATCTAACAGTACATTAAAAATAATTCACCATGACCAAGTGGAATTCATAACAGGCATGCAAAGATGATGCAATATAAGGCAAACAATCAGTATAATGAATCACATTAACAAAGCAAAGAACAAGAACCACATGATCCTGTCAATTGACAAAGAAAAGGCCTTTGACAAAATCCAACACACTTACCTGATTAAACCAATCAACAAAATCAGAATAGAGAAGGATTTTACTGCTCAACGTAGTAAAAGTATATTCACAAAACCAAGGGCTAACATTGTACTCAGTGGAAAGATATTAAAGGCATTTCCTTTTGAGAACAGGAGCTAAGCAAAGATGCTCACTATCACCTTTCCTATTTCGTATTGTATTGGAAGCTTAAAAAATAACAATAAGACAAGAGAAGGAAATAAGAGATATCAAAATTGGCAAAGAGGAGTTAAAATTATGTCTACATGCAAATGATATGATAGTGAACTTAGAAAATCCAAAAGACTCAGTGAGAAAATTACTGGGCATATTCAGGCAATTCAGCAAAGTGGCAGGATATAAGATCAACATACAAAAACCAACTGAATTTCTCTATAGTGACAAAGGAAAGACAGAAATGAAGCTAAGGAAAGTAATACTCATCAAAATAGCTAACCACAAAATTAAATATGTGGGAGTAAATCTAGAAACAGAAGAATTATTCAAAGAAAAATATAAACATTACTACAAGAAGCAAGAAGAGACCTGGAGAAGTGGTAGAATAAACCATGCTTATGGATGTTGTTGTTGTTGTTATGTGCCGTCGAGTTGCCTGTGACTCATAGCAACCCTATGTACAACAGCTCTAAACTCTGCTCTGTCCTGTGCCAATCTCATTGTCTCTGACACACTCATCCCGATTGCCCCAGTCACTGAATCAATCCACCACCCAGAGGGGCTTCCCCTCCTGCACCTGCCCTCCACCCTCCCAAGCATGATGTCCTT
>NW_006399873.1:6704226-6705298 GCF_000299155.1 Elephantulus edwardii
CCTAATCCATAATATGAGCAGTCTTCCCAACATAATGAAAACCCAATTATCAGGAAAGAACAAAATAGATGAATGGGACCTTCTAACAATCAAATCACCATCCACATCAAAAAACTCCAAAAGGATAAAAAGGAAACCCACAGATTTGGGGGAAAAAAGTATTTGGCAATGACATATCTGATAAGGGACCCATAAGTAAAATTTATAGAATACTCCAGCACCTCGACAAGAGAAAGGTAAACCACCAACTCATAAAATGGGCACAGAATATGAACAGGCACTACACCAAAGAAGACATTCAGATAGTGAACATCACATGAAGAAATGTTCAAAATCCCTAGCTCTCAAACAAACTCAACAACATGTAGCAGGTGTGCGCAGCAACATTGAATCTATTGGTCATTTTTATAACTGGGCAAATATCTTTCATCTGCTGTTTTCTGTAGAATAATTTTCTGTCAGATACTATTATATATATTTAAAGATTGAGGCAGACTAGGAATAAGGACTGGCCATCCACTTCTGAAATAAGAGGCCTTCGAAAACCCTAGGTACAACAGAGCACACTTAGACTATCACTTTGACTAGGAGACATGGCAATTGAGACTGAATCTTAGAAATGAAAATACAGAGATGAAGGAACAGCTGTCAGCAGACACTTGTTACTGGAAAGTGGAATGTGAGAAGCATGAATGTAGGAAAATTGGACATTGTTAAGAAAAAATGGAACATATAAATATTGACATACTAGGTATTGGAGAAATAAGATGGCTTGGCAAGGGACATTTTGAATCAGGTAATCATATGATTTACTACGATGGGATGAAAAGGTGAGAAAAAACGGAGTTGAATTCATAATTAAAAAAGTCATTTCTAGATCCATCCTGAAATACAATGTGGTAAGTGACAGGATAATATTCATACTCGTACAAGGAAGTCCAGTAAATACCACTGTCATTCAAATATATGCACCAAAAACTAGAGCCAAAGAGGAGGAAATAGAATATTTCTACCAACTTTTGCAGTCAGAAATTGATCAAACATGCAATCAAGATGCATTGATAATAATGGG
>NW_006399873.1:6706870-6713731 GCF_000299155.1 Elephantulus edwardii
CAACACTCCTGGTAACAGCAGGCAGGAAATCAAGAGATGAATTGCATTGGGAAAGTCAGCTGTGAGGGACCTCTCAAGAGTACTGAAGAGCAACGATGTCAGGCTGGAGACTAAGGTGTGCCTGATCAGGACTATAGTCTTCACAATTACGTGCTACGCTTCAGAGAGTTGGACAGTGAATAGGGTTGATAGAAAGAGAATTGATGCCTTTGAGCTGTGGTGCTAGAGAAGAGTGTTGAATATACCATAGACTGCTAGAAGAACAAACAGGTTCATCCTGGAGAGGGTGAAGCCAGAATGTTCCCTGGAGTCAAGGATTCTGAAGCTTTGTCTGACATATTTTAGGCATGTTGCAAGGAGGGACTGGTCCTTGGAGAGGGACATCATGTTTGGCAGAGTCAGGGGTGGCACAGAAGATGAAGACCTTCGATGAGATGGATAGATTCTGTGAGTAGAGTGGTGGGAATGAATGTGTTTGAGATGGCTTGGTTTGCACAGGATAGAATGGCATTTAGAGCTCTTGATATAGGGTCGCTGTGAGTCGCAAGCAACTCAATGGCACATAACAACAACAACAATTATCTATTAGATTTTTCTTAATCTCCCAAGAATACCTAGAATTTATATTCTTTTCAGAGTAAAAATTATCATAAACACCTTCCAAGAGAGGATTCATTCATCTTTTTTGTGTAATTTTTATCTTTATGTTTTCTATAGTAACCCATTATTGATATTCCTGGTAGGAAAAACAAATAAGATCTACTCTATATTATTTATCCTGGTTTTATTAAAATAATATGTACTAAACCAATTCAAAATTACCAAAGCAAAAATAGATCTATTAGAAGCATAAACATGGGCTTATAATAGCATGATAAAATGAAATGTTTAGTCATGATAAGAATAGAATGCAAGAAGAAAAACTGGCTTTTAGCCATTGTTCTCCACATTTTCTAGCACAAACCAGTGAACACATCCAGGACTACATTTGTTAGTTGAAACATGTCAATTGGCATTTCATTGATTTTTTGGGGGCCCTATTTTATTCTAATACCTTTAGTGCAGCTTGAACTTTTCCCTTCTTTATCATTGGTTGTTGCTGTTATATGCCATCAAGTCACCTATGACTCATAGCAACTCTAAGTGCAAACCCCCTAAACCCTGTTCTATCCTACGCCGATCTTACTGTCTCTGGCACATCTTACTCCCATTATCCCAGTCACGGAATCAGTCCATCTCATTGAGTATCTTCCCCTCCTGTACTGTTCCTCTAACCTCCCAAGCATGTCGTCCCTCTCCAAGGACTGATCACTCCTTGCAATGTGTCCAAAGTATGTCAGACAAAGCTTCAGAATCCTTGCTTCCAAGGAGAATCTTGCCTCAACCCTCTCCACATAATACTTTCTGAACTTCTTCAGGATCATCCACTTCTTTTTTGTATTCCTACTCTCTTCTTTTGATGCTTCCTAGATCATTCAAGATTTTGCCTATATCATCTCTCAATATTGTAACTTAAAGCTTGAATTTGTTTTTCAGGGTTTTGTTTTGTTTTGTTTTTTATCTTGAGAAATGCCAAACAAGTAAGTTCTTCCCTTTTTATTCTTTCATTCCAGCTCTCTGTACTTCTTTGCAATACTTTATTCTGTCTTCTCAAATTTGTGTTTGAAATATTTTTTCAGCTCTCTTATTTCAGCATCTCTTCTCTTTGTTTTGGCTTCTCAGTTTTCTACTGTAATTTTCACAGGCTCTTCTTACGAACTTTTGGGTTTTTTTTTTCTTTCTCTTCTCTTCTTGTAATGACAGTTTTCTCTCTTTGTGGATGATAGCCTTGATGTCATCCTATAATTCATCTGATTTTTGAACTTTGATGTTAATACCTGAAACATATTCTGTTGTTGTTAAATACCATTGAGTCTTAGATCACTCATACAGACGTTATGAGCAAAAGACCTGAATACTTGTACAACTTTCATCAATTCTCTAGTCATAGAGTTTCCAGAGGCAAGCTATTTTGGAAGTGGATGCCATTCCTGTTTCCAAGCCTGTTTTAATCAGGGAGCTCTACCAAATACTGTCCACAATTGGTAATCATCACATTTGACACATCAGTATCACAGTGTTTAGCATCACGACAATGAAACATATTCTGGAGATGATTTTTACATTCAAGTGTAAAAATCATCTCTAGATAAACTTAAGGTTGTATTTTGATTCTTCTGAACTTACTTTGATTTTGTGTAACTTTAATTTGAAGCTGTATATGAGCAATTAATAGTCTCATATACACTGAGCACCTGATGGTGAATTGACTGATAACATTGAGCTTCTCCAATGATTCTTTTTACAGATGTGTTCAGTTGGATTTGTGTGCAATCAACTGAGGTCCATATGTAAAGTCCTTGCTTGTATTTTTTAAAGATTTTAATTGAAGAAGCCATTGAACTTATTAAATTTGATCATTCAATTTTTTAGCTATTTTCAGAGTATTTTCTGACATCTAATTTGTTTTTATTCTTTTTCTTTCGTTTTTGTAAAGACCTTTTGATCACTTTATGTATGATATCTTTGATGTCATAGCACACCTTATCTGTCTTTGATCATTGATATTCAATTCTTCAATCCTAATTTAAAGTGATACCTAAATTTAAGTAGAATATAGTCAAGATCATATTTTGTTTACATGAACTAATTTTAATTTCAATTGCCTTTAATTTAACTTAAAAATTAGTAAGTAATAATCTGTGCAGCACTCAGCACCTGGCTTGGTTTTTACTGCCAATAATGAGCATTTCCAAAGATTCCTCAATAGGTGTGGTCAACCTCAGTCCTTTGTAGAACATCTCATTAAGTAAACATGCACAGTCACTATTTGAGTTTTGTGTTGTTTTTTTTTTAAAGATATTTGTGATGAATAAATCATTGGAACTACAAAATTTTGTCATTCTACTTCTGCCTCATTTCTGTCACCAGGTCTCTGCTTTGCAGCTACTATTCCTTTTTATTATTTTCCAACTTTGTATTGCAGTCATCAACTATCATTAACACATTGCAGCACACTTTAAAAGTGACGACCGTGCTTAGAAACACATTTTTTCGATGTGTCAAGAATAATTAGCAAATAAACGCATTAATACACTTCGTACGAATGATGTTCCTTTTTTATTAATTAAAATGTACAGGACGACTATAGCCGTTATTTGCAGCAACATGTTAACACACCTTGATTTCATATTTCATCAGTTCTGGACTGCAAACAATGTCAATTCAAAAATTAATATGTGCCTGATTGAGGTCACAGACATTATAATAAGTTTCTTTGCATCTGAGTGTTGGACAATGAATAATGATAACAGAAGAAAAATAGATGTTTTCAAGCTGTGGTGTAGGGGTAGAGTAGTGAGAATCTCATAAACTTTCAAAAGAACAAAAAACACATGTGTTAGAGAGAATACAGTAAGACTACTTCTCAAAAACAAAGATGACAAAGCTTCATCTCACAAACTTTGGACATGTTGTGAGGGGCCACTATTCTTTGGAAAGTGCCATCATGCTTGGGAAGGTAGACAGTCAACAAAAGAGAGAATCATCTTCAATAAGATGTATTGGCACAGTGACTATAGCAATAGGCTCAAATGTATCAGAGATGATGAGGATGGCACAGAATACTACAGAGTTCAGATCTATTATTTATGGTTTAAGTACTGTGTTGTTTTTCATAGCTTAACTACTATGTTTATATATTGTTCACAGTTTCACTACTATGAGTCATACTTGACTGTACCTAACAACAACAAAATCTACACTGTATTTTATGTTGTTGTTACTGTTGTTGTTGTTAGATGCAATCGAGTTGTACAGTAGCTCTGAAACATGCCCTATTCTGAACCAATCTCACCGACTGTGACACACTTAAACCCATTGCCCCAGTTACAGTGTCAGTCCATCTCATCTAGAGTCTTCTTCTCTTGCTCTGGCCCTCAACCTTCCCAAGCATAATGTCCTTCTCCAAAGATGGTCCTTCCTGACCATGTGGCCAAATAGTGTGACAGAGATTCAAAATCCTTCAATTTTATACAATCATTTTATACATAATACATTCATATAAATTGTTGCATTCCCATAAATTTTGTTCTATGTAATTCATTCTACACATTGTATTTTATATAATTAATTGTTATTGACCTATGACTTATATTATCCCATGTTATAATAAAAACAAACAACTTATTGCATCTTTCTTATTCTTCCATAACTCCTCGCTTCTTCCCCTTAAAAAGTTATTCTTTTCTAATTTCAACAGCCATGCAGTCCTTATTTTATTTTATTTTTATTTTTTTTTAATTTTCAAGTTGCTCCACATTCAGAAAACCAACTCACAGTGAGTAAAAGATCTAGGAGTAAAATCAAAACCATAAATAACATATGAGATACATTGATAACAAATGTAGAAGCCCCAACCTATGGCACAAATAGGCTTGCAAACACAGTAAAAAATGCACAATCTGTGCACCTCAAAATTTTTTTAAGAGGTGAAAAGTAATCCTACAGACATTTCAGAAAAGTATTTCATAACTAAAATTTACAAAATTCTTCAGAGCCTTCTTAAGGTAAAGACTGATGGTAACCCAGTAATAAAATGGACAAAAGATGTGAAGAGATTACTTACACGGGAGGTTATTCAGATGTCTAATACATGAAGAAATGTTCAAAATCACGAATGATCAGACATGATCCAAACAACTAAGAGATGTGAACTCATACCAGCAACAACAGCAAAGTTTAATAGGAAAGCAAATAATAAATATTGGAGAGACTATGAAGATTGGAACTCTTATGTACCGCTGGTGAATTTGTAAAATGATATAGTCACTATGAAAGTCAGTTTGGTGTTTCCTCAGAAAGGTGATCATAGAAATCTTATATATCCAAGCTACACCACTACTAAGAATATACCTCAAGGAAGTCAGGGGGGAGACACAAACAGAGATATGTTCATCTGTGTTCATAACAATGTTATTCAGAAAAACAAGAAAACAAAACAATCCAAATACCCTCGAACAATTGAATGGATTGGGAAATTACAGTATGTCCACTCAGTGGCATACTAAGTAGCACTAAAGAATTTCAAAATATTGGTAAAATAAAACGTGTTGTGGGAGAGTTTATAAAACATTCTATTCAGTGACATAGCCCTGTACTAAAAAGAAACACTGGGAAAAAAATATGCTACTGTGAAAATTGGAGGGTAAATGTGAGATTTGGGGAAGAAATCGAAAGGAGAATCTCAGCAGAATGAGCAGGCAATAAACACTACTGGGACCAGGAAAGAAAAGTTCAACATGAATATTCTTTTTTATTTTTTAAATATTTGTCTGTACTTTCATTATAAGTATCCATCACTTCCTCAGTGAGAATGGTAAAGTCATAATGTTTAAATCTCTGTGCTGTCTCTTTCCTCAAATAAAAATTCAGAAATTAGTCACTTTGATTTTCACTGTTTTGTATATTTCTAGAATTCATTATTTCCTACAATTGTTGGCATATATATTAATAATCTCTTATATTCCATACCTATTTAATCTATATCCTGAAAAAAATATTTGAGAGGCTGAACCCTATGAAGAGGACTGTGGCATCAGGATTGGAGGGAGATTCATCAGTAACCTCCATTATGCAAGTAACACACACTTGCTGAAAGTGAGGTGGACTTGAAAAACTTGTTGCAGAAGACCAAGGAATGCAGCCTTCTGAATGGAATGCCTCTCAATGTCAAGAAAGCAAAGATTCTTACCACTGGACTTACAGGCAACATCATGATGGACAGAGAGGAAACTGAAACTGTCAATAGCTTCATCTTTCTTGGAACCACAATTAACACCCTTGGTGCCAACAGTCAGGAAATAGGGAGACCAATGACACTGGGAAAATCTGCAGTTAGAAACCTCTCCAAATTATTGATAAGTAATGATGTCAGTTTTAAAACTAAGGTACATCTAATTCAGGATATAGTCTTTCTGATCATTTGCAATGAATCTGAGAGCTGGACAATGAATAAGGATGACAGAAGTATTAACACCTTTGAGCTGTAGTGTTTGAGAAAATCACTGAATATCCGATGGGTGGCCAAGTGAACAAACATATATATCTTAAAGAAGGTGAAGGGGGAGTGCTTTTTGGAGGCACTAATGATGAGGCTTCACTTTAGGTATGTTGCTAGGAAGGGCTGGCTATTCCTTGGAAAGGACCATGATACTGGGAAGGATGGAGGGTCAGCAAAAGAAAGAAAGATACTTGACTTGGTTGAATGACACAGTGATTGCTGTAATGGGTTTTTGTGTGTCAGGAAGTGTGATGATGGCACAAGATACAGTAAGGTTTATATCTTTTATTCACAGGGTTGCCATGAGTCGTACTCGACTTGATGGTACCTAAAAACAATAAAACCACTTACACTATATGTTATTAAATATTGAAGATTGTCAGACCTCCCAGATTCCTAAACATTTTCAGAGCCTCCTCTTATCATTTCCAAATATGAAGCCTAAGCTTTTTATTAAGCATGAGGAGAATACTTGTTAAAAAAGAAAATTCATAAATATGTGTGTGTATTATTTTATCACCAGCTCCTCCACAAAAGAAAGTTGGACAATCCCTGTCTGATTTACAATCTACTGGATGGTCAGTCAATAGTAACAACTTAAAGGTACACAACAACAACATTGTTAAATTCAGTAAGCTTTATTTTAACTTAAATTCAAATAGAAGTAATATATTATGCAAAATTGTAATATAAGTATACATGGCTCTAATAAGAAAATTGTGACTAGAGAAGAAATGAATTTCATTTGTATGTTATTGAGT
>NW_006399873.1:6717306-6721291 GCF_000299155.1 Elephantulus edwardii
TTCACCTGGGTAAGGGTCTTTCTTTTGCTTACCCTCTACTTTTCTGAGCATCTTATCCCTGTAAAAGGAAGAGCTCTCTTAGCAACATGCCTGAAGTATGGGAGCCTGTTTTATCATCTTTGCCTTCAAGGAACATTCTGGCTTTATTTTCCCCAGAAATATTTGGAGACATAGGTTGTATATTTGTTTCTTCTTTTAGCAGTCCATGGAATGTTCAGTACTCTTCTCCAACACCACAGCTTAAAGGCATTAATTCTTTCTTGTTGTCCTTATCCATTGTCAAGTTCTCAGACACAAAGCAAGTGATTGGAAAGACCATGGCCTGAATCAGACAAGCCGTAGTCTTCAAACTGATATCATTGCCCTTCAATAATTTGAAAAGTACTTGACTGTAGACTTTTCCAGTGCAATCTTCTGATTTCCAGACTACTAATAACAAGGATGTTGATTGTGGATCCAATACAGTGAAGTTGTTGACAGTTTCAATCTTTTCTTATTTATCACAATGCTGCCTATAGGTACAGTGGTGGTAAGAATTTTTGTTTTCTTGATGTTGAATTTAAATCCATATTAAAGGCTGTATTCTTCGATCTTCTGCATCAAGTGCTCAAAATTCTCACTTTCAGCAAGTAAAGTTGTACCATCTACATAATGTAAGTTATTGTTTCCCTCCAATCCTGATGCCACATTCTTCCTCATAGAGTCTATTTTCTTAACTAATTTTCTCAACATACAGATTGAATAGGTATGGAGGGATAATACAACACATTCCCCTTCTTAATTTTAAACCACGTATTGTTCCCTTGCTGTGTTACCGAACAGCCTCCTAGTTTTAGGTATAGGTTTCACATGAGCACAATTATGTGCTCTGGGATTCCCATTCTTCTTCATGTTAGCCGTAACTTGTTATACAAGTTATACATATTTGTTTACTTGATCTACATTGCCAAATGCCTTTGCATAAAATTAAATAAAGTCAATAAAGCATGATATTCTTTGCTTTCAGCCAGGGTCCATTTGACATTAGCAATATCCCTTGATACCATGCTTTCTTCTAATTCCTGCTTGAACTTCTTCCTGTGTACTGTTCTTGCTGTTTTACCATGGTCTTCTGTATTTTACTGACTTTTGATACTGATGATATTGTTTGTTATTTTCCAAATTCTGCTTGATCCTCATTCTTGTTAATGGGAATAAATATTATGTTAATGGGAATACTTCTTTCAACCCATTGGCCATAAAGCTGTCCTCCAAATTTCATGGCATACATTGTTGAGCAAATCCACGTCTCCACATGTTAACTGAAACAAATCAATTGGTGTGTCGTAAATTTCTGAGGCCTTATTTTTTTGCCAATGCCTTTAAAACAGCTTCAACTTTCTCCTTCATTACAATTGGGTCCTGCTCATGTAATACCTCCTGAATTTTTTCAGTGTCAGCCAGCTCTTTTTATTCCAGTGACTCTGTTTATTCCTTCCATATTCTTTTGATGCTTCCTGGATTTTTCAGTATATTGCTCATAGCTTCTTTCAAAATTGTGACTTAAGTTTTAAATTTGTTTTCAATTCTCTCAGCTTAAGAAGTGCAGAGTGAGTTCTTCACTTTTTATTCTTCAATTCCAGTTCTGTGCATATTATTGCTTTGTAATACTTTTGTTTTCTTAAGCTGTCCTGAAAAATTGTCTCTTCAATTCCTTCACTTTGGCATATTTTCCCTGTGTTTTGGCTTCCTGATGCCCCAGTGCCATCTTCAGGGTCTCTTCAAAAAAACCATATTGACATTTTCCCATTTGCCTCTGTCTCTGAAGATCTGTTCATGGATAATACCTATGATGTCATCCCATCCTTAATCTGTTTGTCAGTCACTGGTGTTCAATGCTTCAAACTTATTCTTAAAATGATGGGTTTTTCTTTTTTTATATTATGTAGACATATTGAAAACTAGAAATTAATTTTGGCTAAAAGCAGAGAGTACCAGAAAATGTTTGTGTTTTATTAACTATTCAAAGAGACTTAACTATGTGGGCAACAACAAATTGTCATTAACATTGAGAAGAACAGGAATTTCAAAGCACTTGATTGTGTTAAAAAATAAAAAATTTAAAAAAAAAATAGTGAGGCCAAGACGTAGGCATCAGAAAAGAACAAGAAAACACTGAATGGTTCAAAATCAAGGAAGAAGTACGTCAGAGATTTGTCTTTTTTTCCAGATCAACTGGAAAACTAGAGTCTGTGAAGAAGAATGTGGTATCAGGATTGGAGGAAGGCTTAACACCATCGTGTGTTATTCAGATGAAGCAAACTTGCTTACTGAAGGATAGTGAAGTTGTTAATAATTTCATTTTACTAAGATTCACAATCATCACTCTTGACAGAAGCGGTCAGGAAATCAAAAGACAAGTTGCTTTGGGAAAGTCTGCTACCAGGGACCTCTCTTCAATGTGAAGGAGCCATGATATCAGTACAGAGACTAAGGTAAACCTAATTAAAGCCATGGCCTTCTCAATTACTTGCTATGCATCTGAAAATTTGACAATGTCAAAGGATGACAGAAAAAGAATTGATGCTTTCAAGTTGTGGTGTTGAAGAAGAGTATTGAACATACCATGGACTTTAAAGAAAACAAACAGGTCTGTCTTGGAGAGGGTGAAACCAGGTTGCTCCTGGCATGCAAGGAGTATGACACTCTGTCTCCAGCCTTTGGAGAAATACAAAATGCTTGGAAAGGTGGAAGGTCAGCATAGGAGAGGAAAACCATGCATGAGTTGGAATGACATAGTGACTGTAGCAAACCAGGCAGATGTGAGAGAGACAGAGAGATTGGCTCGAACAGGGCAGAGTTTAAAATTATTGTTCATAGGGTTGCTATAAGTTGTAGTTAACTCGACAACACATAATAAGAACAACAAAAAAAAAAAGATGAGAATATAAATTTAAAGGTTAATAATTGATGAGTTATATTGCTTTTCAGATAATTGTAAAACAGTCAAAGAACAATGACAGAATTTTACTTTCCTGAGAATATTGTAAGAAACAAATTTGAAATAATAAAAGAGATAAAATTTTAAAATAAGTGACATAAAAATATTGTTTAGACTTAAGATAGAGTTGAGGTCCCCTTTTCAGCTTCTTCGATTACAAGTTCCTCTAAATTAGACTGCTATACATTAACTCCTCTTGATTAAAGATTCAGTGATTTAAAAAAAACCACCCAACTAAACAACAACAATACACCACAAAACACAAGAATCACAGATAGGAAAATGTGCTTTTTTTTTTAAAGTGGAGTTCATTTCAAAGATTCTTTATGATGACCATTTGTCATTATAAATATCTTTAATACTCCAGACTCCAGGTACTATTTATTCTGAACAGTTGACATTATCAATTGCCATCCTGCATTTAAGATTAAATTTTCACTAATATTTCTAAGAAAATACAGTCCATATTCGAAGAGGTTGCTTGATTAATGTGTTAATGTTGTTGTTGTTATGTGCTGTATAGTCACTTGCGACTCATAGCGTTAATAGTGTTAATAGGAAAACTTTATTGATGGGTCACATGTCTGTCAACCAAAGAGATGTAAATGTAGTAGAATAATTTTTTTGAAACTACATTGGCCTTTTAGGCCAAAATATTGATGATAAATTTCATATGATTTTTTAATTGACCAAATCAAAATTACATTATCCCTAAATTTCATTATTTCAAGGAGATTTGATGTAACAGTTCTATTCCAAGTTCAGTATGAATAAAAAATTATTCACAGGATTTAATAATCAGGATATCAATTTTCAGATCAGATATGATCTATGAATTTATGTTGTGGTTGTTGTTATGTGCCGTCGAGTCGCCTGCGACTCATAGCGACCCTATGTACAACAGTCCTAAACTCCGCTCTGTCCTGTGCCAATCGCACTGTCTCTGACACTCCCATCCCAATTATCCCAGTCAGTGAATCAATCCACCTCATAGAGGGCCTTCCT
>NW_006399873.1:6721391-6722377 GCF_000299155.1 Elephantulus edwardii
AAAATATTTTAAATAACATAAAATTATGTTATATATATATTTTTAAATGCAGTTTATTAGGACATTGTTTGATAAGCTTTGAAATAGTAATTTCCCAAATCAGTTTCATTGCGTGGATCCTTTCCACTAGAGGAAACTCTTTAATTACAAGATTCTTAATTTACTCTAGTAATTTCATAAGAAAAATGATTAATTACTTTGAGCAATCAGTTTCAGAGATAATCATAGTTCTTTATTTAACCACAAAAAAAGGAAATGCAAAGGAGAAGCTTATAAATTAAACATAAAAGTCCAGACACTTAGTAAAAATGAAATCAGTTTTCAAATATTTCTTTTGACACAGTTGGTTAAAATCTTGCGCTTTTTACTCAGTAACTAATAATTACATGTTTAAGCTGAATTGGTTCTTGAACAGTAATAGAATTTTAAGCTAATTTAACTACTTACATGAATAAAAGGTATATTTAGAGTTCTGAAATTTAGAAATTTTAAGTTTTGTAAAATTTGTAATGCTTCTCAAAGTCATAAATGTTAAAGCAAAAATCTGGCATGTTTCATTTAATGAAATAAAACAAAGGAATATTTAATTACTTGAAACCAAAAGACAAGTTTTATTTTAAGTACTTCCAATTCAATTATGATTACTAATAATGTGTATTTACCTAAAATGATCTAATCCATTAGATAAGAATCTTGTATTTATAGCACTATTACATGGTGAGGTTTTAAATAAACCAATTTCCTGTTCTTTCTATGATTCAACAAAAGTATAACTAAAGAGATAAGAATGGTCTGAGTAGTTTTAAAAACATTCCATATTATTATATGGGAAATTAAGATCAAATTAGCATTGCTAGGATTTATGTGGAAAGTATCAATTAAAATTTATCCTCAAGGAACTCATGCAATATTATTCAAAATGGGTGACCCTGGAGGACATTATGCTGAGTGAGGTATCTCAGTCACAAAGGGACAAATGCTATATG
>NW_006399873.1:6722752-6723810 GCF_000299155.1 Elephantulus edwardii
AAATGAAAAATAAACAACCTAAAAAAAATTTATCCTCAGAACAGAGCAAGGAAACACTGCATGGTTCAAACTCAGGAAAGAAGTGCATCAATATGGGTTCTGTCTCCATAACCTTTAAGTCTATATGAAGAACAGATCATTAGGGAGGCTGGGCTTTATGAGGAAGAATGTGGCATCAGGATTGGAGGAAGACTCATCAACAACCTACATTACGCAAATGGCACAACCTTGGTTGTTGAAACTGAGGAGTACCTGAAGGGTTGATGCAGAAGATCAAGGACTGCAGTCTTCAATATGGATTGAAGCTCTACATCAAGAAGACAAAGATTCGCTCCACTGGGCCAGCTGGCAGCACCATGATAGATGGAGAAGATATTGTGCTTGTTAGGAGTAACAGTTTGCTCAGCTACACAATCATCACTCTTGGCACCAGTAGTCAGAAAATCAAAAGACTACTTTCACTGTAAAAATCTGCTATCAGGGACCTCTCCAGAGTATTGAGAAGCAACAATGTTAGTCTAGAGACGAAGGTTCATCTGATCCAGGTCATGGTCTTCACAATTGCTTGCTGTGCATCAGAGAACTGGACAATGACCAAGGATGACAGAAGATTAATTGAGGACTTTGAGTTTTGTTGAAGAAGAGTCTTGACATATTATGGATTTCCAAGAAAACAAATAGTTCTGCTTGGAGAGTGTGAAACCAAATTTTTCTTTGAAGGATACAATTTTGAACCACCGTCTCATATTTTGAGCATGTGGCCAAGAAGGACCAGTCCTTGGGGAAAGATATCATGCTCAAAGGTGGGGAGGGACAGTGTACAAAAGAAAGATCCCAGATGTGAAGGACTGATAGTAACTGGAGAAATCATGGTAGGTGTGTCAATGAGACTGGCTCAGCACAGGGAAGAATTCATGGCTGTTGTATATAGGGTTGCTATGTGTTGTAGGTTTCGTAGTCAGAACAGAACAGGGTAACACTGCATGGTTCAAAATTGGGAAGGGTGTACGCCAGGGATGCATCCTGTCTCCATACCTTTTCAACATGTATGCAGAGCA
>NW_006399873.1:6731670-6757436 GCF_000299155.1 Elephantulus edwardii
AGAGGCCTGCTATTTCAGAAGTGGATGGCCAATCCTTCTTCCTAGTCTGTCTCAATATGAATGTTCAGATTAAGAGAAGTATTAGACAGACCAGCAAGTTAAAGGCATATCCCTTATTGCGGAGTTAAATTTAGTGTCAGTGTTGTCCCTGCCTTTCTCACATGCACCTTTACACACTTATTTCCTGGTTCAAGATCCCACAGGATATCCATCCACTTCTACCCCCTCCCTTCACATCTATCTCCCTTTATCCAGCCCTCCTTCTAATAACTCATATATGAAGCTTCCATTGCTTCTGTGATTTCAAACACATCAGCGGATGGTAGTTCCTTATGTTGGGATCACTGTCTCTGAAGTTTAGTTGCAATATTTATCGGTCAAAGGTGATGCATCCTGTAGAATTGCTGTGTAGGGTGGGTCTGCGGGGTCTGTTGGCTGTCCTGTGAGGTGTCCAACTTCAGCTATTCAGAGCCGAGCCTCTGTTTTGACCTTTCTGCCAGAACGGTTATAGCGGGCTTTTGGCGTCTCCGATTACCTGAGTAAATAGGGTGGGTCTGTGGGGTCATATTTGACAAATATATGCTAAAGAAAGTGAAACTTAGTTTACCAGGAATGCAGTCCAGGGAAACAGTTAGAAAATCTGAAGGATTTCCTTTTCAACTTCAGGTGAGGTGTATACCTAAAAGGGACAGAAGGTGTGAGCAATAGCACATATTCCACCTTCTAGATTCATAAAAATTCCGACATGATATTATTACCTACAATTACTTTAGAAGGAATATTTCTTCTGAGATGACATTGTATCAGCAATATCACTAGTAATATTTTCCATGGTATCAAATTTATTCAGGACTGAGAGCATTTTCTAAATCAACAATTAGAAAAATTCATATTATCATCTATTTGCAAAGAAAACTCCCCAAATTACAGAACAGCATCATTACTGATATACAAAAATATAAAAACTTGATTAAATAAAGACAAAAATAGCCAGACAAGTACATCCACAGTAACTGATAGAAATTCTAGATGGATTTAAAAAAATTATAATGAGGAATATCAGACAATTTTTTTCCTGAAAGTATATAATAACAGAAATACATTAAATATATTATTTACTATGCAAAGAAATTTGACTATGTGAATAAAAATTATTGATAATTTATATTACTATAGTTCATGGTATTGTGAAGAACAGAAATTCCAGAACACAACATTGTCCTCATACAGACTTTATATACAGACCAATAAGCAGCTGTTTGAACAGAACAAAGGAAAATTACAGAGCTTAAAATCAGGAAATGTATGCATTAGGGTTGTAATTTTTTACTATATCTATTCAATATGCATGCTGAGCAAACAATCCAAGAAGCAGATTGAAAAGGACCCTATAAGAAGAAGAGCATGATGTCAGAAATGGGTAAAAATTCATTTACCATATGCAGCTGTTGTTATGTGCTGTTGAGTCACCTGTGACTCATAACAACCCTATGTACAACAGCCCTAAACTCTGCTCTGTCCTGTGCCAATTTCACTGTCTCCAATACACTCACCCCTATTACCACAGTCACTGAATCAATCTACCTCATAGAGGGCCTTCCCCTTCTGGCCTGCCCTCCACCCTCCCAAGAGTGATGTCCCTCTCCAAGGACGGGTCTCTCCTTAAAACATGACCAAAGTATGATGTCAGACAAAGTCTCAGAATCCTTGCTTCCAAGGAGCAGCCTGGTTTAACCCTCTCCAGGATGAATCTGTTTGTTTTCGTAGCAGTCCATGGTACTCTCAAAACTCTTCTCCAGCACCTCACAGCTCAAAGGCACCAATTCTCCTTCTATCCTCCCTAGTCATTGTCCCACTCTCTGATGCATAACAAGTGATCGTAAAGACCATAGCCTGTATCATATGCACCTTAGTCTCCAGAGAGACACCATTGCTGTCCAGAACTGTAAAAAGGTCCCTAACAGCAGATTTCCCCATCGCAGTATGTGTTTTAATTTCCTGGCTGCTAGTGCCAAGAGTGTTGACTGTGGAGCCAAGCAGACTAAAGCTGTGAACAATCTCAATCTCTTCACCATCGATCCTGATGCTGCCAATTGGTCCAGTGGTGAGAATCTTTGTCTTCTTGACATTGAGCCTCAATCTATGAAAATCTGGCTTACAGAAAATGAAAAAGCATTTGAAGCACTTACTGAGAAAACTTAAAAACTATAACCTTTGGTATGGATTATTTCCACATAAAGAAAACACAATTTAAAAAACAAAATACTCACCAATGGACCATTAGTCAAAATTATGATAAATGGAGAAAAGACAGAAGCTGCCAATGATTTTATTTTATTTAGATCACCTGTCAATGTCAATAATTTATTCTATTCTATTCTATTCTATTCTATTCTATTCTATTCTATTCTATTCTATTCTATTCCATTCTATTCTATTCTTATTATATTGTATTATATTATGTATAGTATAGTATAGTATAAATTATTTTGTTTTATTGGCTAGGCAAATGTATTTGTGTGAGTCACAACAAATTATGGCTAACACTGACCAAAATCAGAATCTCAGAAAACTTAATTGTGTTAATACAAAATTTATTTCTAGACCAAGAAGCTTTTATCCAAACTGAATAAAGCAGCATTGCCTGATTTAAAATTAGGAAGAATGTGTGTGAAGGTTGTATTCTTTCTCTATACTTTTCAATCTGTATGCTGAACAAATAAATGGTAAAACTGAAATCTATGAAGAAGAATGTTGCATCAGGATTGGAGGAACACTCACAAACAATTTGTGTTGTACAGATGATAGAACCTTGCTTGCAGAAAATTAGGGTAATGTGAAACACTTGCTGTAGAACATCAAAGGTGTACACACTTCAGTATGGATTACATCTTAACATAACAAAACAAAACAAAAAAACCACAAAGGTCCTCACCACAGAACAAAGAGATAGCATTACAATAGAAGGAGAGAGGATTGCAACTGTCACTGATTTCATCTTGCTTGGGTCAACAATAAACACATTTGGTGCCAATAGTCAAGAAATCAGAAGACATATGGGGAAAGTGAGCTGTCAGGGATCCCTCCAAAATGCTGAAGACGAATAATGTCAGTGTGAAGATTCAGGTGCATCTGATTCAGGCCATGGTCTCCTCAACTACTTGTTATGTGTCAGAGACCTAGATAATAAATAAAAATGACAGAAGAATTCATGCCTTTGAATTGTGTCGGAGAAGCTCACTGAAATTTCCATGGCCTACCAAATGAACAAACAGAATTACCTTGGAAAAAAGGCATTTAGAGTGCTTCTTGGAGGGTTGCATCTGTTTGTTAAAATACATCAACTCGTGTTTCAATTAGAATCGAAATATGTCATTTGGTTGTATCATTTGTTGAAATAGGTCAATTGGTATTCTATAATTTCCTGGAGCCTTACTTTTTGTTAATTCCTCTGGAGCAGCTTGAACTTCCTCCTTCATCAAAATTGCCTCTTGATCGTATATTGTTTCATTAAAGTATTCTGTATTATCCAATTCTGTTTGGTACAGTTACTCTCTGTACTCCTTCAATCTTCTTTTGATGCTTTCTGGATCATTCAATATTCTGTCCACAATATTTTTAAGTATTGTAACCCAAGTCTTGAATTTGTTTTTTCAGTTCCTTCAGATTGAGAAATTCAGAGTTAGTTTAGCCCTTTTGATTTTCTGACTCAAGCTTTTTGCACATTAGAGACAATGGAAATTAGAGCATGTACTGTGAGATTAATTGACCCATGGATGTCTGCACCAATGGCCTAACACACAACACCAATTAAGAGGGATAAAAATGTTTCAGTGAAGTTTTTTTCTGTTATCCATGTGTTCCCTAGGAGTCAGAGTCAATTTGATGGAACTTAACACAAACAACATAAAAAGTACTTTTGATCTACTTCTTTGTTGTAACCTAATTTAACTATTAGTACAACTTGATATTGACTCTTTTGTGGGTCCTTCTGATGTATTCAAACAACCTTGTGTGCTATTTGGACCATAAAAATAATTGGTACCAACATGAAGTGTTAGCTTTGTTCCATTTTGTTATATAAAATAATACAAAAATATTAACAACTTTGGTAACATTTCTTTTGACTCAATGGATTTTGTTTTAATTATCAAGGTTATTCCTAGCATAAGATGCTGTAAGAATTATCTTTGATATGTTCTAAATACATATGCAAACTTGAAGGAATGAATGCACCCCTTAGGTCTATGCTTTTTCACTCTCCGTAATTAATAATCTCTAATGTATCTCATTCATGCCATTAATTAAAAATGTGCATAATCAATGTAATACATATGTGACTAATTCATACTTTGAAATATTGAAAACTACAGTCTGAACTCTTTCAAATTTATCAGAATTACTTTATAATGGAAAAAAGAACTTGAAAAATTTAATGCTTCCTTAACTAATACTAATAAATGCATTAACATAAGTTAAGTTTTACATTTTAATTTGCATTTTATTATAAAGACATGCTTATGTGTCTTTTGAAGTAGTGTGACCTCAGTAAGATTGCAATATCCTTTTCTATATGCATTAATAAGTGAACAGGATTAGACAAACTCTAAGGACTCTTTTTGGCTATAAGATTATATGCTCCTAATTAACTGAATTGAACCTATAGTTGAAGTTATTTTATGTGAACTTAATACTTAGAAGCTAGGGAATGTAGGACTAAAGCCAGGAAAGCAGTTTTCTTATAAGAAGACTACTGCAGTAAAAATATAGAAATATTGAAAAGAGTTTGGGTTGGTATCTTTATTTTGTTTTCCTGTGTCTTCAATTTTTATGTCACTGAAATTAGAAATAAATTTATATTACCTCTTATTTTGAACATTATTGTGGTGTACCGTGCATCTGAACCAACCAACAGCTGAGCCTCCAGTGGGTTTTCAGAGGCAGTTAATCGCATGGGAGGAGACTGCCCATCCTTCTCCAGGGGAGCATCTGGTGGATTTGAACTGCATGCCTTTGGGATTATAGTGCGGCTTCTTGTCCCTAGATAACCAGAGCTCCCTATTATTTAAATTAGATGTTTTTCTATTTTCTCTAGAAGAAACATCAGATTTATAAACTACATTTGGAGTGTACATAGCCCCAAAATCATCTCTTTAATAAAAATAAATTACTTTAAAAATCAGAAAATAAGCAAAACGTTTATTAGGAGGTACTGATTATTTTAACTCTAAAAAATCCAGTTAAATATAACATTTATATATCAATATAACAAGGATGGATCAAATATTAAACACAAAATCTGGAGCTTCAGTGTTTTATGTGTTCCACTGTATGATGTTAGTTAGACTAAAAGTTGACTTAATTTTAGCTATTAATTAGTCCCTCTGGTCTACATCTGTCTTAACTGCAGATACATTGTCCTACAAATCACCAATGCCTTACTAATCATTAATAGCTGAAGAAGCAATATAAAGAGAATACTCTCTACACAAGGGGGTATGTGAAAACACCAACACAGGAGTGGCAGTGTGACTATGTTTAAGCTTCCTGCTGCATCCAGCATGGCTCATTGCTCACCAGCTTCTACAAAGCAATCCTGCCTGCATACCTACAGTCACATGAATCATTCTCATGAGGTGTCTGAGTCCCTGGAGGACCTTCTAGAAAAATCTTTCAGCCTACATAGAGGGATTGGAATACTAAGTCATAGATGAAGCCTTTAATAGAAAGTATGGATTTAAACAGCAGGTTAAGCATCTGGGAATATGTTCACTTGAGGCTTCTCATAAATTGTTGTTGTTGTTGTTATGTGCAGTCGAGTTGTCTGCGACTCATAGTGACTCTATGTGCAACAGCTCTAACTCTGCTCTATCTTGTGCCAATCTTATTGTCTCTGACCCACCTACCCCGATTACCCCAGTAACTGAATAAATTCATGTCATCCAGGGTCTTCCTCTCCTGCTCTGTCCCTCTATCCTCCCAAGCATGATGTCCCTCTCCAAGGACTGATCCCGCCTTGCAACATGCCCAAAGTATGTCAGATGATCCTTCAGAATCCTTGCCACCAAGGAGCCTGCTATTCATTTTAGCAGGAAAAATTATAAAAACAAATAGTGTTAGAAGTGAGATTTCCTACAAAGGCCCATATTCATTGCAACATGAGTCTTCGGAGAAAAAGAAGTAAAGCAAAAAACAAGAAACCTTCAGACTCTAGATGGATTCAGGAATATCCATGGAAAAATCTGGCTCGTAAAGCTCTGGAAGTCAGCTGGTGGCTGATGGTCATCTCGATGGTGTTTTTGTCTTGATGATGGTCAGGCAAGGGAAGTTTCTGGGGTCTTTTTTGTGGTGGGTTATTGTTCTTTCCCCCTCCTCAAAAGTGGGTGGTCCTTGAACCTTAGACTAAGGGTAAGGGTGAAGCCCTGATCGAGGGTGTAGATTTTAAATGTTATAGGGCCCTCAGTCCAAATTTATTAATTTTAGAAGAATATTCTTTAAAAAGCACAGGAATCATTTGTCTATTTGTTATACTGAACAACTTGGAGTGGCTGTGATGCTGAAAACTATCCCATAGTCTTGTCAAATACCATAATGGTTACCCATTATGTACAATGGTTGGATGAGCTTCCAGAATGATTTATGCTGGGAAGCAGGAGTGGCATCCACTTCCTAAAATAGGGGTCTCTGTGAACTCTAGAAACTCTCTTATAAATGTACAGAAATAATGTTAATTACAGAAAAGGGTTCAGGTGTTTTGTGCAAAGCTTACTCTGAGTCATATTCGAGTCAACAACACTTAACCACTGAAAAATGAGACAAGTGCTGTTATATATGGAGGAGCATTCTTCCACTTTGCACATCACTCTTTGTCAATGTGCTGTATTACATAGCCTAGGTTTACTTTGATGCTGAACCTTGTGCCATGGGGATAACAAATACCATAATGGTTTCCCATTGTGGACAATGTTTGGTGGAGCTACTAGTTTTAAAATAGGCTGGGAAGCAGAAGCGGCATCCAATTTCTGTAAACATGTCACTGGAAACTCTATGAACTTGGAGAAACAATGAAAGCTATGGAAAGGCAGCAGGTCTTTTGTTTACAGAGTTGCTATGACTTGACCTTGACTCAATGGGGATCAACAACAACAACAGCAACAGCAACAGCAACAATAACAACATATTGCAGACAGTTAGTGGATGCAACCTTTACTTATGGGATATGAAGTTAGTGGCCAGAACACCTGTGAAGCTGGTTAGTTGGACACAGGCAGAAATACAAGAAGATAGGAAAGAGTGAAACTTACAGGGTTTTATAATCAGTAGTGGTAGCATATGCAAAGGAAAATACTGTAGAAACTGAGATTGCTGAAATGAAAACTAACCAAAATTTCTATCAGGGCAGAATTATGCACCTCGATCTCAGGCTCTCCTATTCTTGTTGTTTTGTTATGTGCTGTCGAGTTGCTTACGACTTATAGCAACCCTATGTACAACAGCCCTAAACCCTGCTCTGTCCTATGCCAATCTCACTGTCTCCAACACACCCACCTCTATTACCCCAGTCACTGAATCAATCTACCTCATGGAGGGTCTTCCCCTCCTCTGCTATCCCTCCCCTCTCCCAAGCATGATGTCCATCTCCAAGGACCATTCCCTCCTTACAACATGTCCTAAGTATGTCAGACAAAGACTCAGAATCCTTGCCTCCAAGGAGCAGCACAGTTTAACCCTCTCCAGAATGAAACAGTTCATTTTCTTAGCAGTCATGGTGCATTCAATATTCTTCTCCAGTACCACAAATCAAAGACATTAATTATCCTTCTATCCTCCCAAGTCATTGTGCAGCTCTCTGATGCATAGCAAGGATTGCAAAGAACATGGCCTGTATCAGGCACACCTTAGTCTCCAGAGTGACAACATTGCTTTTCAGTACTTTGGAGAGGTCCCTAACAGCAGACTTTCCAATCACAGTATGTCTTTTAATTTTCTGGCTGCTGGTGCCAAGGGTGTTGACTGTGGAACCAAGCAAGCTAAAGCTGTGAACAATCTCACTCTCTTCACCATCCATCCTGATGCTGCCAATTGGCCCAGTGGTGAGAATTTTTGTCTGCTTGATATTGAGCCTTAATCCATATTGAAGGCTGCAGTCCTTGACCCTCTGCAGCAGCACTGCAGGTCCTCCTGGGTTTCAGTAAGCAGGGTTGTGTTATCTGCATAATGCAAATTGTTGATGGATCTTCCGCCAATCATGATGCCACACTTCTCCTCAGTAAAAAGAAAACAAACAAGCAAACAACCAAAAACCATGAGAGTAACCAGAAATAGTGCTCCAATCTGTGATTACAAAATAAGTAGGCCAGGAGGCAGATGGGAAGGATCAAGAAATTGTTGTAACCAGGGGATATAGAGTAGAGAAAATACATAAATTTGTAGACCATTAAAGGCAGTTTTTCAGATACTGAAAAGGATTGTAAAAGTGACAAATTTCGGGTAGCATCTGTGTTTGTGTATGCTGAAAAATGGAGGAACATGGATGGATTAATTAATGGCAAACCCACAACTAACTATAAAACACAAACAACATTAGAAAGTGCAGTCACATGATAGTTATCCCAGAAGGGATGATTAGCTTGCTAGCATGGTTTAAAGGTGTGGATAAATTTGTTTATCTCTCCAAGGGAAACTTCCCCTCTACTTGTCTAAGTAACAATTAGATTATTACAGAGGAAGCAGTTGATGTTCTGTACATGCATATGATTCTGGAGTGGCTTTATGGCACTGAGGGTGTTAATCCAATGAATATGCCATGTACAGAAGCTATGGAAGAGATGGTAATAACGGGGGCACCCCCAACATGTCAATGTCAGGTAGCTTTGCTACTGGAGAATAAAACCTCATTTGAAGAGTCTGTGTCTCCTCTATTTAAAAGATTTTATTCACAACCTTTTTTTAATACAAGGAACATCAGGATGATTCATTGGCAAGCAAGAGGAGATATGGGGAAATGATTTACCCTAAAAGGGTGGAAATTTTTAGATGGTGTCCTTTTGGTCCATATGATTGATTGTTCTAAGGAAAGTTTTCCTTCTTTCTGTTATTGATCTCCTTATAAGCTTGTCTATTGAATGGTTCTTCTGTCATCTTTATTCAATATCCAACTTAACAAGAAGAACTGATGCCTTTTACCTGGTATTGAAGAGGAGTACTTAATATCCTATGTACAGCCAAAATAACAAATATACCTTGGAGAAAGTGCAATCAGAGTATTCCTTGGAGGCAAACATATTAAAGCACCATTTAGTATACTTTCAGCATGTTGCCAGGATAGACAATACCTTGGAAAAGATTATAATGCTTGAAAGGTAGAGGGTTGGTGAAAGAAAGGAAGACCCTCAGCCATGTGCATTGACATAATGACTGCTGCAATGAGATTTCATGTGTGAGAAAGTGTAAGTATGACATGGGTAGAATAGAGGTCCTATCTGTTGTGCATAGGGTCTTTACGGATCTCACTCAACTCAATGGCATCTAATAACAACAATTTTGTGGTTAAAAGTTAAGTCATAGGGTTTATTTTCACTTCCACTATCTTTTTTTATTAAAACTAGGACTAGATGATGTATTTCCATATAGTGTTCCATATGTGTACTATTGAGTCAGAATACACTCATTTCTACCAGTAGGCTTTCAGATGCAATAAATCAAATGAGTTTTGGACTTCCAAGAGAAGAAACAAGTCTGTCTTGTAGAAGGTGAAACTAAGCTGCTCTTTGGAGGCAAGTATTTTGAAACTCCGTTTCACGTACTTTGGACATGTTGCCAAGAGGGTCTAGTCCTTGGAGAGAGACTTCATGCTTGGAAAGGTGGAGGGACAGTGCAAGAGAGGAACATCACACATGACTGACAATGTAACTAGGGTAAGGCAGGTAGGTAGGTGTTTCAGGGGCAGAGAAAACTGGCTCAGAATAAAGCAGAGTTCAAAGCGATTATGCATAGGGTCATTACAGTAGAAGTTGTCTTAAGGGTACATTACAATAACAATAAGAACAATAACAAATCCAGTAGGAGGAGATTGCCTACCCTTCTCCCACAGAGTAGCTGGTGATTTCTAACTCTGTGCCTCTGAGACTGAACTACAGGTTCTTACCACTTGCATGCCATAAAATATTATGCATAATATTTTTGTTATAGCTATAGGCTAATACAAACACATTATTGAATTATCCAGTAATAATATGTGTGCTTATTTTGCTTTATAAATGCAATAATCTTAAAGTTAAAGCTTTTCTACCTTCTTATTTAAAAAATAAATTAATGTTAGTGTTTTTAAAATAGAATTTGAAAATAGGATTAAGAAAAGAGAACCTATCAAAAATTTAAGAGACAGAAATAGCTTTGGTATTGCTGGTAAGTGCAATGAAATCTTATGTTATTTGACTGGCAAGTCTCATTTCTTTGAGATTCTCAGTGAAGACTGTCAGAAATCATAACAATTCAACCCAATAGTGTAAAAGCTAATAGTGTTTTTGTTATAACAAAACTAAAAGATAGGTAAGACGAAAAAATCAAATACTATTACTGAAAATCTTCTTTTATCTAATGCTTTGTGCAGTGAGTGGAAATTGAAGAAATTCTTAATCTTTTCATAGTGTTAAAATGAATTCTAACATTCTTGGGTTATAAGAGCACTTAAAAACTGTTCCCACGTTCACATTATTAGTATATTCTCTCTGTGTATTAATGTTTTTTCTATGAAAACTTTCATTAAGTATATAATAAATGACAATAAAATTGATTCTTTGATTTTTTTTCCTAAAGAAATTTCCTAAATGATACAATAATCACTATTTAATAATCTCTAGTATAATTAACAAGGTCATTCTGGAGACTAAGGTGTGCCTGGTCCAGGCCAGGGTCTTAACAAATACATCAGAAAGCTGGACAATGACTAAGGATGATAGAAGGAGAATTGATACCTTTGAGCTGTGGTGCTGGAGAAGAATATTCTGTGCACTGTTAAGAGAACAAACAAGTTTGTTCTGGATAGGGAGAAATAAGGCTGCTTCTTGGAGGCAAGAATCCTGAATCTCTGCCTGACATACTTTGGGCATGTCAGAGAGAGACATTATGCTTGTGAAGGTGGAGAGACAGATTAGGAAGATAAGACCCTTAATTTGATGGATTGACTCAGTGATTGGAGTAATGTAGGTAGGTGTGTCAGAGATGGTGAGGTTGGCTAAGGATAGAGCAAGGTTTAGAACTGTTTTACGTAGGGTTGCTTGCTATGAGTCACAAGCAACTAGATGCACATAACAACATTAACAAGAACATTGTTACAAGTGACAAGACTTATTCATAACTAAACTATTACTCAGTATAAAATGTTATTAAAAATAAAAAAGTAGAGAAATATAAACCAATTACATTTTTAAGTAAGACAATGTATGTTACTGAAGAATTTGGTTCAAATAAAAGTTATTAAGGAACAAATATTTGAGCAAATTCAAGTGCTGTAAAGGCTCTGGGACAGGCAATATTTGGTATGACTAGCAAAGAGATCATCATTGACTTTATGTTTCACAAGATCATACATGTATGCTGTCTTTCATAAAATTAATCACCATTGATCTATGCCTATTTCTATCTATCCAATCTTCTCAGGTCCTCATCTGATCTATCCTAATTCCTCTATCCACCAATCTCCATCATTTTAAGATTTTCTACACATGCTCACTTGGCCCCCTTACTTCCCACTTTCCCCCTTTTTAATTTTTCCACTTTCCCCCTTTTTTAATTTTTACATACATCTTAATAGTTGTCCTTTCACTTTTCAATAATGGTCTTTTGTGGAATTTGTCCTTATAAGACTGAGTTATTTCACTCAGAATAAACTCTCTAGACACTCTTATGTTATATGTTATATTATGTTATGTTATAGTCTTACGTTTTACAAAATCATTTTTCCTTAATGTTGTAAATTTACGAATGAATTTATGCATGAATTTTCCATAATTTCTCAAGCCATTAATTTTCTTTTCATTGTTGGGAATTTTGGCTTTTTTAACTTCTGTACTATTGTGACCAACACTGCTATGAACATAGTTACACAAATCTCCATTTGTGTCTCAGTTACATTTGCCTTAGGATATGTACCTAGGAGTAGAACAGCCGTATGATATATTTCTGTTCAGCTTTTTGAGAAATGTCAAACTGCTTTTTCAGAATGGTGGTGGCATTTTACAATTCTACTAAAAATGTACCAGAGTTCCAATCTCTTCTTATCCTCTCCAATATTTATTATTTGTTTTCCTGTTAAACCTTGCCACTGCTACTAGAGTGAGATGGTATCTTGAGGTCATTATTATTTGCATTTCTCAAATTGCTAGAGATTTTGGACATTTTTGATGTTTCTGGCGGCCATCTGAATGTCTTCGGTGAAAATTTTTTGCATATCTTTTGCTATTTTATGATTCGGTTATCAATATTTTCCTTGTGGAGGCCCATTGTATTCTGTAAACTTTCTTTAGAAGACTTTTGTCTGGGAAATCTCTGCCAAATATTTTTCCCCAGTATGTAGATTTTCTTTTCACCGTATTGGAAGATATATTTAACACACATGGGAATATAATTTTGAGACATTTCCATTCATTGATTTCATTCTTCCCTGGTTGTGTATTTTTGGCTATGTGTGATGCCTATTTATGCCATAGGTTAGGCCTTCTATGTTTGGTCAATTTTGTATTTTCTGATCTTTATGGTTTGGGGCTTTACCCATAGATTTCTTATTCATCTTAAATTAATTTTTGCCTATGTTGTGAGATATGAATCCTGCTTCAGCTTTCTGCAGGTAGGAGTCCAGTTTTGCAAGCATCATTTGTTGAAGAGGTTGTCATTTCCTCATTTAATGAAGTTTATTTACTTGTTAAATACCAGTGGACCATAGGTAGATGGGTTAATATTTGTTTTCTCAATTTTGTTCTAATGGTTTACGTGTACATAGTATCATACCGATATCATGTTGCTATGTTATGGTTATTACTGCTGTGTAGCAGGTTTTGAGATCAAGTACCACTATGACTGCCACTTCACTTTTGCTTTTCAGAAGTGCTTTGCTTATTTGGGCTTTTCTTATTTCCTGAATAAATTTGCTAATTACCTTTTGAGTTTTCCTATCCATGTTGTTGTTGTTGTTAGGTGCCATAGAGTCGAGTGTCACTCATAGAGACCCTAGGAACGAAAGATCTGAAACCAGTCCAGTCCTGCACCATCCTCACACTTCTCAACATGTAAGCACCCATTGCAGTAGTCATCTTGTCAATCCACTGGATTAATAGAATCTTTGTTTTTTTGATATTGAGACACAATCTACACTGAAGACTGCATTATTTGATCTTTAGCAACAAGTGCTTTAAATCCTCCTCACTTTCAGCAAACAAGGTTGTATCATCTTCATAACGCAGATTACTGATGAATCTCCCTCCAATCCTGATGTCACACTCCTCTTCATAGAGTCCAGTTTCTTGAATAATTTGCTCTGCATATAAGGTGAACAGGTATGGAGGCAGAATACATCCCTACTGCATTCCCTTTTCAATTCCAAACCATACCGTGCTCCCCTGCTCAGTTCACACAACAGCTTCCTGGTCAAGTGCTCTGGGATTCCCATTCTTCTCAATATGGGACACAATTTGTCATGATCCACACAAACACCTTTGCATAGTCAATAAAATAGAAATAGATATTCTTCTGGTATTCCTTCCTTTCAGTCAGGATCCATCTGACATCAGCAATGATATCCCTGGTGTCATGGCCTCTTCTGAATCCCATTTGAACTTCTGGAAAGTCCCTATCTATGTACTGTTGCAGCCATTTCTCAATGATTTTCAACAATATTTTGTTAGCATGTTATATCAATGATGTTGTTTGATAATGTCATTTAGACTACCCTTTTTGAGAATAGGAACAAATACAGACCTCTTCCAACCTGTTGGCCAGATAGCCATCCTCCAAATTTCCTAGCATAGACTGGTGAGTGCATCCAAGGCTGCATCTGTTAATTGAAACAAGACAGTTGGTATCCCATCAATTCCTAGGGCTTTATTTTTGCCAATGCCTTCAATGCAACTTCCACTTCCTTTTTCATTACAGTTGGTTCCAGTTCATATGGTACTTCTTGAGATTTTTTCAGTGTCAATCAATTCTTTCTGGCACAGTGACTCCGTGTATTCCCTCCATATTCTTTTGATACTTTCTGGGCCATTGAATATATTGCCCATAGCATCTTTCAACATTGCAGCACAAAGCTTAAATTTGTTTTTCAGTTCTTTCTGCTTGAGAATTGCAGAGTGAGTTTTATCCATGGACAGAGAATATTTTTCCTTTTTGGTAAGGGTACTTATTGTTTAAAGCAGTGTTTCGTATTGTTTCTTTATGAAAGTCTTTTATGCCTAGTTAGGTTTATTCTCAATATCTCAATTTGTACTTGGCTATTTTAAATGGTATCACTTTCTTAGCATCATTTTCTATAATTTTTTTTTATTCTGCAGGAATCCTACTGTCTTTTTTTTTTATTGATTCTGCCACTCTACTAAATTGGGCTACTAGTTCTAACAGTTTTGTTGAGTCTTGGAGTTGTCTGTACACTATCATGTCAACTGCCTACAGTGACACTTTCACTGACTCTTTGCCCATCTTGATGCTTCTTATTTTCTTCTCTTGTCATATTGCCCTAACAATACAATATTGAATGAGAGTTGAGGTAGTGGGCATCCTTGTTTCTTCCCTATTTGCAAGGAAAATGCTTTTAGTCTTTCTCCATTGAGAATGATTTTGATTCTTGGTTTTGTGTATGTACTTTTCATTATTTTGAGAAAATCCCATTCTATTCTTTCTTCTATAATACAATACTGTTCTGTTGTTGTTGTTAGGGGCTGTTGAGTACAACTCATATCTACCCTATGAAAAAGAGAACTGAACCCTGTTCTATCCTGTGCCATCCTTATACTCTCTGACACACAAGAAGCCATTGCCGCAGTCATCATTTCAATCCACTGGGTAGAGGGTCTTCCTTTTCTTAGCTGACCCTCCACCCTTCCAAGCGTCGTGTCCTTTTCCAAGGAATAACACCTCCTATCAACACATCCTAAGAATATGAGGCAAAGCCTCATAATTCTTGTCTCCAAAGACCACTTCGGCTATTTGCTCTCCAATATATACATTTGTTCTCTTGACTGTCCACGAGATTTTCAGTGATTTTCTCCATCACCACACCTTAAAGGTGTCAATTATTTTCTTTCCATCCTTATCCATTGTCATTCTTAGTCATGATAGATGGATAGGAAATTGAAACTGTCAACAACTTCATCTTGCATAAGTCCGCAATTAACACTCTTGATTCCATCAGTCAGGAAATAAGACTACACATTGCACTGGGAAAATCTGCAGTTAGGAATCTTTCCAAATTATTGGTGAGTGATGATGTTAGTTTGATGACTAAGGTGTGACTCTGTGGCCATAGCCCTTTTGATTATTGTCATGCATCTAAGAAATAGATAATGAGTAAGGATGACAGAAATACTGTTCTGGCAGAGTGTTATTTAGCTTCCAATGTGGGTGCATTTTTGTTTTTGTCTTTTTGTAATTGATTTATAGTTTTCTGACATTGTGGTCTGAAAAATACTTTGTATTGTTTCTATGTTTTTGAATTTCTTAAGGCTTGATTTGTGTTCTAAAATATGATCAGTTCCGAGGAATGCACCAGAAAACAAAGTGAATTTGAAAAGAAAGTAAATTGGCGTTTGGTTGGATGTATTACCATGAATATCTCTACAAGATCAAGTTGTCTAATTGTATAGTTTAGATATTCTTCATCTTTACTAAGTTTCTTTCCAATTGACCTATTGTTTGGTAATAGTGGTATGTTAAAATCTCCCGTCACTACTGTAGTATTGTTTCTTTCTTTTGCCTGTTAATAGTTTTTGTTTTGTTTTGTTTTAATGCATTTTGCACGTCTACCATTTGGTGTGCAGATATTGGTCAAGGTTATGTCTTCTTGATCTATTGTGCTATAAATCATTATCTAGCCTATCTTTATCATTTATGGTAATTTTCATCCTGATGGTTATTCATCAGAGATTAGTGTTGGCATTCCTGTGTTTATATAGATGTCATTTTCTTGTTCTGTTGGGTTTTTTCCCACCCTTTCTTTTGATTTTTAGTCTATCTTCTTATTAATTTCTTATATATGTCCCCTGTAGGAAACATAGTGAAGGGCTTTGTGGTTTTGGTATGGTGGTTTTTGTTTTGTTTTGTTTTTATCCATTCTGCTACTTTTTCCTCTTGATGAGTGCAGTTAAGGCAGTCATATTAAGTGTGACTAATGACAGATCAGGATTTATTGTTGGTATTTTGCAGTGCTTATTTTTCTGCTGTTTCTGGTTACTTTAGTCCATCCACTTTCCTTCATTGTCTATGTATGAAAGACTTTCTTTAATATTTCTTATAAATTTGGTCTTGTTTTTTTTTAAGTCAGTATTTCCTGTTTTTCTGTAAAGACCCTAATTTCTCCACATTTGGTGGATTGCTTTGCTGAATAAAATGTCCTCATCTGGAAGCTATTTTATTTTTTAGCCTTCCATATGTGCCATCCCATTGTCTTCAAGCTCATATAATTTCTGCTCAAAAATCACAACTTAATCTAATTGCTTCACCTTTGTAGTTGACTCTTTGATTTTATTGCATGACTTTTAATATTCTTTCCTTATCTAGGATAAGATATATCTTCATGTGTCTTTTGGAGGGCCTTAAATGGAACAGGAAACATCAAAAGAAGAAAGAGATATGAAGTCACAGTATCAAAAATAATTAGTTAACACTGAAAAGCTTCAAGAAGTACCATATGAACAAGAGCCAGTAGTAATGAAAAATGATACTGATGCTGAACTGAAAGCATTAACAAACAATATATATCCTGGAGTTGATGGAATATCAAGTGACACATTTAAACTGATGAACTCAGGCTTGGATTTGAAAATTTGAAGACAGTTACCTGGCCAACTAATTGAAAAAGAGCAATATTTTGCCCCATTCCCAAGAAAGGTAATCTAATAGAATGTGAATATTAGTAAACAGTCCTCAAGTACGGGAACAAATAAAAGGAGGAACAACAGTAAGCAGACACTAGTGATTGGAACATGGAATGTAAGAACCACGAATGTAGGAAAACTAGATACTGTTAAAAAGTTAATAAAAGAATGGAACGCATAAATATTGACATACAAGGTATTGGCAAAATGAGATGGACTGGCATCGGACATTTTGAGTCAAAGGATCTGACTATGATCTACTATACTGGAGAAGAAAAGGAGAGGAAAAATGGGGTTGTTTTCATAGTTAAAAAAGTCTTTTCTAGATCAATCTTGAAATACAATGTTGTGAGTGATAGGATAATATCCATACGTATACAAGGAAGCCCAGTGAATACAACCATGATTCAAATATATGCAACAACAACCAGAGACAAAGAGGAGGAAATAGAAGATTTCTACCAACCTTTGCAGTCAGATATTGATCAAACATGCAGTCAAGGTGCATTAATAATGGGTGACTGGAATGAAAAAATTGGGAATAGAGAAGGATAAGCAGTTGGAAAACATGGGCTTGATGACAGAAATGAAGCTGGAGATAGAATGATAGAATTTGGACAATCAACAACTCATTCATTACAATACATTTATAAGAAACACAAACGCAGACTATACACATGGATTTCACCTGATGGTATACATAAGAATCAGATTGATTACATGTGTGGAAAGAATCTCTGGAGAAGCTTAATATCAGCTGTGAAAACTAGGCCAGGTGTTTATTGTGGAACTCACCAGCAACTACTCATATGCAAGTTCTAGCTGAAGCTGAGGAAATTTAAATCAAGTCCACAGGAACTAAAATTTGACCTTTTGTCTTTCCAACCTGAATTTCAAAACAATCTCAGGAACAACTTTGTGGCCTTGGACATTAATGAGTGAAGACCACCAGAAAGCTATGTGAGGATATCAAGAATATCATCCAGGAAGAATGCAAAGGGTCATTTACAAAGACAGAGAAGGAAGAAAAGGCCAAGATAGATGCCAGAAGACATTCTAAATATTGCACTGGAGCATCGAGAAGCAAAAACAAAATGAAGAAATCAAGATATTAAGGAGCTGAACAGAAGATTTCAAAGGGCAACGAGGGAAGACAAAGTAATGTATTAGAATGAAATCAGATGCACTTGCTACTCAAACTGACATCTTTACTCCTCAATAATTTGGAGAGGTCTCTAACTGCAGATTTTCCCAGTACAATGAGTCTCCTTATTTCCTGACTGCTGGTACCAAGAGTGTTCATTGCGGATCCAAGCAAGACGAAGCTATTGACAGTTTCAAATTCCTCTCCATCCATGGTATTGCCTATCAGTCCAGTGGTAAAAGTCTTAGTTTTCTTGACATTGAGATGTGATCAATACTGAAGGCTGCATTTCTTAATCTTCTGTAATAAGTGCATCAAATCCTACTTACTTTCAGAAAGCAAGGTTGTGTCATCTGTATGACACAGGTTATTTATGAGTGTCCCTCCTACTTGATGCCACACTCCTCTTCATAGGACCCAGCTTATGGGTAATTTGGAAGATTGGAAAAGGTCCATATTTGTTCCCTTTCCCAAGAAAGGTGATATAGTTCAGTGTGGAAACTATCAAACAATATCATTATTATCACATGCAAGCAAAATACATCTGAGTATCATTCATAAACAGCTACAATAGATAGGAAACTGCCAGAAGTTCAAGCAGGATTTAGAAGAGGCTGTGGCACCAGGAATATCATTGTTGATGTCTGATGGGTCCTGGCTAAAATTAAGTAGTACCAGAAGAATGCCTATTTGTGCTTTATTGAGTATGCAGAGGCATTTGTATGTGTGGATCATAACAAGTAGTGGCTGACATTGAGAGGAATTAAAACCCTAAAGCACTTAATTGTACTCATGCAAAATCCGGACTTGGACCAAGAAGTTTCTGTGCATACAGAGCAGGAGAACAGTGCATGGTTTAAAATTGAGAAGAGAGTGTGTCAGAGTTATATTCTCTCTCCATACCTATTCAGTCTTTAATTCATCATTTACATAATATACAATAAATTGCTGAAGTCAGTTCAGGAGCAACCAGAACAGTATATGCAAAAGGAAATGTCACAAATTCAAAATGGATTCAGAAGAGAAATTGAAAGGTAGGAAATAATAGTTGATGCCAGATGAATCTTGACTGAGTAAAGAAAATAACATAAATAAGAAATTAGGGATAATATTGTGAAGAATGGAATTTCCAGAACCTTTAATTGTACTCATATGAAACCTATGCATAGACATAGAAACAATGCTACGTATTTTAAAACCAGTAAGAGATGTGCTGATCTTGGATCCTTTTACCATACTTACGCAATCTCTAAAATGAAGAAATTTTCTGAAAACATATATCATGGCATAAATATGGGAGGAAAGTGTATGTTAAAAAAGCTGCTGAAATTGCAGAGGCTTTGAAACACTGATGAGGATTAAAGAATGTAGCTGTCAATACAAATTTCACGTGAATATAGAGACAAAAATAATTATAAATGTGTCAGTGAAAAACGTCTCTCAAGATTAATGAAGAAAAGATTGAAGTTAAGGATTTTTATTTTGATCTACCAACTTTTGCAGTCAGAGATCGATTGAACATACGATCAAGGTGCATTAATAATTGGTGACTGAAATGCAGAAATGGGGAACAGAGAAGAAGGATTAGTAGTTGGAAAACATGGACTTGTTGACAGACATGAAGCTGAAAATATCAGGATAGAATTTTGCACAATCAACGACTTATACATTTCAAATCCATTTTAGAAAAAGCATATACACCGGCTATACACATGGATTTCACCTGATGGTATATATAAGAATCAGATCAGCTACATTTGTGGAAAGAATCACTGGGGAAGCTGCATATCAGCTGTGAAAATTAGGCCATGTGCAGATTGTGGAACAGACCACTGAATACTCATATGCAAGTTCACGTTGAAGCTAATAAAAATTAAATCAAATCCAAGGGAACCAGAATTTTACCTCTAGTCTATACCACTTGTATTTCAAAACCATCTCAGGAACAGGTTTGTAGCCTTTAACATTAATGAGAGAATACCAGATGAATTGTGGGAGGATATAAAGAATATCATCCAGGATGAATGCAAAAGGCTATTACAAAGGCAGAAGAGGAAGAAAAGATCAAGATGGATGTCAGAAGAAACTCTGAATATTGCACTGTTGTTATGAAGTGCCATCAAGTCACAGGTGACTCAAAGTGACCTTATGAAGGAGAGTCCTCAACACTTGTGTATCTCTCATCCTTTCTCCAGGTTCATAAGGTTTCTGGAAGCAAGCTATTATGGAAGTAGATAACGCTTGTGCTTCCAAGCTTATTTTAATCAGGGAGTTTCAACCAACCCTGTCCACCATATTGCACTAGAGCACCAAAAAGTCAAAGCAAATGGAAGAAATCAAGATATTAGGAGTTGAACAGAAGATTTCAAAGGGCTGCATGGGAAGAAAAGGTAGCATATTACAATGAAATGTGCAAAGAGCTGGAGTCAGAAAGTCAAAGGGGCTGAACTCCCTCAGCATTTCTTAAGCTGAAGGAATTGAAGAAAGAGTTTAAGCTTCAAGTTGGCAATATGTAAGGATGTTTTGGGCAGAATATTAAATGATCCAGGAAGCATTAAAATAAGATGGAAAGAGTATAGAGAGTCATTGTAACAAAAGTAATTGGCAGACACAGAAGAATTTCATAAAACAACCTATGAGCATGAGCCTGTGATGATGAAGGAAGAAGTTCAAACTACTCTGAAAGAATTAGCAAAAAACAAGGCCCCAGGAATTGATGGAATACAGATTGACATATTAAAAAACAAAAACAAAAACAAAAAAACAGACACTATGCTGGATGTGCTCACCAAGTTCTGGAGGACAACCACTGGGCCAACTGACATGAAGAGATACATATTTGTTCCCATTCCAAAGAAAGGTGACTTAACAGGTTGCAGAAATTATCAAACAAGATCATTCAATCACATGCAAGCAAGATTCTGCTGAAAATTATCCCAAAACTTCTGGAACAACACATTAACAGGGAACTGCCTGAAGTGCAGGCTGTGTTTAGAAGAGGCTGTGATATTAGGGATATTATAGATAATATTAGATGAATCTTGGCTGAAAGCAAAGCGTACCAGAGGAATGTCTATTTGTGTTTTATTGACTATGCAAGGGCATTTGACTGTGTGAATCACAAAAAACTGTGGCTGACTCTGAGAAGAATGGGTATCCCAAAACATTTGATTGTGCTTATGCAAAACCTATTCTTTGGCCTGGAGGCATTTGTCAGAACAAAGCAAGGAAACATTGCGTGGTTCAGAATTGGAAAGTGTGTATGCTAGGGATATGTCCTATCTCCATACCTTTTCAATCTATATGCAGATTATCTGGGAGGCTGAGGTCTTTGAGGAGAAATGTGGCATCAGAGTTGGAAGAAGACTCATCAGTAGTGTTAATGGAGATGATAGAACCCTGCTTGCTGAAACTGAGGAAGACTTGAAGTGCTTGCTGCAGAAGGTCAAGGACCTTCAATATAGATTGAAGTTCAACA
This sequence comes from Elephantulus edwardii, assembly GCF_000299155.1. Taxonomy (NCBI): domain Eukaryota; kingdom Metazoa; phylum Chordata; class Mammalia; order Macroscelidea; family Macroscelididae; genus Elephantulus; species Elephantulus edwardii. The sequence continues at coordinate 6,753,377 of NW_006399873.1, forward strand.
TCAAGAAAGCAAAGATTCTCACCACTGGGCCAATTGGCAGCCTCATGATAGATGGTGAAGAGATTGAGATTGTTAACAGCTTTAGTTTACTTGGTTCCACAATCAACACTCTTGGTACCAGCAGCCAGGAAATTAAAACACAAATTGCACTGGGAAAATCTACTGTCAGAGACCACCCCAAAATATTGAAGAGCTATGATATCAGTCTGGAGACTAAGGTGAGCTTTATTCAGGCCATAGTCTTGCAATTACTTTCTAAGCTTCAGAAAGCTGGACAATGACTAGGGACAATAGTAGAGTTGTTCCCTCTGAGTTGTGGTGTTGGAGAAAAGTATTGATTATACCATGGACTGCTAGGATTACAAACAGGTTTACCATAGAAAGTGTGAGACCAGGCTGCTCCTTGGAAGCAAGGACTCTGAAGCTTCATCTGACATATTTTGCACATATTGCAAGACAGGACCAGCCCTTGGAGAGGAAACATTATGCTTGGGAGGGCAGTCAGACAGCATAAAAGAGGAAGATCATCCATGAGATGGATTGATTCAGTGACTGGGGTAATGGGAGTAGATGTGTGAGAGACAATTGCCACGAGATAGAAAAAGGATTACTACGGCTCTGGTACATAGGGTCTCTATGAGTCACAGGAAACTTGACGGCACATAACAACAACAACAACAACAACAACAACAACATCAACAACAAAAAACCACACCACCACCACAAGTGTAAACAAATATGAGAAGTATCCTGCAAAATATTCCTTTTAATCTTCTGAAAGGTAAGGGTGTTACCTTGAGTTCTAAAACAAGTCTGATGAAAACTATCATATTTTATATTAACTCATTGTTGTTGTTGTTAGGTATTGTCAAGTATGAGGCAGGTTGACCTTATGAACAACAAACCTAAATCCCATTCTTTCCTGTGCCATACATTCATCATCTATGATATACCTGTGACCATTTTTTTGCAGTGACCATGTCAATCAACCTCATGACTATCTTCCTCTCTTTCACTAACCCTCTATTTTTCCAAGAATTATGTCTTTTTCCAAAGAATGGCCTCTCCTAGCAATGTGTCCAAAATAAGTGAACTGAAGCCTCACTATTTTTGCCTCAAAGGAACACTCTGGCTGTAAGATATATCTGTCTTGTTTTGAGGTTTTTTTGTTGTTGTTGCTGTTTGTTTTTTGGGTTTTTTTTTTGTTTTGGGTTTTTTTTTCCATTTCATGGGATAGTCAGTGTTCCTCTCCAACATCACAATTCAAAGGCATCTGTTCTTCTTTCATCTTTAATTATTGTCCAGCTCTCAGATGCATAGTTAGTGATGAAGAAGACTATCGCATGAATCAGACATTGGAAGATTTGGAAACATATATAATTCTTTATACATGGGATCCCCATGAGTGAGAATAGAATAGTGAGCACAGGATAATAACAGTTGCCTTTTGTTTAATCACTGACTAAACTACTGGTTGACAACAGTGACTGGCCCCCTGGGCTGTAGTGTGTCAGGAAGTGTGAGGAAGTACAGGATAGGACCATTTCAGATCTGTTGTTCATAGGGTCCCTACGGGTCAAACTCCACTCAATGACACATAAAAACAACAATGTGTAATTTTCATTGAAATTGTATAAATTTACTGAAAAGATATATTGTCTTTCCACAAGTGTTGCTTATAAATAATCTGGAAAGTAAATCTATAAACAGAAGATCTCTTAGATATTCACTTTGCTTAATCCAGGACTTGCTAGAAAGAAAGATAAAAATAAGCGTCTCTGGAAATACAATGACTGATCAAAGTACCAATATTTTCCTATGAAATTGTTCTATCATAATGTGTGTTTTTTTCTCAGCAGCTTTGGTGACCTAGTTAAAAGAAACTTCACTACAATCCCAAAAGCACATGATCTGAATCAACCAGCTGCTCTCTGGGAAAGAAGGATGGGCAGTCTCCTTCCATACAATTTACTGACTCTAAAAACCTGCTAGAAGGTGATCTATGGGTCAGTTATGACTAGACAGCACACAAAAGCAACAGTGTTTCTTCACTATGGCAATTTATGGTAAACAAACACAAAATGGTTTGATTTCTTTTTTTTCATAAATTCATGGTTCATTTAAAGATATTTGTTTTTAATTCCCTGTATTTTTCCTTTGTATAGCGAAGTCACTACTCATTTTGCTTGGGAATAGCATCTTTTGTCTTTAACCAAAGTACATTTGATCTAGAAAAGATGTCTGGAGATTCTCACTGTTTGAATCAGACCACATTATTACTAATGTTTGTTGTAATAAGTTTTACTATTGAAATTACTAGGAGAGTTATCATATGATCACTGAATAGGAGTTGTCTTCCTTATGTGCCATCGAATCACCCGCAACTCAAACAATCTTATAAATAATACCTTTGAACCGTGCCCTTTCCTGAGCCATTCTCACTGACTCCAAAACACCTACCACCAGTTACAGTGCCAATACAACTCATCTGAGGTCTTCCTCTCTAGGACGTCCCTCTACACTGGTCCGTTCTGGCCATGTGCCTGAAGTATGTGAGATGGAGTTTCAAAATCTTTGCCTCCAAGGAGCAACTTAATTCCACTCTCTCCAAGACAAGACTGTTTATTATGCTTCTTTTATATAAAGTAACATAATTTTTGGTTTTTTTTAATGTGCTAAGGTCTGGAGATCGTACATTCAGTATATGTTAATCTTTGTGCTTATTTTAATAATGGATCTTCTGTAAAAGTTATTTAGCTATTTCCTGTTGATGGAATTTAATCTATTTTAGGAATTCAAGTATTGTAGTTAATATTTCCATACACATTCTTGTACATCTTTTCATAGGCATGTATGCTAGCTTTTATCTAGGATGGCTGATGAGTAAAAGGAAATGGCATTTGTAAAGTATGCATGTTTCAAAATTTAATAGATGCCAGAAATTGCCATCTAAAGTGGTTTTATACTTGGAATGGCAATTTTATATCATTAAACTTTCAAATTTTGCTAAATTGATGGATGAAATACGTAATTTTATGAACTCTTGTATTTCATAGGAGTAAGTCTAAATTGACAAAATTATTTAAAAAAATTCCAGCTTCCACATAAAAATCCAATGTATATATATGACTAAATACAAATTACATATATATGTGTGTGTGTGTATATATATATATACACACATATATGATTCCAAAATTTGTTGATCACTTTATGTGCATGTACTCTTAAAATACATGTCTAAGACTATATATATATATAAACTTAACATTTAATAATCCAGATTTACAAACATCACCAAACTATACAAAATGTTTAGAAATAAGCATGTTGTATGACACTTTAAATTGCATTATAGTAAAACATATAGTGGGAGCTACTTCCCAATATTGTTTTGTTGTTATCTCTGTTTGTTGTTGTGAAGGATGTCAAGTTGTGCTCTCACTTGCAGTGATCCTATTTACAAGATGGAAATCTTATCAGGACCTCGCCATCTTCACAATGTCTGTCATACTCAAGTCCATTGTTGAATTCACTACATCAACTTATTTCACTAAAGGAATTCCTTTCCTTCACTTAGAAGTAGACAGTAGATACTGGAATACTCTCTAATTCATAAAAATGAAATGTGTGTTCAGGACTTTCATTCATAGGGTCACTATGAGTCATCTACGACTCAAGAGCACTTAACAATAACAACAACAGGTGCACCTTAATATCCAGACTGACATTGCTGCTTCTCAGTACTCTGGAAAGGTTGGTGACAGCAGACTTTCTGAATGCAATTTGTTTTTTTATTTTTGTGGAGGGAGTTTATTTTTGTTTTTATTATTATTTTCTGCCTGCTGGTACCAAGAGTGCTGATTGTGAAGCCAAGTAAATGAAATCTGTCTTCACCATTTATCAGGAGGCTTCCACTTGGCCCAGTGGTGAAAATCTATGTTTTCTTGATGTTGAACTTCAATCTATATTGAAGACTGCAGTCCTTGACCTTCTGTAGCAGGTGACTCCTGTCCTTCAGAGGTTCAGCAAGCAGGGTTGAGCTAAACTCAGATTGTTG
>NW_006399873.1:6758072-6758556 GCF_000299155.1 Elephantulus edwardii
AGTCTCCAGAGAGACACCATTGCTCTTCAGAACATTGGAAAACTCCCTAACAGCAGACTTTCCCATCACAATATGTCTTTTAATTTCCTGGTTACTGGGGTCAAGAGTGTTGACTGTGGAGTCAAGCAAACTAAACCTGTAAACAATGTCAATTTCTTCACCATCCATCCTGATGCTGCCAATTGGTCCAGAGGTGAGAATCTTTCTCTTCTTGACATTAAGCCTCAATCTACACTGAAGGCTATATAGTCTTTGACCCTCTGCAGCAAGTGCTTCAGATCCTCCTCAGTTTCAGCAAGCAGGGTTGTGTCATCTACATAATGCAGATTGTTGATAGAATTTCCACCAACCCTGACCCTGCATTTCTCCTCATAGAGTCCAGCCTCTTGGAAAATCTGTTCTGCATACAGGTTGAAAAGGTACGGAGACAGGACACATCCCTGGCATACACCCTTCCCAATTTTGAACCATGCAGTGTTTCCTT
>NW_006399873.1:6782788-6795765 GCF_000299155.1 Elephantulus edwardii
GAGAGTGGTAATCCCAGAACACTTGATTGTGCTTATGCGAAACCTATACTTGGACCAGGAAATAGTCTTCAGAACAGTGCAGGGAAATACTGCTGTTGTTGTTGTTATGTGCCATCTAGTCCCTTGTGACTCATAGCAACCCTATGCACAACAGCCTTAAACCACGCTCTATACTGTGCCAATTGCACTGCCTCTGAAACACCCATCCCGATTACCCCAGTCACTGAATCAACCTACCTAATAGAGGGTCTTCCCCTCCTGCGCTGTCCCTCCACCCTCCCAAGCATGATGTCCCTCTCCAAGGACCTGTCCCTCCTTACAACATATCCAAAGTGTGTCAGCCGAAGCCCCAGAATCTTTGCCTCCAAGGAGCAGCCTGGTTTAATCCTCTCTACGATGAATCTGTTTGTTTTCTTGGCAGTCCAGGGTACATTCACTACTCTTCTCCGGCACCACAGCTCAAAGGCATCAGTTCTCCTTCTACCCTCCCTAGTCATTGTCCAACTCTCCGATGTATAACAAAGTCCATAGCCTGTATCAGATGCAACTTATTCTCCAGAGTGACACCATTGCTCTTCAGTACCCTGGAGAGGTCCCTAAGAGCAGACTTTCCCATCACAATACATATTTTTATTTCCTGGCTGCTGGTGCCAAGAGTGTTGACCATGGAGCCAAGCAAACTAAGTTATTAACAATCTCAATCTCTTCACCATCCATCCTGATGCTGCCAATTAGTCCAGTGGCGAGAATCTTTGCCTTCTTGACATTGAGCCTCAATCCATGGTTAAAAATTCAGAAATGAGTATGTCAGGGATGTGTCCTGTTTCAATACCTTTTCAATCTATATGTGCAATAGTTCATTCAGGATCCTGAGCTTAATGAGGAGGAATGTGGCATTGGGATTGGACGAAGACTCATCAACAGACTACGTTATGCAGATGACACAAACTTGCTTGCTGAAACTGAGGGGGAACTGAAGTTCTTGCTGCAAAAGGTCAAGGATTGTAATCTTCAAATGTATTGAAGTTCAACATCAGGAAGACAAGGATTTCCATCATTGGTCCAGTTGAGAGCACTGTGATAGATGGAGAAGAGATTGAAACTTTTACCGGTTTTAGCTTGCTTAGCTCCACAATCAACACGTAGATTAGACTAGGATATATGGCAACAGTGGATTGCTCTCATATTTGGAACCTTAAAGGAAGAGAAGCAGCTACAAGCAGACACTAGTCATTGTAAAGTAGAGTGTGAGAAGTTTGAATGTAGGAAAAATGGACGCTGTTAAGAAAGAGACTGTAAAAATTGCACTGCAGTGTTGAGAAACCAAAACAAAAGGCAAACATGATGAAAAAAAGACAAGAACAAAGATTTCAAAGGGCAGCGTAGGAAGACAAAGCAAAGTATTATAATGGAATGTGCAGATAGCTTGAATTGGAGAATAAAAAGCGGAGAACTTGCTCTGCATTTCTCAAGCTGAGGCAACTTAAAAACAAATTTAAACCTCCAGTTGCAGCATTTAGAGGCTCAAGAAACTCTTTGAACTTTGATAAACGTGTACATTTATAGAAAGGCTTCAGGTGTTTTGTCATAGACACAACATTATGAGTTCTGTTCAACTCAGTCAATCAACAACTACAACATTGGGCAATGACCTAGAAAACATCAAAAGAAGATATAGAGAAGTACAGAGTTACTGTACAAAAAAATAACTGGTGGACATTGAAAAATTTCAGGAAGTACGATATGATCAGGAGCCGATGGAAATGAAAGAGGAAGTAGAAACTACATTGAAAGCATTTGCAAAAACAAGACCCCAGGAATCAATGGAATACCACTTTACTTGTTTCAATTAACAAATGCAACCCTGGATACACTCACTAGCCTGTTCCAGGACATTTGGAGAAGGGCTGGCTGGTCAACTGATTGTAAGAGATACATATTTCATATTTGTTTTCATTCCCAAGAAAGATGATCCAACCATGTGAAAACTATTGAAAAAAATAATTAATATCACATGCAAGCAAAATACTACTCTAGATCATTAAAGAATGGGTAGAATAACAGACAGACAGGGAACTTCCATAAGTTCAAACAGAATTTAGACGAGTCCATGGCACCAAGGACATTATTGCTGATGCCAGATATATCCAAGCTAAAAGTAAAAGTACCAGAAGAATGTCAATTTATGCTTTATTATGATTGATCGGATGACTGTGGGAATCGGGGTGGGTGTCTCGGACACAGTGATGTTGGCACAGGATAGAGCAAGGTTTAGGGCTGTTGTACATAGTGTCACTATGAATTGCAGGAGACTCGATGGCACATAACAACAACATAACAACAGCAACTATGCAAAGTCATTTGTGTAGATCATAACAAGTTATGGCCAGATTGAGAAGAACAAGGATCTCAGAATACTTAATTGTGCTCTGGGGAAACCTGTACCTTTACCAAGAGGATGTTGTACAAAAATAGCATGGTTTAAAATTAAAGAGGGAGTACATTAAATTAAAGAGTAATTAAAAGAGTAACAAAAAAAAACTAAAGAGGGTTGTATTCTGACTCCACAGCTATTCAATATGTATGAGCAAAGAGCCTATTGTATTGAAAAGAGAAGTTCAAACTGCTTTGAAGGAAATAGCAAAAAAATAAGGCCCTAGGGATAGATGGTATACCAATTGACGTATTTCAGCTGACAGATGCTGCCCTGGATGTGCTCCCCACGTTGTGCCAAGAAATCTGGAGAACCAGCACTTGTCCAACTGACTGGAAGAGATCTATATTTGTTCCCATTCTGAAGAAAGGTGACCCAACAGAGTGTGGAAATTATAGAGAAATTTCATTGATTTCACATGAAAACAAGATTATACTGAAGATTATCCATTATGCAAACCACTCGACGGTACATAACAACAACAACATAGGCTTATTATTACCTCATCTTCTTTAGTCTTTGTGAAAGGATCAATGCAATTTGTGACTGGCTGAGTCCTATTTCTACAAGACTCATAAAGGAGAAGTGTCCCTATCAGTAATATCCATAGCAGCAAACAGCTGCTCAGTTAGACATGTCTGCTCCCCCCATGCTCCTTCACTTCTTTCTACCAGTCATTCAGCTCTGATATTGTTGTTGACTCAAAGACTATTCACTGTTGTGAGGTTTATTAAAAAAATAGATTGGATGGTGGGGGACTAAAAGAATACCACCAATACAAGCCTAGATCTAGTACAACAGTCTCAAGCCAGATTACTAGCAAAGCACATTTTCTCAATTAGTGAATGTTTAGGTTTCAGTTTAACAGTACAAATGCAAGAAACCTCTGGTTTCCACAAGTCAACTTTTCCATCAATCATCCAGCAAGCATAACCTTTAATTGTGGCTTCATTTCCAAGCTTCTTCTGATTACACCTTACCACAGTCTCTCCACATCAATGCCAGTTTCTTCACAACAGTACCACAGTCTCCACTCTTTCTCCACCACCATCATCAGATTACCTCACAGTATGGAAAGCCTGTTCGCTTACATTTGTCCCACAGCTGTTAATCATTTGCAAGACCATTGCCTGCAGTTAAGGTAGCTGGAGATGAACACAATTACTACAGAAGCCAATTTTTAAGGGTTCTGACACCCTACTCCCTATTAAATCTTTCCTATTTGTTCACCCTCATCCACTCAGTAAACTCTTCTAGAGAATTCCACCCTTCCCCCTTTTCTGCCCTTTTTCTCTTTCGCATTCCACCTTTGGATATTTATACACATCTTACTAGTTATCTTTCCATTTTTATAATAATGATATTATGCAGGGCTTTTTCTTATTAGACTGAGTTATGTCACTCATCATAATACTCTCTAGACTCTCCCATGTTATGTCATATTTTACAAAATCATTACTCCCGAATACTGCATACTATTCCATTGTGTGAATTTATTGCAATTTTTCAATCCATTTATGTGTTGATGGATATTTGGGCTGTTAGCATTTCCCTGTTGTTATGAACAATATTTCAATGATCATAGGTGTACATATTTCCACTCTTGTCTCAGTTTTAATTTCCTTAGGGTAGATTTCTAGCAGTGGAATAGGTAGGTCATATCGGATTTCTACATTCAGCTTTTTGAGGAAATGTCGAACTACCTTCAGAGTTGGGTTTTTGTCTGTTTTATTAATTTCAATGAATATTTGCAGAGATTTTGGATTTCCATTCATTCATTGTTGCACTTTTCTCCCCACCCACCACACCCCCACACCCCATTTGCTCTTCCCCTTGAAAAGCAAAACTCCTTCATTGACATACAATCCCCCCGCATCCCCCCACCCTCACCCCGAGTATATGATTTTATGATCTCAGTAGTAGTGCATGAGAGTTTCACAATTTCCACAGCTTCTCCAACATTTATTGCTTGCTCTCCTGTTAAGCCTTGCTACCACTGTCATGGTAAAATGGTATCTTATTGGTTTTGTTTGAATTTTTCTGCTTGCCTGTGATTTCTGAGCATTTTTTTTAATGTGTCCATTGGCCATGCAAAGACTTTGTGAAAAGTCTCTTCATGCCTTTTGGTCTTTTTGTTATTTGGATATCAGTTTGTTTTTGTTTTTGTTTGCTTTGGTTTTGTTTATGTGTGTATGTGTTTCCTTTTTTGTTTGGTATTTTTTAACCGCTGTTCTTTTTGGATGCCCTCAAGTCAAGTATTACTCATAGCAACCCTATAAACAGCAGATTTTAAACCTGTCCTATGCTTCTAAGATTGATCTCACTTTGTCTTTTACCCATAGGTCCCTGATCTACCTTCAGTTGATTTCTGTATATGGTGTGAGATGTAGATCCTGTCTCAGTTTTCTACAGGTAGATGCCCAGTTTTTCCAGCATCAATTTTGATGAAGTTTTTATTTTCCCATCTAATAAATTTCGGTTCCTTGTAAAATACCAATTGACCATGAGTAAATGGATTAATTTCTGGGTTCTTTATTACATTTGTCTATGTGTCTGTAACAGCTTCTTGTTCTATGTATAGGTTTTGTATGAGCACAATTAAATTTTCTGAAATTTTCATTCTTTTCTGTGTTAGTCATAACTTATTATTATCCATACAATCAAAAGTCTTTACATAGTCAATAAAAGATAGATATGCATATTTCTGGTATTCCTTGCTTTCAGATAGGATATGTCGGACATCAACAATGATTACCCTAGTCTAAATCCAGCTTGAATTTCCCACAGTTCCCTTTCAATGTAATGTTCTAGTAGTTTTTTGATGATCTTCAGAAGTATTTGGCTTGCATTTCGATAATTTTCACATTCTATTCTATTACCTTTCTTGGCAATGGGAACAAATAGGATCTCTTACAGTCAGCCAGGCAGCAATCCTCCAAATATTCTGGCACAGATTGACTGTTTAGCACATCCATGACTGCATCAATTTGTCCAACATGTTTTTTATTCCTAGGGCCTTATTTTCTTTCAATGTCTTTAGTATACCTAAAGAAAAACTTTAGTTCAACTGTTCAAGCTTTAGAAAAGTTTCAATAATTCTTCCATTGCCATTGGTTCTTGTTCATATGGTTGTTGTTGAATACCGTCAAACCAGAACCAACCCATATCTGACCCTCAAGTTGGTTTTCAGAGGCAATTAACCACATGGGAGTAGATTTCCCACTTTTTTCCCCACAGCAAGCTGGCAGACTTGAACAATATGCCTTTAGGATGATAGTGAACTTCTTGCCACTAGGCTCCCGTAGCTCCCTAATAAATCTGTGTTGTTTTGTGTATACTGTAGAGTTGGAAGCAACCCATAGGTGCCATTCTGGTGGGTTTTCAGAGGCAATTAATTGCATGGGAGCAGATTGTCCATCCTTCTCCCATTTTACAGCTGGTGGATTCAAACTGTGTGCCTGTGAGATTGCAATGCAGCTTCTTGCCAGTAGGTCACCAGAAATATTAATTTGAATGATTATGCCTAAGTTCTCAATGATGTTGAAATTTGTGTTCAGATATTTCCTTTTACCTCTGAGTTAAAAGTTTTATATTAATGTATTTTTTAAATAAAATAAATCCTAAGAAGGAAATATATAAAATAAAGAATTAAAACAATATATGCCTTAATTGTACATAATTAAATCATAATTATATCTTCTGTTTCATTATTAATTAATTAAAAAGTTTAGACAAAATTTATAATAAAAATTAATCTATATGCTTACATTATTCAAGTTAAAAGAAGAGCAGGTAGCAAAGAAATAAGTAAGATATATTTTAATATTTAAAAAATATTATCTAGTTCTGGAATTCTGCTTCAGTAGGATAGCAACTCAGTGCTCATGCATCTCTTACTTGGCAATCTTGTAATTTGATTTGCTATGAGTTGTAACTTCATACAGAACACAGCATAAGGAATGTAGTGACTTTCACAGGATCTGACCTGCATTAGAATTCAGAGAAAGAAGAACATTGTCCTTATGACTGATCTTTATGACAATACTCAACAAACTAACATAATAATTGCCTGATACATTCTTCTTACTCCATGTTTTAGGTTTCCCCATGAAATAAATTTGAAATAAAATTGTTGAGTAGTTTGTTAAGAATAAATATGTATGCAACAAATCCAAATACATGTGTGTGTATTTTAAAGTGTAAGAGTTTCTGTAACTGACTTATTTCTATCTGCTTTTTATTCAGTTTTTTCTTAATTAAGCTACTGATGCATATTAGAATTTAATTACGCCAATTAGTAATGCCACATCAGACATATAATGTGACTTCAATTAAGAAGTACCTAATGGGTATTAGTATAATTTAGCTTCATAATTAAAGTTCTAAGAACAGGGCAAATTAAACATTATGATTACAAAACATTAAAAATCTACTGGTAAAGTGAAAATGGAATATTTTAGCTTCTCAATTTAGGTTGATTTTAAAAGGAAAAAATCAAGATTACGTAAAGCATAATGTTAATATTAGTGAAACATTCTTAATTGAAAAAGAGAATATTAACCATACATACATATGCTGCTGTTATTATTAGGTTATTTAGAGTAAAATAAAAGTCATAGCTATCCTATGTACAAAACAATTAAACATGGCCTAGACCTACACCATCCTCACAATGATTGCTATATTTAAGTCCACTGTTGGAGTTACTGTGTCAATTCAACACATTGAATGTCTTCTTCTTTTTCACAAAGTGTCAGCTTTGAGTCAACTCTGACCGGATGGCAATGAGAGAGAGTTACTTTGTCAAGGGGTATGTGTATGTTTGTGTGTGTGTGTGTGTGTGTGTGTGTGTGAGAGAGAGAGAGAGAGAGAGAGAGAGAGAGAGAGGAATATGGAAATAATAAATAGAATTTTGATGCCTCAAGAAGCAAAGGAGGTTCTGGGAGTCTAGTTGTTAGGAGCTCTGCTGAAATATCCAAAGCATGTAGTTCAAATCCACCAGCTTCTTCATGGGAAAAAGACGGGCAATCTCTAAAATGAGATTAACCTGTCTCTGAAAACTCAATGGAGGATCTGCTATGAGTTAGTTCCAACTCAATGGTACAAAACAATAAAAACAATAAATAAAGAGATATGGAAAAATATTATATTTATATACATATTCATCTATCTCAGATTTCCACAATGGTGACTGCAGACTAATGATAATTAAAAAAAAACAACACCCCCCCCAAAAAAAACCCAACAAATAAACAAACAAACAACAACAACAAAACCCAAAAAACAAAAACTTCATTGTCATGCGCATTCATTTACATATTTTCTGTCTGTTTGGGGCTAAATGAAGAAAGTTGAATAACTGTAACATAAATTTCATGGCACACAAAGCCTGAGATATTCACCATCTCTAATTCTACAGAAAAAGCCTTATGATGACTTAATTATCTAATAACTTAAGAAATCCATGCTGCAGACTGCAGTCCTTGAATATCTGTGGCAAATGCTTCTGGCCCTTCTCAGTGTCAGCTGACAGAGTTGTGCTATCTGCATAACTCAAGTAGTTGATGAGTCTTCCTTCAATCTAATAAAGTCCAACATTCTGAGTTTAATAATTTTGACTTTTAAACAGTAAACTTCAAATACCACTATGGATTAGTAAAACAATTTAATAACTTTTAAGGATGGTTTTCATTGACATTTAGGTGCCTCAGATGTCATAGTCGTAGGAAGTTTCACTATTAACCCTAAGATAACAATTCTTTGGTGGTTTGAATATACTAGCAGCTTTGGGGGGGGGGAATGAACAGTCCCTTCCAATTCAATTGCAACCTGATATAGCCAATGGAAGGTTGCCTATAAGTTGAATCTGATTCAATATCTCACTCTTGCTTTCACTTTCACACTTGCACACGCTCTCTCTCTCTCTCTCTCTCTCACTTTCCCTTCTAAACATAATGGCTAGACTGAAAAGTCTCCTTGTGCATAAGCTAACAAATAGTGCTCACATATTTTCACACATCCATATGGCAAAGTAAAACTCAGTGTCTAGAGAGGAGACTGAAACGTCCTTGAAGAAAACCCCCTCTATTTGGAGATCCTTGCATCCACTGCTGTGGGGCCATCTCAGGTGCCAAACAAAACAAGAGAACATGGGACTGAGAGCTACAAATAGACTTTCTGGAAAGATGTTAACAGCTTTCTCTGAGAAAGAGAGGTGACTTGAGACCCTCTGGCACACAAATTGCTTAAGTTGGCACACATAATCTTTCACCACTCTAGAACCAAAGGAAGACATTAGGCAGGAGAGAAGGCACCATAAGGAGAAAAACTCTTCCCCAGAGCCAGCACTTTCAGGTGGGAGGGGTGAGAGAAGGGACTGAAACTTCTCTGCGGAAAGGTCCTGCCATTTTAAGGTTCCTTGTCTCTGTGACTGTGGGGCCATCTCAGGCGCCAAACAAGACAAGAGAAGCTATAAGCAGAGGAAAGACTTGATAGCATGTTGAGATTTGAGAAAAATACCTGACTTGAAAGTCCCTGAACAGGAAGTGTGAAATACCAGGTCTTACAGCACTCAGTCACTCCATAGATGAAAGAGGACAATAAGGTTGGAAAAGGGGATTATATTAAGGCAGGGTTCTTTCAGGACTGCAGTACAGAACAGAGAGAACTGAAGGATATTATAAAAGGCAGATTTTCCCAAGACAGTCCATACATTGAATGGCTCACCTCATAGATCTAACATTTTAAGCTGACAACAAATCAACATCATAAAGAAGTACTGACAACTTACACAGACATAATAGAATTAGTCTAATATTTATCAAGTAAAACGTCACATAATGTCAAGAAAGTAATTGTTAGCTTCAAACATGATGAAAAACAAATTAGGACTTCTTCTTTAAAAAGTAGAAAATATTGCAGACCAAACTAATACTCTATAGTAAAAAAAGCCGAAGATATATATTTATATGGAAGTGTTCAAACTGCTACCAAAGAAAGTACAAATAATGGAATAAACAATGAAAACCATAAAGAAAGGAAATACCCTAGGTATAGAAAACCAGAAGAAATATATTGGATGAGGATAAACCTGCATAAAAATATATGGAAGAAAATGCAAAAGATGGAAGAAAGAATTGAAACTACAAATAAGGAGACACAAGAATTTAAAAAAAGAATTGTCACAAGATAGATATCGTAGAGCCAACACAGCCCTGGAAATAACAGAAATGCATGAAAATGCAATCCAGAGTATTAAGACCAAATGACAGAAGTATTCAGCATGCAGGAAAGACAACATGTTGAACAGAAGAGATGGAGCAGAATGTCAGTGAGCTGAAAGACAAGAAAATCAATAGAAGGAACCATATCTGAAGAAAAATTAAAGATGAGATAGAAAATGAAATGAAGAACACATTAGAATCATGCGGGATGACATTAAAAAAAAAACCCCAAAAAACCCCCAACGTATGTGTGACTGGAATCCCAGAATACAAGAGAAAGGGAAATCACTGAGAAAATTTTGGAATAAATGTTGTTGTTTTGGAGTTAGGTGCCAGTGAGTTGAGTGTAACTCATAGCGATCCTATGAACAAAAGATTTGAACCCTATTCTATCTTGTGCCCTCCTAACACTTCTTGACACATAAGAATCTATTGCAACAGTCACCATGTCAATCTACCAGGTCAAAGGTCTTCCTATCCTTCTCCAACCCTCCACCCTTCCCACCATCATGCCCTTCTACAAGGAATAACACCTCCTAGGAACCTGCCCAAAGTATATGAGGGGAAGCCTCATAATTCATGCCTCCAAATAGCACTCCACCTACACTCTCTTCAAGACATTCTGTTTGTTCTTTTGGTCATCCATGGGACATTCAGTGATATTCTCCAACACCATAGCTCAAAGGCATCAATTCTACTTCTGTCAATCTTATTCACGGTCCAGCTCTCTGATGCATCATAAGTGATTGGAAAGACTATAGCTTGAATCAGACAAAACATAGTCCTCAAACAGACATGATTACTACTAAAAAATTTGAAGAGGTACTTAACTGCAAATTTTCCCAGTGCAATGTGTCTTCTTATTTTCTGATTGATGGTGCCAAATGGGTTAATTGTGGATCGAAGCAAGATGAAGCTGTTGAAAATTGTAATCTCCTCTTCATCCATCATGATGTTGCCTATTGGTTCAGTGGTAAGAATCTTTGCTTTGGTTTTGGTTTTGTTTTTTACATTGAGATGCAATATATATCAAAGGCTGCATCTTTTTGTCTTCTGCAGCAAGTGCTTTAAGTCCTCCTCACTTTCAGCAAGCAAGGTTGTGTCATCTGCATAAGACACATATTGATGAGCCTCCCTCCAATCTTGATGCTACTCTCCTCTTCAAAAACTTTAGCTTCTCTAAAAATTCACTCAGCGCACAGATTTATTAGGTATGGAGAGAGAATACAACCCTGTCATACTCTTTTCTTATTTTTAAACCATGCAATGTTATTTTGCTTTGTTCACAATACAGCTCCTGGTCCAGGTCCAGGTTCTACATAAGCACAATAAATTGATTTGTAGCTCCCAGTCTTCTCAATGTCATTCGCGACTTGTTATGATCCACACAGTCAAATATCTTTGCATAGTCAATAAAGCACAAATAGAATTTCTGTTATTATTTTTCTTCAGAAATGATCCATTTGACATCAATAATGATGTCTCTGGTGCCACAGTCTCTTCTAATTCCTGCTTGAACTTCTGGAATTTCCCTATATAAGTACTCCTTTGAATGATCTTCAGCAGTATTTTGATTGCATTTGATATTGATGATACTGTTTGATAGTGTCCATATTCAATTGGAAGGAAATAAAACTTCCAAGGTTTTATGAAGAACAAGAAAATCCACATTCAAGAAGCTCAGTCAATAACTAGACTAGACCCAAAAAATAAAAACATCAGGGCATATCCTAGTCAAATCCTCCAAAATAAAATGGAAGGATAGACTAAAAGTAGTATGAGAAAAACAAAGAGTCATCTACACAGGAAAAACAATTAAATGACGTTCTGATTTCTCACCAGACACCATGTGAGCAAGAAGACAATGGAAAAGCATATGCAGAAAGTTGAAAGAAAACAATTGCCAACTGAGGATCCTTTGTTCCCAGCAAGGCTCTCCATCAAATATGAGAAAGAAATTAGATCCTTTGAAGAAAATAAAGAACTTCTGATATTTGTGAAAACAAGGGGAAAAAAATCTATAAGAACCTTTAAGGGAAGTCGTTCATACAGACACAAAAGGAAAGTAACCAGAAACAACAAAACAAGAAACAGCAAAATGACCACAATAAAATCTAGTCTATTAATCATCACAATTAATGTGAATGGACTAAATGCACCAATTAAGAGCAAAAGAGTAAAAGAACAGATTAAAGAGGGGTAAAGAAAAGAAACAAAGACCATCATTACATTGCCTACAAGAGACATTTCTAAGAAACGAAGAGAAAAGTATGTTCAAAATCATAGAATATGAAAATATACAAAGCAGATGTCATCCACAAAAAGTTAGGAGTGGCATTACAAACCTTTGATAAAATAGATGTCAGGATGAAAACCACCATTAAAGATAAAGAAGGGCACTATATAACAATTAAAATCATAGACGATATAGAAGACATAACCTTGATCAACATTTATGCACCAAATGATATATCAGCAAAATATACAAAACAAAGATTAACAGAATTGAAAAAAGAAATAAGCAGTACCACAGAAGTGATAGGAGACTTTACCACAACACTCTCACAAAGGATAGGTCAACTCAAAGGAAAACTAGCAAAGATGCAGAAGATCTAGACTATTCATTCAGCCAACTCAACCTTGTGGATTTGATCAGGGTACTGCATCCAGCCAAAACTTTCTTTTCAAGTGTGCATGATACATTCCCCGGAACTAATCACATATTAGGGAATAAACCAAGCCTCAAAAAATTTAAAAAAAAAACCAACACAATATGAAGTATTTTCTCCACAATGTCATAAAACTAGAAATTAAATACAAGAGGATGAAGTTTAGAGAGCTCTGTTAACCTAGTGGCAAGAAGCTGCACTGCAATCTTGAAGGTGCATGGTTCAAATTCACCAAATGCTCTGCTGTGAAGGAGAGACAATCTCCTCCTGTACCAGTAAGATCCATTTTGATTGTACACACACTAAAAACAATACAATTAAAAAAATAAAATTAAATTTAAAAAGAGGATAAAATTTATAAAACCACTAGTGTGCAAGCAAAACAATACCATGATAAAACATGATTGGATTATAGAAGAAATAAAAAATGAAATAAAAAGGATCCTTGAAACAAATAATAATGAAAATGCAATATACTAAGACCTCTGGGATACAACTAAGGCAGTGTCTTCCACCTTCATCAAATAGAAAAAGAACCACAATCTAACTCCACAGATTCTTGATTTATTTGTTCTGCATAGAGATTTGAAAAGTATGGAGAAAGGATACATCCCTGATGCATTTTTTCTTTATGTTTTCCTGTTTTATTTA
>NW_006399873.1:6803245-6804715 GCF_000299155.1 Elephantulus edwardii
TGACCCAGTCGTGAGAATCTTTGTTTTCTTGATGCTGAGCTTCAATCCATATTGAAGGCTGCAGTCCTTGACCTTCTGCAGCAAGCACTTCAGGTCCTTTTCATTTTCAGCAAGCAGGGTCGTGCTATATGCATAACGCTGGTTGTTGATGACTCTTCCACCAATCATGATGCCAGATTCCTCCTTGTACAGCCTAACGTCTTGGATGATCTGTTCTGCATACAGATCGAAAAGGTATGGAGATCAAAATACATCCCTGATGGACCCCCTTCTTGATTTTGTACTATGTAGTGTCTCCTATTAAACATCTTAAAAAACACAATTTCTCAATATATGCATCATGATTCATTAATATGAATTAATTCCTTATGAGCAACTATACTTTCTTATTATGTGATGAGTTACAAAGACTTGACATTAACTAATGATTGTTTTTTCATACAATCAAAAGAAATAAACTAGTACAGTGATTGTTTAAATCTGACAATCACCATAATTTTGCTTCATTTGCTTCATCTATTCATTTACTGGGTTTTGTAAAATTATTTTTGAAAGAACATTTTAAAATAGTTTTATGCTTTTCTTCTGTTCATCAAGCAACATTAGCTTGTTTGGTTTCATTTATTTTTTTTAAAAAGATAATTTAGCTATTTTATCCTGGTTACAAAGGTCAGAACTGTCTGATGTTTACCAAGATTCACTGAGGAACTCATTCATTGACCAAAATTTTATTTAAATTGACTAAGAACGCTACTTGGTAATCAACTTTATTCAGATTGGCCACTCAGGAACTGACCTTTACTTTGATTGACTAAGTCTCCTACCTATTCTGACATTTAATGGGATTAACTAGAAGATCTTTACATTGTAATTCACTCTTATAAGGAATATTGAAAGAGTTTATAAGGTACCTGATAAAAATTCTAGTATACAGAATCTTTTTCCCACAGAGTAGGTGATGGATTTTAACCACATACATGTGGTGGCAGCACAATTCCTTACCGTTAGTCACTAGGCTCTGATTCATATGTCACTTACTGAATATTTCATTGTTAATCAATTATTTTTGGTACATTGTTTCTGTGTATTCCATCCATTTTCTTTTGGTGTTTCCTGGATCATTCAAGATTATGCCCATAGCACCTTTCAGTATTGTAACCCTAGGCTTGTATTTGTTCTTCAGTTCCTTCCTCTTGAAAAATGCTGAGGGAGTTCTTTTTTTATTTTCTCACTCCAGTTGTTCCAGCACATTTTGTGATAATATTTTGCTTTATTCTCTCAATATGCCCTTCGAATTCTTCTGTTCAGCTCTTTTACTTCGGCATCTCTTCCTTTTGTTATGACTTTTTGAAACTCTAATAAAATTTTGAGTTTCTTTTGACATCCATTTAGAAATTTTTTTCTTCTTCCTCCTTCTTTGCAATGATCTTTTGTTTTCTTTATGGATGATATATTTTAAATCCCCCCATA
>NW_006399873.1:6805299-6806673 GCF_000299155.1 Elephantulus edwardii
AACATAGCTATAGAGCTCCTTAGAGGAAGGGATTGTGAATTTCATTTCATATTCTTTAGGCATGTTAACAACACCTAACAACAAATGTCAATACTTTACAGTAGCACATGGGGTCTATGTGAAACTACAAAAGGTATAGATCAACATTTTAATTAAACAAATAACAAAAATGATTTTGTAGTTCAAAGATTTACATGTTTTAACTCAGTTTCCCTCAAGAGAACCAGCACTGCCAAGTCCTCTACAATTCTCACAACCTTTGCTCTGCTCTAGTCTATTGTAATAGACACTGTGTCAATTTATCTTGTTGAAATTCATTCCTTTTGACCTTCTATTTTAGCAAATATGATGTTCTTCTCTAAGGTCTGGTCCAATTTGATAACATCCAGATTTTATGACATAAAGTATGGCCATATTCAATTGTTGTTGTTGTTATATAATATTCAATTATAAAGAACATTCGTCTGCGCTTCCTTCAGTTCAATTTTCACTGTCCTTTGGTGGTCCATTGTTGTTTTTAGATGTCTTCGAATTGAACACAGCTCATAGAGACTCTTATTGTGTCAAGAGTTTATTGTTCAAAATAACTTTTTAGCCATTCAATTTGACTTTGCTGCATAGATGGGCTTGGATATGTGAATAGAGTTTGTTGTTCTATTTACAAGTGGATTGGCTAGACTGCCCTGTTCTGAGCCAATCTCACTGACTCCAACACACCCATCCCCATTGCCCTAGTCACTGTATCAATCCATCTCATGTGCAGGCTTTCTTTCCAGCACTGTTCTTCCATCATTCTGAGCATGATGTAAATTTCCAAGAATCAGTCCTTGCTGGCCACATACTTAATTTATGTAACACAAAGCTTCAAAATCCTAGCCTCCAAGGAGAAACTTGGTTTCATCCTCTCTAAGACAGACCTATTTGTTTCTTGGTGGTCAATGGTCAATACTCTTCTGTGACACTACAACTCAAAGGCATCAATTCTTCTTCTATCATCCTTAGTCATTATCCAGCTCTCTGATGCACAAAAAGTAACTGCGAAGAGCATGGACTGAATCAAGTGCACCTTAGTGTCTAGACTGACATAGTTGCTTCTTAGTACTCTGGAAAGGTCATTGACAACAGATTTACCTAATGCAATGCACTTTTTGATTTCCTGACTTATGGTACCAAGAGTGTTGATTGTGGAGCTGAGCAAGCTGTAATTGTTAACAACCTCAATCTCTTCTCCATTCATCATGATGCTGTCAATTTACCCAGTGATGAGACTCTTGGTCTTCTTGATGTTGAGCTTCACTTAGTACACAGTAATCTAATTCAGTAAAACTATGGACAGAGAAAATGGTATTTTTATATGAAAGAAAATAATGATAA
>NW_006399873.1:6807325-6828905 GCF_000299155.1 Elephantulus edwardii
ACAATGTAATTTTGTATTAAAATGATTGTTAGGGTTATTGCATTGATTTTGAAATAAGAGGCACAATTTTATAAGTAGATGCATTGATTAAATTCAGAAGGAGAGACAGCAAACAACAACAAAGTTTGTGGAAATGGCAAGAAAACATCAAACAACTAGACCTGAGAAACTAGTAGAACTGGCTTTCCATCAGATTTGTTGAAGAACCATGGATATCAGGATATCAGGATATGAAGATCAGAAATTCTAAAATAGAAGATCAACAGTATCTTTGAATGTTTTTTAAATTTTTCTTTTGTATTGGTTTTCATAGGAAATTTGTATACATCCTGTTTCACAAATTATACAATAAATCCCATACATTGTGTGTTATAAAATTACTCACTATTGGATGATGCCCATCATTGCCCCACCTTTTCAGTTACCTGCAAGTTCTTTCCCATTCCCTTTACTCTCTCCTTTCACCCACCAAATTGTGTGACCTTGTGATTTCCCCCATGCTCACCCTATAGGTAAGTGAACTAACTCAGTTTCATACAGCCAAATACTGCATAAGACCATTATTGTAAAAATAGAAAAGAAAACAAAAACAAAAAACCAAACCGGCATCTTTTGAGAAACATTGGTTTTCTAGTGTTCAGTAAATATTCAAAGTAGACAGAACCCAAATATTATTGTTGTTGTTATGTGCCATTGAGTCACTTACAACTCATAGCGACCCTATGCACAACAGCTCTGAAACCTGTTCTATCCTGTGCTAACTTTATTGTCTCTGACATACCTACCTCATTACCCTAGTCACTATATCAATCCATCTCATTGATGGTCTCCTTCTCTCTCTGTTCCTCCATCCTTCCAAGTATGATGTCCCTCTCCAAGGACCAGTCTCTCCTTGGAACATGCCCAAATTATGTCAGATGAAGCCTCAGAACCCTTGTCTCCAAGGAGCAGGTTGGTTTCATCCTCTCTAGGAATACCCTGTCTGTACTCCTGGCAGTCCATGACATATTCATTGCTCTTCTCTAGCACCACCGCTCAAAGGCATCAATTCTCTTTCTATCATCCCTAGTCATTTTCCAGCTCTCAGAAACATAGCAAAGATTTGCGAAGACTATGGCCTGTGTCAGATGCATCTTAATCTCCAGACTGACATTATTCCTTTTCAGTACTCTGGAGAGGACCCTGACAGCCAACTTTCCCGAAGTCATTAATTTCTTGATTTCCTGTTTGCTGATATCAAGAGTGTTGATTGTTGAATCAAGAAAACTAAACCGTTAACAATCTCAGTCTCTTCATTGTCCATCATGATGCTGCCAGTTGGCCCAGTGGTGAGAGCCTCTGTTGAGGTTCAATACATACTGAAGACAGCAGTCCTTCGATCTTCTGCAATAGGTGCTTCAGGTCCTCCTCACTGTCAACAAACAGATTGTGTCACCTGCATAACATAGGTTGTTGATGAATCTTCCTCCAATCCTGATGACACTTTCCATTTCTCCTTGTACAGCCCAGCCACCCAGATGAACTGCTCTGCTTATATAGTAAAGAGGTATGGGAAGAACACATCGTTGGCGTACACCCTTTCCAATTTTTGTGTCCTTATTCTGTTCTGACAACTGCCTCCTGGTCCAAGTATAGGTTTCACATAAGCACAATCAAATGTTCCAGGATTCCTATTCTTCTCAGAGTCAGCCACAGTTTGTTGTTATCCACAAAATCAAATGCCTTCACATAGTCAATGAAACACAGATAGACATTCTTCTGGTACTCACTGCTTTCAGCCAAGAAATAACCTGATTAGGAGAGGGGAGAAAAGTACTTTGAGATTTGAAATAAAGGAAATTAATCAAAGGAATGCATAAATATGTTTTTTAAGAGAGAGAGGAAAAAAGTGATGGGCAAGTGAGGCAAGCCAGGATTTAGCAAACACAGGAAAGTACAAAGTCTTCAAGGAGGAGTGATTAGAAAGGAGGTACATTACTAGAACTAAACATTCGAATTCTTGATAGTAACTTGAACTACAACAGATCTGTATTATAGGACCTGGGTGTGGCTGAACAAAATTGTTACCATGTATAATACTAAAACAAAGAAAGATAAAGAGCATGCTAGGTTGCAACTGACTTTCATAATTCTACATGTATATTTCATTGGTGGATATCACCTAGAATTCAAGATGCAGAAAATCCTACCAGTAGCCAGGCTCTCTCAGTTAAGATCTAAGATGGGAGAAAAGAAATTAATTTGAAGCAAAATAAGCTCATCAAAGTCATGACATTCAACTAGAAATGTAATATGTGCAACTGAATATATAAGTGTGAAACTGAAGATAGAGGCCTGGCAAAAAATTACCAATTTAGGAGTCATTAGCATTTAGATTGCATGTAAAGCCATGAGATTGGATGAGAGTACTAAGGAAGCTATCACATAGAATGATAAGAAAATAAAAAAAAATCAGAACATGATGCCTAGGATATTCCAACCATAAGTGGTTCAGGATAAGAGAAGTTTCTTGGAAAGAGAAACAGATTGTAAAGAGAGAGAACTAGAAAAATAACATGAAAATAGAAAAATAAAGACAAATAGTTGAGAAGCTATGAATTGTTTTTCATAGGCCAAGCAGGGTGGTATAAAGAGAGAAAAAAAAGGCTGGTAAGGTAGATAAGTTATTTTAGAGTATTGGGGTTTTTACATTTGTCTGTTAGAGATTATAGACAGAATGAAGTAAAATGAAGTACAGAAGATAATATAGAAACAGTATTGTAAATGAATCCTTTGGGGCATTCGGTGAAAAAAAAAGGGATCTAGTTCTTCTCCTTAAGAGTGTATGACAGAGAAAATGTGACAAACAAAAGAGGTTTTGATCATTGATTGCTTTTTTTATATCATATACAATTTAATTTTCATATGATCTATGTCTTCTTGCTACAAAAGTTGACAGGAGTCCAGAATAAAGGCAGCATGGGCAGAATGGACATGGGGGGAGGGATTATATAACAATGAAATAATTTTTCTTTTACTTTTTAAAGAAAAGAACTAATTGGGGGGAAGCATGGGCAAGGAGAAAAGTGCAACAACAAATTAATGGAAATCCAAGGTCTCTGTAAACTTTCATTAAAATATAATATAATAATAATAATAGTAATAATAAGTTTAAGAGCACAAAAATAAAACCACAGTTTCACAAATTATTTAACATTTGTGTAGATTTAGGGAAGAAAGGAAGTAAAGAGTTTTCAAAAGTGCAAATGGTTAAAACAAAAGTATAACTATCATATACGTTATGTGGAAGAAGAAAATTAAAATGAAACTTACCGAAAATTTCCTCAAAACAAAAAGACTTGAAAAGGAGAGAATATTGGTTTGTACAAAAACAGGGAGAAGAATGAAGGACAATGATTTTATGAACATGATCCATTGATTTCAGTAATTGGAGGGTGTTTTCACATCCAGGTCTGAGAGACAGCAGAACAGAGGAAACCTTCAAAGTATTTAAACACAGCAGTTACATTTGCATAGCTCAAGAGCATCACCTGTCATTTTTTTATAATACATTACATCAAGAAAAAAAATATGCTAAACATGAATATTAAGCCCAAGAGGTGCTTTTTATCCCTTCCACCAAAAAATAAATATAAAAATGCTATTAGTGAAAAGTCTTTTCATGTCTTTTCTCCGTAATCCAATTACAAAGTGGGTAAAAGACATGGACAGACATTTCACCAGTTGCTTTTTATATTTTATTTTGGTGGAAGAAAAAAAAGTTTTTCTCCTCATAAAATGACAGTAATGCACACACACAGAGAGAAAGATAGAGGGAGGGAGGTTGAAGTAGCCATAGAGAGATTACGTTAGGGAAAAAAGAGGAATGTATTTATCGGTGTTTTTATGTATTTGGAATTGTTGTTATGTAGTCTACTACAAATATACCAGTCTGAGTCCTGTGCTATCCTGTGCCATCCTCTTCATCTCTGATTCACTTGAGCCTATTGCTGCAGTCACCACATGAATCCATCACATCCAGGGTCTTCCTTTTTTTCCCTGACCCTCTACCTTTCCAAATTTGATATCTCTTTTCAAGGCATAGGCTTTCCTAGCAGCATGTCTAAAATATGAGGGATGAATCTTTGTTCTGCTTGTTTCCAAGGAGTGCGCTGGCTCCACCTTTCCCAAGACATACTTGTTTGACTTTTTTGGCAGTCTATGGGTTACTTAGTACTCTTCTCCAATACCTCAATTTAAAGACATCAATTCTAAGCTATTATACAGAGGGTTGCTACGAGTTGCAGGCAACTCGACAGCACATAACAACAACAAAGATGCCATTTATACTATTTCTGTCACAGTGCAAACCATGACATCAGTAGGAGTCAGAATTAAAAGTCAGGTCATTCAGCAGGGAGTTCTAGTGGCTTAGTGGTAAGAAGTTGTGCTGCCAACACAAAGGCATGAAGTTTGAATCTACCAGCTGCTCTGTGGTTGAAAGGTGGACAATCTCCTCCTCAACATTGCTCTGCCTCTGAAAACCTGCTGCATGGTCAGTCTTGAATCTAGCGTACTCAATGGCACACAACAATAATCATCACAAGTCTCTTTGAGAAATAGTGATTAAACATCAAATGCTTTGTGCTGGGCACTGAGGCTAACAAGATAGACACAATCCCCAGGAAAAGGAAAATTCAGGGTAGCAGTAAAGCCAAGGAAGCCTAGAAAAGAAAAAAAAATAAAGAAAAAAGAATCATATTCTATGGGTTTCCTATTCAGAACGTCCACTGACAAGGTTGCGTATTTTAAAAGAATCTACAAACATCACAACTAAAGGCTGCCCAGCCTCACTGACTCTGCCAGTCTCACTGACTCTGACACATCTACTCTCATTTCCCCAGTTACTGTGTCCATCCATTTCGCCCAGGTCCTTCCTCTCCTGAGCTCTTTCTCCACCCATTCAGACGTGATGTCCTTCTCTAAGGACTGGTCCCTCTTGGTCATATAACCAAAGTATGTGAGATGAAGCTTCAAAATCCTAGCTTCCATGAAGAAACTTGTTTTTGCCCTCTCCAAGACAGATCTATTTGTATTCTTTGTGGTCCATGGTATGCTCAAGACTCTTCTCCAGTACCACACTCAAAGACATCAATTCTTCTGTTATGCTTAGTAACTGTCCAGGTTTCTGATGCATAGCAGGTAATCGTGAAGACCACGGTCTGGATCAGGTGCACCTTGATCTCTGGAAGGACATTTCTTTCTTCTTAGTATTTTGGAGAGATCCCTGACAGCTGATTTTCCCAGGGCAATTTGTCCAAAAAGGAAAAAAAATACATCAATTCCTCAGTTATTCTTATTAATTGTCACACTCTCAGATGCATAGCAAGTGACTGAACACATATTGGCCTGAAGCAGGAACATGAGAGTTTTCAAACTGATATTCTTGCTCTTTGGAAATTTGGATGTCTCTGACAGTAGACTTGCCTAATTCAAACAACTCCTAATCTTCTGATTACTGGTACTAAAAGTGTTGATTGTTCGTTCAAGTAAGATTAAATCATTGGCAACTGCAATATTTTCTCCTTCTTTCATGATGTTGCATATTGGCCTAGTGGTGAAAACCTTTTTTCTGGATGTTAACATATAATCTGTGATGAAGGCTGTAGTTACTTATCTTCTGCAGCAATTATTACAAGTTCTCCTCCCTTTCAGCAAACAAGGTTGTGCCAACTGCATATAATCTGTTATAGATTAATTCTTTTCTAATCCTGATGCCACAGTCTCCTTCATAGACTCCAGTTTCACAAAAGACAGAACCCTGATGCACAACCTCCCTAATTTTAAACCATGAAGAGTTGCCTTGCTCCATTAGACAATAGCTTTGTCTAGATATAGAATACATATGAGCACAATTAATATGTTCATATGATGTATCTGGGATATTTCACAGAGAACTCTCTTCAAAAGGGGTACATTTCCTCCTGCATATTGAGCACCTTGCAATGTATGGGGTTAATTCTTAATTTGTCAAATATGATGAGTTGGGTGAGGGAGTTAAGTATCATTAGAAAGCAAGGATGCTGCTAAGTATTTTTAAGTGAAAAGGGAGGATAGCGAATCTGAATCTAGACTCCACAAACAAATTATTATTAAAAAAAACCCAACTGAATTACTCTTTTTTTGGCAATGAAAATATTGACAAAATTAAACCCTTAAAAAATTCTTAAAACTTAGTTTTAAAAGTAGTGTACTACTTCACATGTGACACCACAAAAGCCTTTTCTTTTAAAAGGGAAATGTGGTTTCTAAATAATGTATAATGAGGGACTTGTCAGCAAGTAGGATATAGGAATAGAAATTACATCATCTCAAACTGAAATACACTGCTTGATGATATGAGAGATTTCTTTAAAAATAATATAGACAAAAGTGGTATTTCTCCATTAGTTCTTTCCTTCTTCAAAGGAGAGAGAAGCTTCTGAGAAACAAAATGGCAGCTATTCTGGTCTAATCTTTCTAGTAGCATATAAATGGTAAGATTCCTAAAAACTTCAGAGAATGGTCTTTGCAATTATTTGCTATGCATCAGAAAGCTGGACAATGACTAAGGATGACAGAATGAGAATTGATGCCTTTGAGCTGCTGGTGCTGGAGAAAAGTATTGAATCTACCATGGACTATTCAGAAAACAAACAAATTCATCCTGGAGAGGGTGGAGCCAGGCTATTCCTTGGAGGCAAGGATTCTGAAGCTTCATCTGATATACTTTGGATATGTTGCATGGTGGGATCAGTCCTTGGAGAAGGACATCATGCTTAGGAGGGTGGAGGGACAGTACAGGAGAGGATTGATTCAGTGACTGAGGTACCAGGAGTGGGTGTATCAGAGATAGTAAGATTGGCATAGGATAGAGCAGAGTTTAGGGCTATTAAAGGGTCGTTATGAATCACAGGTGACTCTCCACAGCATAACGACAACAAAATTACTTATGACAAACAAAGTAGGAATACTTAAAGTTAGGTAAAATTGAGTTTATTTGTTTTTTAAAAAGATCACTTTAGTTGTTTTATTTTTTATTGAGAATTTTTTTCCTTTGTAAGTTGGCAACAATTTCACATTATAATTGACTCTAGCTTTAGTTTGGTTGGCTTCACAATCAACCCTCTTGGCACCAGCAGCCAGAAAATTAAAAGATGTATTGCTTTGGGAAAGTCTGCTGTTAGAGACCTCTCCAAAGTACTCCAAAG
Organism: Elephantulus edwardii; assembly: GCF_000299155.1. Classification (NCBI taxonomy): domain Eukaryota; kingdom Metazoa; phylum Chordata; class Mammalia; order Macroscelidea; family Macroscelididae; genus Elephantulus; species Elephantulus edwardii. Next base: position 6,814,555 of record NW_006399873.1, read on the forward strand.
AGCAATGTCAGTCTGGAGACTAAGTTGCTTCTGATACAGGTCATGGTCTTTGCAATCACTTGCTATGCATCAGGGAACTGGACAATGACTAGTGATGACAGGAGAATTGATTCCTTTGACCTGTAGTCTTGAAGAAGAGTATTGAATGGACTGCTCAGAGAACAAACAGGTTGGTCCTGGAGAGGGTTAAACCAGGCTGCTCCTTGGAGGCAAGGATTCTGAACCTCTATCTGATGTACATTGAACATGTTGCAAGGAGGGACCAGTCCTTGGGAGGGTGGACAGGTAGTGTAGAAGGAAGACACTTGATAAGATAGATTGGTTGAGTGACTGGGATAATGGGATAGGTGTATCAGAGACAGTAAAAATCAGCACAAGATAGAGCAGGGCTTATGGCTATTGTACACACAGTCACTATGGGTCACAGGCACCTGAATGACATATAACAACAACAAGTAGCAACTTAAGGCAAAGTGTATTGTATAAGGAAAAAAAATTACCTTAGCATTTTCACTGATGAACAAGAAAAATATCTTTCTTCATATTTTTGCCTAATTAGCAAAATATAATACTGAGCAAGATCTCTGATTAGTTATTCTCATTTGACTGATACTTTGTTTGGATTCAAATTGGCCCTGTGGAAAAGATTGCCTTTTAGATACAGATTAAAATGTTGTGCATTTAATTGTTTTGCTTTTTATCTTGCCCCTAGAAAAAAAGATAAGATGGAAAAACAAAGGAGCTTGTTTTGAGAAAAGATGGTTACTCACCCTTAGTCAGAAATCCTGCAAGTTTTGGGACTGAAAAATACGTACTTTTTTTTCACCAATGAATTTGCCACTTTTCTAGATTTTTTTTTTTTTTTGCACACCTGTATAAGCACCCCCAGTCCTGCATTTTAAAAACACTCAAATTGTAATTCTGTCAGTTCCTAGTGCCTTGTCACAAATTCTTTCTGTGCAGCTTGGACTACTTCCTTTAATACCTTTGACTTTTCATTATATGCCACTTCTTAAAATATTTGAGTATCAGCAAAAATTTTGGTACCTAACTTAAGACATAGACATAGACATAGACGTACTCCACTAAACACACTGTTACAGATGGCTACAAATGCAAGAAGAGACTGACGTTCTAATATCTTAAGATTCTCATATGGCCTTGCTGAGAAGAAAGGGGGGGAAAAAGTATTCAGAGCTCTGTTGTAAACAAACAAGCTGACTTTTTACACAAGACACTACACAAGGCGGTTGGGGGGAAGCCACTTCATTAAATAGATCATCCATATAGAGGTGGACGAGGCTTGGGGACTGGCGTCTCCTCCAACCTGGAAGTCAACCAGCTAAGCAGGTGGGACGACTGGCGCCTCCATGGCTGCTCCTCTTGGTGTCAGTCAGGCAAGGGAAGTTTCTGGGATATTTTGTGTTGTGTGTTACTACTGTCCTTTTGGCTTTCAAAGCTGCATTGGAGGCCCTGACCCTTAGAGTAAGGGTAAGTAAGGGTGGGGTCGAGCCTGTGGAGTCTGCTCCAGGCCCTAGCTTAAAATTCTATGGGATTTAATTGTTTTTGGTGAAACATTCTTCTTGGTCGTGTAACCCTGGTGTATCCACTTGGTGTACAGAGGTAACTCGAGGTTTCTGTGAAGCTGAACACTGTGACACTGATGAGTCAAATGCAGGAATGGTCATCCATGGCAGAAGTGTTTGGTGGAGCTCCCCGATTAAAACAAGCTTGGAAGCAGGAGTGGTGTCCACTTCCATACTAGCTTGCCTCTGGAAACACTAGGAACCTGGAGAAAGGACCAAAGTTGTACAGGAGGTGTTCAGGACTTACGTTCATAGGGTTGCTATGAGTTGCCTGCAACTCGACAACCCTTGACAACGACAACAACAACAATATATAGGTGAGAAATAAAAATACAGGAAAGAATTGACAATTAGCCTAACTTATTTTTTTGTGTTATTGAGTCACCTATTACTCATAGTGACCCTATGTACAGCAGTTCTTAAAGCAGCCCTATCTTGAGCCAGTCTCACTGTTTCTGACACACCTACCCTTATTCCTCTAGTTAATGTATCATTCCATCTTGGCCAGGATCTTCCTCTCCTGCATTGTCCCTCTACCCTTCCAAGCATGACGTCCTTCTCCAAGGATCGGTCCCTCCAGGCCATATGCCCAAAGTATGTGAGGTGAAACTTCTAAATGCTAGTCTCCAAGGAGAAACTTGATTTCATCCTCTACAAGACAGCCTTGTTTTCTTGGAAGTCTGTGGTATGTTCAAGACTCTTTTGAAATACTACAACTCAAAGGCATTGATTCTTCTCCTGTCATCCTTAGTCATTGTCCAACCTTCTGATGCATAGCAAGTGATTGCAAAGACCATGACCTGGATTAGGTGCACCTTAATATTTATTTAGATTGACATTCTTGTTTCTCAATACTTTGGAGAAGTCCCTGAAAGCAGATTTTCCCAGTAAAGTTCATCTTTTGATTCTGTGACTGCTGGTGCACAGTTTATTGATTGTGGAGTGGAGCAAGCTGTAACTGTTAAAACCTCAATCTCTTCTCTACCTATCATGGTGCTGACAAGTGACTCAGAGGTGAGAATCTTTCTTTGCTTGATGTTGAGCTTCAATTCATATTGAAGGCTACAATACTTTGCCTTCAGCAGGAAGTGTTTCAAGTCCTTCTAAGTTTCAGCAAGCAAGATTGTGTCATCTGCATGACACAGGTTTTGGTGTGTCTTCTTCCAGTCCTCATGCTACACTCCTTCTCTTAAAGCCCAGCCTCATGAATGAGCTGTTTTGCACATTGATCGAAAACTTATGGAGACAGGACACATCCCCAGTGTATTCCTTTCCTGAGTTTGAAACATGCAGTGTATCCTTGCTCTGTTCTGAGGACTGTTTCCTGGTCTAAGTATAGGTTTTGCATAAGCACAATCAAGTGTTCTGGGATCCCCATTCTCCTCAAGGTTAGCCACTTTGTTGTGACTCAACAGACAAATACCTTTGCATTCCTAATGAAACACAGATAGAAATTCCTCTGGTACTCTTTGTTTTCTGCTAAGATCCTTCTTGAGTCTATCCCACCTGAATTTAAAAACCAAATCAGGAACAGGTTTGAGGCCTTGAACACTAATGAATGAAGATCAGATGACCAATGGGAGGATGTCAAGAATCATCCACAAAGAATGCAGAAGGTCATTACAAAGATAGAGGAAGAAGAAAAGATTAAAATGAATGTAAGAAGAGGCTCTCAATAGTGTATTCGAGAGCCAAGAAGCCAAAGCAAATAGAAGAAATAAAGAAGTAAAGGAGCTGAATAGAAGACGTCAAAGGTCAGCTCAGAAAGACAAAGCAAAGTATTATAATGAAATGTTCAAGGAGCTGGAGTCTGGAAATCCAAAGGCAGAACTCACTAGGCAATTCTTAAGCAAAATGACCTGAAGAACAAATTCAAGCCATGAGCTATAATATGTAAGGATGCTATGGGCAGAATATTGAGTTATCCAGGAAGCAGTGAAAGAAAGTGAAAGTATGGCAATGATACAGAATAAGAGGTTCATAACAAAATCAGCTGGGCTTGGGGAAGGAAATTATGAAACAATGAATGATGTTTTTGTAAAAAAAATGTGAACTGAGGGGATAGGGAGGAAAATGTATAATAAATGATTAAAATATAACTTTTCTGTAAATTTTCATTAAAATCACATTTTTTTAAAAAGGGGGCAAGATGAAAAGAGTATAAAGTTATTATACTGAAAAGAATTGGCTCATAGAAAAATTTCATGAAACAACATATGATCAAGAAATAATGATAAAGGAGGAAGTGCAAGCCACTCTGAAGGACTTTGCCAAACAAAATTCCCAGAAACTGATGGAATACCAATTGACATATTTCAATAAACAGATGCTGCCAAAATATGCATACATGGTTGTGCCAAGAAATATGGAAGACCACTATCTGGCCATCTGATTGGAAGAGATTCATATCTATTCCCATCTCAAAAAAAGGTGACCCAATAAAATGTGGAAATTATTGAACAATACTACTAATGCTACATGAAAGTAAAATCCTGCTGAAGATTATACAAAAATAACTGGAAGAGTACATCAACAGAGAACTAAAAGAAATATAAGCAGGGTGTAGAAGAGTTCATGGCACAAGAAACTTCATCACCAATGGCAGATGGATCTTGGCAGAAAGTAAAGAATTCTAGAGAAAAGCCTATCTGGATGATTTTAAAGAAACATAAATGGGATTCTCATTCAATGTTATGTCCATAGTATTTTTAAATATTGCAGCTCAATGATTGAATTTGTTCTTCGGTTCCTTCAGCCCAAGGAATTTTGAACTAGTAAGTTGTTTTTTATTTTCTTACTCAGGCTCTTTGTACATTTTATTATAATATTTTTCTTTGTATTCCTGAGATTCCTTTTAAAATCTTTAGTTCAGCTTTTTATACAAGGAAGACCTGTTAATAAGACTATCATTTAAATTTATGCACAAAAATCTAAATCTGAAAAGGAAGAAGTAAAAGATTTCTACCAACATTTGCAGTATGAAATTGACTAAACACCAAATGAAGGTGCATTAGTAAATATTGGCCACTGGAATGCTAAAGCTGGAAATAGCGAGGATGGAAATGTAGTAGGAAGGTATAGACAAGGTAACAGTGATTTTTACAGTAAATACCATTTAATAAAAACACAAAAGACAACTTTACAGTCTGTATAGCAACCAGATTGACGTTACAGTCCTAGCAGGAATAAAATTGACTATATCTGTGGAAATAATCATTGGAGAAACTCAATATCAATAGTTAAATACAGACCAGGTGTTCGCTGTGGAACAAATCATCAATTACTTATATCCAAGTTCAAATTGAAGTTGAAGAAGATTATAACCAGAACCAAAATACAACCTTGAGTCTATTCCACCTGAATTTAAGAATTATCTCAAGGACAGTTTGAAGCATCAAAGACAAATGATTGAACACCAGAGAAACTAGGATAACATCAAGGATATGATTCATGAATAGAACAAAAGGTCACCACAAAGATTGTCGTTGTTGTTGTTGTTGTAAATTGTCATTGAGTCAAGCATGATTCATAGAGACTGTATGAACAATAGACTTGGAGCTCTTCTAGAACTATCATCATTTCTCAAAGTTCATAGAGTTTCCAGAGACATGTTGATTAAGAAGTGGATACTCAACCTGGCCTTGGGGAAGCTGCTGCCTCGTATCCGGGGAAACGTGGGGTTTGTGTTCACGAAAGAGGATCTCACAGAGATCAGGGACATGCTGCTGGCCAACAAGGTGCCGGCTGCTGCCCGTGCTGGTGCCATTGCTCCGTGTGAGGTTACCGGGCCAGCCCAGAACACTGGTCTGGGCCCCGAGAAGACCTCCTTCTTCCAGGCTTTGGGCATCACCACTAAGATCTCCAGAGGCACCATTGAAATTCTGAGTGATGTGCAGCTGATTAAGACTGGAGACAAGGTGGGAGCCAGCGAGGCCACCCTGCTGAATATGCTGAACATCTCTCCCTTCTCCTTCGGGCTGATCATCCAGCAGGTGTTTGACAACGGCAGCATCTACAATCCTGAAGTGCTTGACATCACAGAGAAGACCCTGCATACCCGCTTCCTGGAGGGTGTCCGCAATGTTGCCAGTGTCTGTCTGCAGATTGGTTACCCAAATGTGGCCTCAATACCACATTCCATCATCAATGGGTATAAGCGGGTCCTGGCTTTGTCTGTGGAGACTGACTACACCTTCCCATTGGCTGAAAAGGTCAAGGCATTCCTGGCTGATCCATCTGCATTTGTGACTGCTGCCCCTGTGGCCGCCGCCACTACCGCAGCTGCTCCTGCTGCTGCGGCCCCAGCCAAGGTGGAAACAAAGGAAGAGTCGGAAGAGTCGGACGAGGATATGGGATTTGGTCTCTTTGACTAAAAACCAAAAAGCCATCAACTCGGTCAGCTTTGTATGAAACAAGGAAATAAAGGCTTCATAAAAAAAAAAAAAAAAGAAAAAAAAAGTGGATGCTACTTCTGCTTCCAAACCTGTCTTAAACTGGGAGCTCCACCAAACACTGTATACCATGGGTAACTGTTATGGCACTTGACACCCCAACAAGGCTCAGCATCATAGCAAACCCAGGTTACCTCAGTACAGCAAACTGACAGAAGAGTGCTGTACAATATATTCATTATTCACACAATATTGCCTGAGCGTAGTCAATAAAACACAAGTAAACATCTTTCCATTATTCTCTGCCTTCATCTAACATGCTCCTTACTTTAAAAATGAGCTGACTCATTCAATATTCTCTTCAGAATCCAGCTCGAATTTCTGGCAGTTTCCAGCTGATTAATAATGCCAGCTGTTTTAAAATCTCTGTTCAGCAAGATTCACGTGATATTAATGATACGATTTGTTCGTTTCAGTATTTGTTGAATATCTTTATTTGGAATGGGCACAAATATCAGTTCCTCTCAGTGACTTACAAAGTAATCTTTCAAGTTTCTTTGCATAAACAAGTGAGGGCTCACTGCTTGTTGAAACATCTCAATTGATATTCCATCAAGTCCTGGAGGCTTATTTTTCCACCAATGCCTTCAATATAAGTGGAACTCCTTTCTTCCGTATTATTGGGTTTTATCATCATTGTTATTTCCCATAGAGTTGGAATAGACCCATACACGACCCTGCAGAGGCTTTTCAGAGGCAGTTAATAGCACAGGAGGAGATTGTCTAATCTTCTATGGAGCAACTGGTGGATTCGAACTGTGTACCTTTGAGATTGCAGCGCACCTTCCTACCACTAGGCCACCTGCTGTCTCATGAAGTGGTTCAGTGTTGACTAATCCTTTTTGGTACTGAGACTGTATGTATCCCCTCCACTTTTTGATGGTTCCTACATCATTTAATATTTTGTCTATGGACTCATTAGTTATGGTCATTTTGAATCAGGCAATGATAGACTATGTTGGAAACAACAAATTGAAAAGGAATGGTGGGACATTCTTGTCAAAAAGAGTATTTAAACATCTATCCTGAAGTATAATGCTGTGAGCAATAGGATACTATCTATACTCATACAAGAAAATCATGTTAATACAACTATTATTAAAATATATGCACCAACCGCAGAAGACAAAGATGAAAAAAATTGAAGGTTTCTACCAACTTTTCCAGTCTGAAATTGAGTGAACATGTTATTTCAATGTTGTTGCTGCTTCTTGTTATGTGCCATTGAGTCACCTGCTACTCATAGAGACCCTATGTACAACATCTCTGAAGTCTGTCTTGTCATGAGCCTGTCTCACTGGCTTCAACACACCGACTCCTATTACCTCAGGTACTGTACCAATCCATCTCATCCAGGTTCTTCCTCTCCTGTGCCATCCCTCCACCATTCCAAGCATGATATCCTTCTCCAAGTATGTGTCCCTCCTACCATGTGCCAAAAGTATGTGTATCCTAGCCTCCAAGGAGAAAATTGGTTTGACCATCTCTAAGACAGAGCTACTTGTTTTCTTGAATGTCCATGGTATGTTCAAAACTCTTCTCCAATGAGACAATAATTATAAAGAGAGAAGAGAGAGAAGAAAAAAAATGTTGGAAAGACACTGAAAATTGAAGTAGAACATTGAGAAGCCAAACAAATGAGGAAATGCTGAATTAAAAGAGCTGAACAGATTTTAAAAGGCAGACAAAGCAAAGTATTACAATCAAATGTGAAGAGTTAAAAGTGAAGAACTCACTCAGCATTTCTCAAGCTTAAAGAGCTGAAAAACAAATTCAAACCATGAGCTGGATTAATGAGAGATGCTATAGGCAAAATTTTGAATGATCCAGGAAGTATCAACTTTGGATGATCAACAGACACACAAATAAATGCTTAAGATCACTGTCAATCAGAGAGATGGAAATCAAAACCACCATGAAGAACCATCTCACCACACAGGCACTGATAATGTTTAATTATCCTAAGGGTTATGTTAATAAGACCAGTTTTGCAGACTGAGGAACATGATGTCAGTTTTACAACTACACCATATGCTTAAATAATTCGTATTTATTAATACCATTCTATCAATGGGGTTTTTATTATTGTTGTTATGTTCCATCAAGTCGCTTGAGACTCATAGTGACCCTATGTACAATAGCCCTAAACTCTGCCCTATACCTTCCCAATATTATTGTCTCCAACACACTTATCCTCATTATCCCAGTGACTGAATCAATTCACCTCATCAAGGGTTTTCCTCTTCTGTGCTGTCCCTCCACCCTCCCAAGCATGATGTCCCTCTCCAAGGACTGATCCCACCTTGCAATATATCTAAAGTTTGTCAGATGGAGCTTTGGAATCCTTGCCTCCAAGGAGCAGCCTGGCTTCACCTTCTCCAGGACGAACTTGTTTGTTCTCCTAGAAGTTCATGGTATATTCAATACTCTTCTCCAGCACCAAAGCTCAAAGGCATCACCTCTCCTTCTATCATTCCTAGTCATTGTCCAGCTCTCTGATGCATAGCAAGTAATTGCAAAGACCATGGCCTATATAAGGCACACCTTAGTCTCCAGACTGACATCATTGCTCTTCAGTACCTCGGAGAGTTCTCTGACAGCAGACTTTCCCAATGCACTTTGTCTTTTAATTTCCTGGATGCTGGCACCAGAATGTTGATTGTAGAGCCAAGCAAACCGAAGCTGTCAACAATCTCAATCTCTTCATCATCCATAATAATGCTACCAATTGGTCCAGTCTTGAGAAATCTTTGCTTTCTTAACATTGAGTTTCAATCCATATTGAAGGCTGCAGTCCTTGACTCTCTGCAGCAAGTGCTTCAGGTCCTCCTCAGTTTTATCAAGCAGAGTTGTATCATCTGCATAACGCAGATTGTTGATGACTCTACTTCCAGATTCTGAAGCTTCATCTGAAATACTTTGGAATGACCAGTCCTTGGAGAGGGATGTTATGCTTGGGAGTATAGAGGGACAGCGCAGGAGAGGACGACCCTGGAGGAGATGGATTGTTTCAGGGACTGAAGTAATGGGAGTAGGTGTGTCAGAGACAATAGTTTTGGTACAGGATAGGGTAGGGGTTATGAATTTTGTACATAGGGTCTCTATGAGTTGCAGGCGACTTGATAGAATATAACAACAACAATCTTATCAATGTGAATTTTCAACTTTTGTCTCGTTTTGCTGCGATTTGAACAAAAGTATATAAAACAATTTAAATTTTATTAAACTATTAATACATATTTTGTTTTATAATTTCATTACCCACAAAATAAGTATGCTTTCTCTACTTTTTGCTATCTCTTTTTACTATACAAAATCCTTTTAGAAAAGAAAAAGTTAGCAATGGAATAAAATCTCAGTGGCAGTGTAAAAAGATACATTACTAAGCATAGGTAGAGATTTGTGGAAGAGCTGGCATTATTCCTGAAAGCAGAAGAAAATGTCCTCTACTAAGAATAGAAGGATCAAGATTTGACATGAAAATCTGAAAAGTATAGTGAATGTTTGAACTATCTGTTGTAGAAAGTAGGAGAAAAGTGATCAAACAATCACAAAATTTCAGGTTGATATATGAAAAAGTGATCCAGACAGAGTTGCCTTTATAAAAATATCTACTCAAGGGAGTCAGCTGTATTCCCGGAGGGGAAGAAGCACCATTTGGATTTTAGTGCTCCAAGAGCTTGCATTCTAATTTATAAAATGTGACATCCTGCTATCTTTTCTACTACATAGAAATTTTGAATATTCTATACATTTCTAAATTTTGTTATTTGGCATAGTAATTCATTTTATTCTGTATGTTTGTCCAGATTAGGTCAAAGTTTTCTCTTTCTCTGGTTTTTATGGACATTAAGAACAAAGCACTCCTTAAAAAGAGAAACAAGGTAGGCGGCATCTCACTCCCTGATTTCAAATCCTACTACACTGTTGTGGTGGTCAAGACAATGTGGTACGGATACAATTACAGACACATAGATCAATGGAATAGAATTGAGAATCCAGAAATCAGCCATTTACTTATGGTTAACTGATTTTTGACAAGGAGATGAAATCAGTTAAGTGAAGAAACAACAGCCTTTTTTAACAAATGGTCTTGGCAAAATTGGAAAACTGTCTGCAGAAAACTCAAGTAAAATCCACACCTCACTCCATACACAAAACACAATTCAAAGTGTATTATGGACCTAGGACTAAAACCTAGGACTATAAACTTCATTAAAGAAAAGCTTGGGAGAGCTCAAGAAGTCCTAATCCACAACATAAACAGCCTTTCAAGTATCCTGGAGAATCTACAACCAGGAGAAGATAAAATAGATAGATGGGACCTTCTAAGAATCAAATCCTTATGCACATCCAAAAATTTCTCCAACAGGGTAAAAAGGGAAGCCACAGATTGGGGGGGGAAATGGTAATGACATGTCAGACAAGGTACTTATATCTAGAATTTATAGAATACTTGAGCACTACAACAAGATAAAGGTAAATATCGCAACTGAAAAATGGGCACAGGATATGGACAGACAGTTCACCAAAGAAGACCTTTAGATGGCTAACAAACACTTGAAGAAATGTTCAAAATCCCTATCTCTCAGAGAGATGCAAATAAAATAAGTATGGATATCATCTCACCCCAGTAAGAACTGCAAAATTTAGCAGAACAGCAAATGTCAAATGCTGGCGAGGTTGTGGAGAAACTGGAAATCTTGTTCACTGTTAGTGGGAGTGTAAAATGGTGCAACCACTATGGAAGGCTGTATGGTGTTTTCTCAAAAAATTGCAAATAGAGATACCATTTGACCCAGCAATTCCACTACTGGGAATTTACCCTAAAGAAACCATAAGTGCCACCCAAGCAGATAAAGGCATTATTTATTGTTATTTTTACCTTGACCAAAGTGCTTTTAATCTTATTTTTTATTTCTTTTGAAAGATAGAAATAATAGTATTAAGAATTTACTTAGGTGGTTTTGAAGATTAATTAAGATAATTCACATATGGTTCTTAATAAGCAATGCACAAGGACCCAGTTAAATTGGCTAATATTATTAATTTTATTATAATTGTTTTCTTGTTATGTATCATCAAGTATCTTGTGACTCATAATAACCCTATATCTGACTCCTGCTCTATCCTAAGCCAGTCTCATTGACTTCAATACACCTGCCCCTATTTCTCAAGTTACCATACCAATCTTAGTGATATGCATAAATAAACCTTCTAATATATTTTGAATGGGGAAGATTTAAGTTTCAAAGTGACCTATAATTTCAGAAAATTAGATACATATCTTGTGAATTGTCAGGTAAATGCACATGGAAAAAATTCATTAAACTTTAGACAAAGATGACCTCCAATAAGGTAACATAACAGAGGATTACTTGAACAATGTTAAATTCAAGTGTTAATTTTAAAAATTTCATATAAGGATAATATATTATATATGCATTAATCTCTTTTTAATAATACATACAAAATGTTCAATTAAAATCTATTAAGATGAATGGGAATTGACAACGAATAAGTATCAAAATATTCAAGTAATGAGAAATAGTGGTTTTTCACAGCATTCTCTTTGTTTCTTTGGTTGAGTAAATTATTGATAAGTTGCTTTTTGTTTTTTTAATATTTTGGTAGGTTTTTCTTGGTTTTTTTTAAAGATTATTATTCAATAGAGAAGAAACAAATAGTATTTCAAAATTAAAATTAAATTATCTGCAAAACCTAGTCACTCATCTCCCTGCAGTATAAGGTCAGCACTCAGTTTATAACAGATCATTCTTTGTTTATTTACTTGTCAGCGATCTAACATATTATCATCCCATAGAAACAACAGGACAATATTATAGAAAGCACATCAAAGAGTCAAATATCACAGTGAAATGCATGTAAAAACACCTCATTAACATTTTTACAGCACTCTCAACAAAAATAAACAGACCACTCTCAATTTTAACATCTGGTTCCCAACTCTTTCTGTTTGGGTTATAACTTTTTTAAAAAACAAAGACTGGGCTTCTTGGTAGATGGTTCATCAAGGAACAGCTGTTTCTATAGAATAAAATGTATTCCTGTTAGAAGTGACTGATGCTCACTTCTATTCTCTTCTTTGTGGGGAAGAAAAAACCCAACAAACTATATTGTATTTGAGTCAGAAGGATGATGATTTCAGATGTCTCAGATTTTTTAATGGATGCTGTAACACAAGTTTAAAAAGCAATTATAATCACAATTTTTGCTCAAATTTTACATTCAAATTACCAATATGAAAACACATTATTCTTTAAGGCAAAACTATTTTTATGTGCTCTTGCACCTCTCTAGGTCATTCATTATACTAATGATTTACTTTTACAAAATGTTTGCTTTGAATAATTATTTACTATAGCAAAGCAGAACAAATAATCATGAAAGAAACAAATAAAATACTGCTGTTCTCATATGTAGTTCCACCAGATTCCCTTAGGATAATTTCTGTTTCAATGCAAGCTATTAAATTTTTACTGAATTCAAATCAACATGCTGGAACATGTGGAGACAAATACCCACAGATGTTTGCCTGAAGGTTCAGGCATGGTTAAAGGCAACTTTATTATAAGATTCTATGAAGCTCTTCCAATTAATTTTTGCTAAAAATTCTTCCACACACTTTTGATAATTTTAATATTTCAAAGAAATATTTACCATAAACATGATTACTCACTGTGTCATAGGTTAAAATTAAAGTATATTGAGGATACTTTAAAAACAAAGTTATTTACTTGCTTAATCATAATTTATTATAACATTAAAAAGCGAAGTCTCTGAGAATGTGCTTCAATACAATATCTATTCATTTAATGTCTTCTTATTTATTCTGGACTTTTTTCAAGCAAAAATTCTCAAAAAGGCTATAGAAGAGTTTATTTTAAGAGCTATGGACAATCATTTTTCCATGAATTTTCTATTAAAGGCCTAATGCAGTAGAGATAATATGAAAAACTTGCAGTCAAAAATGCTGTACAAAATCTGAAAGCATTTTCAAGCCCCCACAAAATTGTCAAGAATGAAGTTTGTCGTAAATAAAAGGAGATCACCAAGTCGCCAGGCACTGGAAGAAAATGAATTGGGAAAAAAAAAAAGAAAAGTAGTATCTTGTTATTTCAATTTATTTCTAAGACTATAATCAAGAGGGGTGTGTCAGAGACAGTGTGATTGGCACAGGACAGAACAGAGTTTAGGGCTATTGTACATAGGGTCGCTATGAGTCACAAGAGACTCCACGGCACATAACAACAACAACAACATCAATGATGTTAAGTATCTTTATCATCCCTTTAGTTTCCTTTGCTCTGGAATCATTATTCATATCTTTTATTTAAATTAAATTGAGATTCAAATGTCACCTCTTGCAAAGAATCTTTCCTGATCCCAATGTTATGAAATAATTGCTCCCTCATTTTGTTATAGTTTTGTCTACACTTCTTTTTATGGCATCCAATTCTTCTTTGCGTAGTTATTTCTATATTATCTAGTCTCCCTAATGAAATTCTATATGGAACAGATCCTATTGATTGTTTTTTATAAATAATATTACCTAAAGCCATTTTTAATAAAATGTTTTCACTAATAGTTGATGAATAAAAAAAAATAGGAACTACGTAAACAAGTCAAATTATTTTTCCCCAATTATTAGTTATCGTATTATTCAAACTTTCTCTTAAAGTACATAATTATATTAAAATTATTATTTTATTAATAAGAAGGAAATTAAACAAAAGGAACAAGGGAAATTAAAGCCTACTAGTCCATGATCATTCAGACCGACATTGTGGTACATTCTTTAAAATGATATTGAAACCCCTATTCCCCATCCCAGTCTGCCCAATAAAACCCTGAGGATTGAAAAAAAAAGATATTTTAATTATTCATGTCATTAGAGCAATTAATGAACTGTCAAAAAATACCTTTAATTTTAATTCAAGAAAATTCGAAACAAATCTTTAAAAGTCATTGAAGAACATTTTATTAATTTTACAACTATTTTATAGAATTAACAATATTTGTAATTGAAATTCATGCTTATGAAATATACATGTAATAGTTTTAAAAATTATAATGTATAAGGTGCACCTGATATAGGCCATGGTCTTTGCAATTACTTGGCATGTGTCAGAGAGCTGGACACTGCCTAGAGAGGATAAAAGAAGAGTTGATACCTCTGAACTGTGGTGTTGGAGAAGAGTATTGAATATACTATGGACAACTAAGAAAACAAACAGATTCATCCTGTTGTTGTTGTTGTTATGTGCCGTCGAGTCGTTTGCGAATCATAGTG
>NW_006399873.1:6832234-6839521 GCF_000299155.1 Elephantulus edwardii
ACATCGACTGCTGAAAAAACCGGCGGGAAGAGGCCCTTGGGGACAAGAGGCCCTTGGGGACAGCGAGAACGTGCTCCTGGGCGGAAGGGAAGCTTGGAAGTGGCTCACAGGGGGAAGTCACCTCAGACAATAACGAAGAGGCATCTTTCAAAGGTACACAGTAAAAACATAATCTACACAGGAGTTCTACAGGACACGTCACCTTCCCTTGGAGATAGTACAGATTCATCCTAGAGAGGGTTAAACCAGGTTGGTTCTTGGAAGCAAGGATTCTGAAGCTTCATCTGACATACTTTGTACATGTTGCAAGGAGGAACCAGTCCTTGGAGAAAAACGTCATGCTTAGGAGGTTGGCAGGACAGCACAGGAGAGGAAGATCCTCTGAGGTGCACTGATTCAGTGAGTTGGGTATCAGAATAGGTGTGTCAGAGACAGTGAGATTGGCACAGGACAGGGTTTATGACTGTTATACATAGGGTCACTATGAGTAGCAGGAGACTTGATGGTACATAACAACAAAATCAAACATATATTATTAAATAAATTATTTAAGAGACTGAAGATCTATGTAATGAAAATGCATTGTAATTGAGATTAGAGTATGACTGAAGTTTATTTAAAAATTAAAATCAAATTTTAAAAGCCTCCTTCAAATAAAGGACTCTTTATTCACATTTATTTCTGAATATATCCTTAGGTATCCCTAATTTACTGGTGACTACAGATTCTTTCTTCTGTCATCTAACTTCCATATGCATAGCAAGTAACAGAAAAGAGCATGTCTTGTTCTAGGTATGCCTTAGCTTTCAAACTAACACCATTGTTCCTTAAGTACTATGAAGAGGTCCTAGTCAGCATGGACTGCCAAGAAAACAAATAGGTCTGTCCTGGAGAAAATGAAACAAGGGTACTCTTTAGAGACAATGATGGTAAAACTCCATCTAACATGTTTTTGGTGTTTTGTAACGACAGGCCAGTCCTTGGAGAAGAACACATGCTTATAAAGATGAAGGGTCAGTGTAAATTAGAAAGATCCTCAATGAAATGGTCTAACATATTTTTGTTGTTATGTCCTGTCCAGTAGTTTATAATTCATAGCCAACCTATACAAAATAGCTCTGAACTCTGCCCTATTCTGATACACTCTCATTGTCTCTGACATACCTAATCCTATTTCTCCAGTCACTGAATCAATCCATCTCATTCTGGTTCTTTCTCTCCTGCACTGTCTTTCCACCTTTCCAAGTATGATGTTCTTGTCCAAGGACTTCACCCAAAGTATGTGAGATAGAGCTTCAAAATCCTTACTGCCAGGGAGCAGCTTGGTTTTACTCTCTCTAGAACAGACCTGTTTGATCTGGCAGTCCACGATATGTTCAAATTTTCTCCAGCACCACAACTCAAAGACATTGATTCTTCTTTCATCCTTAGTCATTTCCCAGCTCTCTTATGTGTAGCCATCAATTGGAAAAGCATGGCTTGTATCAGGGACACCTTAGTCTCCAGACTAACATCATTGTTCTTCAGTACTCTAGAGAAACATATGACACCAGACTTTACCAGTGCAATTTGTCTTTGGATTCCTTGATTGCTGGCGTCAAATGTGTTGACTGTGGAACCAAGTAAACAGAAGTTGCTAGCAATCTCAAACGCTTCTCCATCAATCATGGAGCTGCCAATTGACCCATTAGTGAAAATCTTTGTTTTCTTGATGTTGAGTTTCAACTGTTTTCGTTTAAATATTCTTATAAGTGGTATAACACTAGTCTGTCAATTTACTGTACAGAGGTAACTCATGGTTGCTTAGATGCTGTACACTGTGACATTGATGTGTCAAATGTGATAATGTTACCCATGATGGACAGTGTTTGGTGGAGCTCCCAGATTAAAACATGCTTGGTAGGAAGAGTGACATCCACTTCCAAAATAGCTTGCCTCCAGAAACTCTGTGAACTTAGAGAGATGATGAAAGTTATACAAGTGTTCAGGCCTTTTCCTACAAGTTGTCTGTAACTCGATGACACTTAACAACAGTTAAGATTTCAGTTCTTGGGAAAAGACATCATACTGAGAGAAGTGGAAGGTCAAAGAAGAAAAGATTCTCAACACAATAAATTGATGTGGTGATAATTATTGTGATGGGCTCGAGAATGTCTCAGATTGTGGGGATGGCACAGGATCTGTTGTTCATAGAATTGCTGTGAGTTATAAAGACAGCTCTGTTAGCCTACTGAATAGAAATTTATGCTGCAAAGCTAGAAGTGGGTGATTTTAATCCGTGGCCCTCAGGCATGGTTTTAATAGTTTTTGGCCAAACATTCTTCTAAGCAATATAGCATTGGTCTGTCCATTTGCTGTGCAGAGGTAACTTCTGGTTACTGTGATGCTAAACACTGTGGCACTGATGTGTCAATGTGATAATGGTTACCCATGATGGACAGTGTTTGGTGGAACTCCCAAATTAAAATAGGCTTGGAAACAAGAGTGGCATCTACTTCTGAAATAGCTTTCCTCTGGAAGCAATGAACTTAGAGAAACAATGAAAATTATACTCGTGTTCAGGTCTTCCATTCATAGGGTCGCTATGAGTCATCTATGACTAGAGGGCACTTAACAACAACAACAAAATTTATTTTTCAAAAAATATGATCTTGTTGGCAAATAAGCAATGCAGTTCCTGAGTTATATAATTATTTGTAATACTTTGAAAAAATATTGATCTCTTTCCCTTGTAAGTAATTAATCAGATAGTACATTAAACAATAGATAACATATAAAGTGAATACACTTCAGTATATCATTGAAAGCATAATTAAAAACTAAACATCCTCATTTCCCAGCTTCATTTCTCATTAGCAGAATTATATAAGACAAATCTATTGACAAACTGTACAAAATAAGACTGAAAAGATTTCGACATTAAGTTTACAAAGTTTTCTTTTTCTGTGTTGATGTATTAAAGAGTTTTTATTAAGTTAGTTTTCTTAAACTGCTTATAATTTTAACTGAGAAGTTTGGAGAAAAGTATAATTAAAGATATAATCTTAAACTACCTACTAAAAAATAACTACTTTTGCAGGATACCAGTTAAACCTACATAAGGAAACTTGTATCAATCCTCCATTGAAAAGATCATATTCTAAGAGTGTAAATCCATAATAAGTTTCTTTTACCAAAGTTGACTGCTTTTTCCATTAACTCATAATAAATTCTGTATGTACAATTTTACTCCTACCAGCATGTGTATACATACTACACTTTCTTATTTTATAAAAGTCACTATGATTTTCAATAATTACTGTTTATTTATTTTATTCTTTCTGTAAGAAGCAATAAATAACACAATTACATTTGACATGACACTTAGATTTACTATTCACACTAGTATGAAGAGCAAACTAGTCTTAAAGAGCAATGATTACTGTTTAAAAACTAAGATGTGTTTGATTCAAATCATGGTCCATCCAATCACCTGCTATGAATCTTAAAACTGGGCTAAATTTACACAGATTGGGGAAAAAATATTTGTTAATGACACGTCAGATCAGGGACTTATATCTGAATTTATAAAATACTTGAGCACCACAACAAGATAAAGGTAAATAACCCAATTGAAAAATGGGCACAGGATGTGAACAGACACGTCACCAAAGAAGACATTCAGATGGCCAACAAGCACATGAAGAAATGTTCAAAATCCTTAGCTCTCAAAGAGATGCAAATCAAAACAACTATGAGATATCAGCTCACCCCAGTAAGAATTGCAAAATTTAGCAGAACAGCAAATATCAAATGCTAGTGAGATTTTGGAGAAGCTGGAACCCTTATTCACTGTTGGTGGGAGTGTAAAACGGTGCAATCGCTATGGAAGGCTGTATGATGTTTTCTCAAAAAGTTGCAAAAAGGGAGCTCTGGTGGCCTAGTGGCAGGAAGCTGCACTGCAATCCCAGAGGTGCACAGTTCAAATCCACCAGATGCTCTGCTGGAGAAGGAGGTTCAATCTCCTCCAGTACCAGTCAGATCTGATTTGATGGTACACACACACAAAGATAATAAAATAAGTAAAAAAAAGTTGCAAATAGAAATACCATTTGAGCCAGCAATTCCACTACTGGGAATTTACCCTAAAGAAACCATAACAACCACCCAAACAGATATATGCACACCCATGTTTATTGCAGCTTTGTTTGCAATAGCAAAGAGCTGTAAACAACCCAGGTGCCCATCAACAAAGAAATGGATAGAGAAGCTCTGGTATATTCACACAATGGAGTACTATACAGCACTGAAAAACAAGGAACTCATGAAACATTATGGAAAATCGATGAAATATCTCAGTCACAAAGGACAAATATTGCATAGGGCCACTGTTTTATAATGAGACTGACATCAGGGTTAAGGGAAGACACAAAAGGAGGGGAGGAATGATGTATATTGCATTGAAACAGATGAGGGAAAGATCTGTTTAGAAGGGATGTATGAATGGATATTCCTGTCGTTACAGAAGTCCAGAATGAATTCTTCATGGTGTAGTGAGCTTGAGGGGAGGAATTGCATAACACGGTTTAGGTCTTTTGCTCATGGATTGCTAAGAGTTGTATTTGACTTGATGACACTTAACGACAACAACAATAACAACAATAGATGACATGGTCGGGGTGGAAAGCAGTTCTACTCTGAAAGGTGTTCACTTTTATTTTGATTGAGGGTCATGTAAACCTATTGTTTAGAGTCAATACCTCCTCCTGGAGGGCCTTTGCATTTAAAACTCAGTCTGGTCTTCAGTACTCCAACCCTGTGGTCTAATGTAATTATAATTCAGAGAAAGGTCCTTCTCAGTGCTAGTATAATGCTGGTCTATCAATTTTCTGTACTGAGGTAACCTGGAGTAGCTGTGATGCTGAACTCTGTGTCATTGGGGTGCCAAATGCCATAATGGTTACCTGTGATGGACAGTGTTTGTTGGAGCTCCTACATTAGAACATGTTTAGAAGCAGGAGTGGCATCCATTCCCTAAACAGCATGACTCTGGACACTCTATGAGCTTTGAGAAACAACAATAGTTATAGAAAGACTTCAGGTTTTTTGTTCATAGGGTCACTATGAGTCATGCTTGAAAATCAACAACAACAACAACAACAACCATATCCATTAGTTAAAATACCACCAAAGTTATGACTTTGATCAGTCTTATCAACCAGGATTTGACATGTTGGATTAAGGTCAAGTTCTTCTTAATCTCTATTTTCTCTCCTTTTCCTATTTCCTTACATTTAACAACAACAAAAACAATGGATTAAGTAGTGACCTCAGAAATGTGCATGAATATGACTGGGATCATGAAAGTGGTTCAGGATAGGACAAGGTCTGTTCTGAGGTTCATAGGGTGCCAGTGAGTCATAATCAATTCAAAGACAATTCTTTCCCATTTTAAAAAAAAAAAAAAAAACTAAAGCAAACAAATATAAACCACAAACCAAACTTATGACAAAATATCCTTTTGGTGAATTCACCAATTTAATAATTTTTCCAATGATGTATATAAATTCACACTACACTTACCCTTTAACTCTACATGTAATAAAATACTTAGACTGGCACTAATTTAATTAAAGTATGCCTTCATCCTGATTGAAAATTGACCATTGCAACATAATATTTTTAAATTTTTATTCTCATATCAATGAATGTCATGCTCAGTAAGTTCTCAATGTATCTTTAGAAAATGTCTTTAATTTTTAGGTTTTTAAAACAAGTCTACAAAATGTTATGTATGAATTTAATGTATGTACAAGGTTGAAAATGATTTATTAAATCTCATATTATTTTTTAAAAAGATCTCTGGTGATTTTGTTGATAAGTGCTGTTGAGTCGTAGACAACTCATAGTGACCCGATGAAGGAAAGTGCTCAACACTTGTGTGACTTTCATCCTTTCTCCAGGTTCATAGGGTTTGCAGAGGCAAGCTATTGTGGAAGTGGATGCCACTCCTGCTTCCAAGCCTGTTTTAGTCAGGAGCTCCACCAAACACTGTCTGCCGTGGGTAACCACTAACACATTCGAAACATCAGTGTCACAGTGTTCAGATTCACAACAACCACAAGTTACCTCTGTACTACCAACTAAATTAAATGCACACCATTAGACTCCACCAACTGCTTTTTGAAATGAAAACCTCCTTCTATGCAATTTAAAGCCTCTGAAAACCAAGTAGGGGATCATCTATGAGCCAGTTACATGATGATAATGAGAGTGGGTTTAAGCAGAAGTGAATTTATTTTTGGAAAATAACGCTCACATAATTTTACATATTTATTTTACTCTTACTCTGCCTGAATACGTATAAAGATGCAAAGTAAATTTAAGTATTCAGCATTCCTAGATAATGGGTAAGTCCTATTTTATCAAACAAGAGATATTGGTTTGAATCAAAAGTAAAACAAAAAAAAATTACTTGTGAAAGAAAGACCTGAGAATTTGCTACCAAAATTTCACAGCCTTGAAAATCCAAAGAAGTACAATTCTGCTTTTCTCTCTTGGAGTGTCCATGTGTTGGAAGTTAAAATCATCTCGAAGTCAGTGAATTTGTTTTTAGTTTGCTAGACATCAAAGACTGAATTTCTATTGAATCCTGGCTTTTATGCCTATGGATGTAATCTAAAGTAATGCAATCATATTCACATTTCATCATAACACTATTTTCACATTTCATTATAACACTATTCTTTGTCCTTTCAAGCTGCAGAAAGTGATGAAGATTTGAAACTCTTTAAAAAAGATAGGAGACTAAAGGCTTCAGTATGGATTGTTGTTCTTGTTATATACAGTTGAGTCAGAACTGATTTATAGTTGACCATATTGGATTTTCATAGGCAATCAGTTGCACAAAGAGTTCACCTATCCTTTTCCAGAGAGTGGCAGGTAGATTCAAACCATATGACTTCCAAATGGCAGTTCAGCTCTTTATCAGTAAGCCATGAGAGCTCTCTCCAGTTTAGATTTAACAAAATCATCAAGAATATTTAAAAAAAAACACACACACACAACAAACCACCCCACAACTAGGCCAACGGGGAACATCAAGATATATGAGAAAAGCGTTGAGATTTTTAATGATTTAATTTCACTTGGATCCACAATTAATACTTGTACTAGAAGCAATAAAGAAATCAAAAGCCATATTGCATGAAGGAGTTTTCTTTTGCTTTTCAAGGAGAGGAGCAAACGGGGGAGGGGGTGTGGAGGTAGAGTAGGTGGGGAGAAAAGTGTAAAAATGAATAAATGGAA
>NW_006399873.1:6839805-6841003 GCF_000299155.1 Elephantulus edwardii
ATTTGACCCAGCAATTTCACTACTGGGAATATACTCAAAGAAACCATAACTTCCACCGAAGCAGGTATATATGCACATCCATGTTTATTTTATTTCCTTTTTTTTTCTTTTTCTTTTTTTTTCTTCTTTTTTACATCCATGTTTATTATGGCTTTGTTCACTATAGCAAAGAAATGGAAACAACTTAAGTGCCCATCAACAAACAAATGGATAGAGAAGGTGTGGTGTATTCACACAATGAAGTACTATATTACATTGAAAAATGAAGAGCTCATGCAATATTATTCAAAATGGGTAACCCTAGAGGACATTATGCTGAATGAAATATCTCAGTCACAAAAGGACATTTACTGCGTAGTGGTACTGTTGTAAAACATGACTGACATTGGGGTTTAGGGGATACTGAGAAAGATGGAATAAATTATGTATACTGTATTGAAACATATAAGGGAGAGAACTGTTTAACAGGGATATGTGATTAGGTATTATTGTCATGACAGAAGTCTAGAACAAAGGCTACATAGTGGAGTAGACTTGGGGGAGGGATTGTATAACAATCAAAGAATTTTACTTTTCAAAGAGAAGAATTAACAGGAGGTGAAGGGTGGGCAGGGAGAAAAGTGCAACAATGAATGAACAGAAATCCAAAATATCTTTAAATTTCATTAAAATTAATAGTAAAACCAAAAAAATTTAAAGAATCTTTTTTAGAGTAGTTATAAACGTTATTTGCATATATTTTACATATATGTAAATATTACACTACTTATTTTAAAGAAATGATAACCAATATTTTATATTAATAATTCTTTAATTTTTTTCCATCCTATATCAATGCAGCAATGAAGATCTTTTAATACAGGTATAACTAAAGTTATAACTATGGTTAAGGTTTTCCCCTCCATTTTCACATGTGATTTAGCATGTACATCATTTTAAATAACTGTTTGAAATTACATAGAACTACCATGTATAAATATAGTTTAATTATCCTCTTATTGTTAAATATTTATTACTCCAAGATTGAATGACAATGTTAAAGACATTGCTAAAGTACAAGTATTTCATGTTATGGATTAAACCCCGCAATACTACTACTGGAAATATACCCAGAAGAGACCATAACTGACACCCAAGCAGATATATGCACACTCATGTTTATTGCAGCTTTGTTCACAATAGCAAGGAGTTGGAAACA
>NW_006399873.1:6841698-6865761 GCF_000299155.1 Elephantulus edwardii
ATGAACATGTATGGCTAAGCACA
Source organism: Elephantulus edwardii (assembly GCF_000299155.1). Classification (NCBI taxonomy): domain Eukaryota; kingdom Metazoa; phylum Chordata; class Mammalia; order Macroscelidea; family Macroscelididae; genus Elephantulus; species Elephantulus edwardii. The sequence goes on from NW_006399873.1 coordinate 6,841,722, forward strand.
ATTGATAACAGTGCATCTAAATTTCAAAATCAATCTCCATAATAGTCTATGTGTTTCCTACTGCCAAGGGGGCCCTTTAGAGTAGTGAGAGAAGACATTCACCCTGAAACCCACAGCGTCCCTTTTCAGCAGGAAGTAGCTAAGAGAATAAGTCATCCCCTTTTCCTTATGAATCAGGGTGAAGTCTCTCTCAGGGAGGAGTGATAGGGAATGGCAAGGGGCACACTGACAAAGGAGATTAATCAGTACTGTCTTTGACAAGCACTGTGGCAATTGGACAATTAAAACAGACATGGGGGGGGGGAAAGAAGGAACTGGATTAAGGGTGGTGAAAACAGTGCAACAATGAGTGAATGAAAACCAAAAAAAAAAAAGGATTCTCATTACTGGGCCAATTGGCAGCACCTTGAGAGATGGAGAAAAGATTAACGTTGTTAACAATTTCAGTTTGCTGAACAATCAACACTTTTGGTATCAGTAGTGAGGAAAGCAAAAGACTAATTGCAGTGGGAAAATCTGCTGTCAGGGTTCGCTCTAGCGTACTGAGGAACAAGGATTCCAGTCTAGAGAGCAAGTTATGCCTGACCCATGGTTTGCAATTATTTGCTATGCATCAGAGAATTGGGCAATGACTAAGGATAACAGAAGAATCTATGCCTTTGAGTTGTGGTGCTGGATAAGTGTACATGGACCACCAAGAGAACAAATAAGTTGGTCTTAGAGAGGATGAAACCAAGTTTCTCCTTAAAGGCAAGGGTTTTGAAGCTCCATCTCTCATAATTTGAACAGATGGTCAGGAGGGACCAGTACTTGGAGAAGGACAGCATGCTTGGAAGGGTCGAGAGAGAGTTCAGTATTAGCATGTTTTCCTTGGTTTTAGGCTTCTCAATGCTCCAGTGTAATTTTTAGAGCCTCTTCTGACATCCATTTAGACCTTCTTTCTCCCCTCTTTCTGTAATGAACTTTTGCTTTCATTATGGATAATATCCTTGATATCATCCCACAATTCATTTGGTGTTCAATACCTCAAACCTATTCCAAAGATGATCTTAAAATTCAGATAGAATTATCTTAATATCATATCTTGGTTCCTCTTGTTAAGTGTCATTGAGTAGAGGGCCCTATAGTGACCCTATAGTACCATATAGTGACTGTAAGAACAAAATATCTGAACCCTGTTCAGATAAACTATCATCATTTCTCTAATGTTCAAAGAATGTCCAAGGGTCTTTTGTTTATGAAGTAGATGCAATTCCACTACTGGGAATATACCCTAAAGAGACCATAACCGCCATCTAAGCAGATATATGCATATCTATGTTTATTTCAGCTTTGTTCACAATAGCAAGGAGTTGGAAACAAGTGCCCATCAACAAATGAATGGATAGGGAATCTGTGGTATATTCACACAATGGAATACTATGCTTCATTGAAAAACAAGGAACCCATGCAATATTATTCAAAATGGGTGACCCTGGAGGACATTATGCTGAGTGAAATATCTTAGTGACAAAAGGACAAACACTGCATAGTGCCACTGCCGTAGAATGGTACTGACATCAGGGTTAGGGTAAGAATGAGAAAAACTGGATGAATTATGTATACTGCATTACAATTGAAGAGGGAGAGAATAGTTTAAAAGCAATATATTTTAGGGCCTTATGATTATCATAAGAGTCCGGAATGAAGGTTGCAGAGTGGAGTATACTCCTAGGGGGAGGGAGTAAAGGAGGGGGAGGGGGATTGTATACCAGTGAAGGAATTTTACTTTTCAAGAAGAGCTAACTGGGGGTGGGGGTGGAGTGTGCGGGGAGAAAGGTGCAACAATGAATGAATGGAAACCCCAAATCTCTGTAAATATTCATTGGAATTAATAATAAAAAAAAAAGAAGTGGACGGCAATCTTGCTTCCAAGCCAGTCTTAAACTGGGAACTCTAACAAATCCCTTTCACCGTGTGTAACCATTATGTCCCTTGGCCCAGCATTGTGCATCACAGCAACTCAAAGTTATCTCAGTACAGCAGACAGATTAGTGCAGTATCACCTAGAACGATATTCTTCACAAACACAATTAGTACCAGACCCTCCTGAAGAATCAACCAACTTCTAAATACAAAGGCCCACCCACCAGGTCATGATTGACTTAAACAAGAAGAGGTTTATAGCTCACAGCTGATGTTAGCTAAATCCTGTATAATTGTTCCTATAGGTTTATACTAATATTAATTTTCATTTTCTTCAGCCTCAATTTGAACTTGCATATGAGTAACTGATAATCTGACCCACAGTCCATCCCTAGCCTAGATTTGATTTCCGATACTGAGCTTCTCATACAATTTCTTCTACAAATGTTGTCAATCTGATACCTATGTAACCCATCAGATGATGGCTGTAAAATCCATGTGTAAAGTCATAGTGTCTTTTGGAAAAGGTATTTGCAATGAATAAATCATTGTAAATACAAAATTCAATCATTCTATTTTCAGCCTCATCTCTATCACCAAGCCCATTTTCCAATTAGTATCCCCTATTCTTGACATAAGCTGAAATACTGTTTGAGTTCTTTCTGATCTCTCCTCCATGTAGTTTTGCCCATATGGATGTACAGTCTGAAATCACATCAGAACTGTCAGATCTCAGGGGAGCTCTTACTACCAAAACTAAACCCCTTTCCTATGAGTTGGTTCCAGCTCCTGGCAACCTTCTACCAGGTTTTCAAGGCTGTAAAACTTCACTGGAGCAGACTATCCAACTTTCCTCTTAATGAGTGGCTGGTGGATTCCAATGGGCAACCTGTTCTTAGCAGTCCTATAAGCTATCCACTCTACCACCAGGGCTCCTTAGTGGAATTTACGGGATAAACTATTACATGCTTCGGATGTTCCTAATGATTCTCATAAATTCTAGCTCTGGTAGAATTTATCCAGGCAGCACACTCCACAACCAATCCTGCAAACTTTTCACTTGTAATTGTGCATATTTCAATCAAGATATTCATGCTCTAAGGCAGTCTTGACCACAATAGTGCTTACTTGGTGGTGGTGGAGTTTGATGCCGTGAATCAACTACAACTCAGAGTGACCCATGAGCAACAGACTGGAGCCTTGCCTTATCCTGTGTTGTTCTCACTATCTCCAACATGTTCAAAGCCACTGTTGCAATCACTCTGTCAACCGATTTCATTGCTTAGAATCTTATAAATGAAAACCTCATTAACATTGAGCCAGAAATGACTCACAACCGACCCTCCAGCTGGTTTTCAGAGGCTATGCATCTCATGAGAGAAGAATGTTCCTCTTCCATCATCAGAGCCTTAGGTGGACTCAAACCACCAGAGACACTGCCTTTGGGTTAGCAGTGTGAGTCACTCTGGACTACGTTATCAGAGCTTCCTTGTAAATGAAAGCATTGTCTATCAATTGGTGAACATGGGTGATATCATTGTCAATGCTTTTCCTCATTCTAGAATGACTTGTCTATCTCTCTTTGTTCTATTTATGTCTTAAGAGAAGAGTTTCTATATAACAAGTTGTCATTTGAGTTGTAATTTGTCATTAATCTCATTCTATTTACCATGCAAATATAATTTAATCAATAAGAGTTACATCAGATGTTGAGTCGAGTAGATATTTCACAAAATTCAGTGTGGTGAAGAATTTCTCTCTAATGTTCTGGCTTCTTTATTGTTAAGAAGTGAAACCGGTTAAGTAATTTGTTATATTCACCGAGTTTGAGATGAGATGAAGTTTAGAGTGGTATCCAAGTGACACAGACTACACTATGTCCCCTAAATATACATGTTGCAAATCCTAACCCTTGTGTCTATGGCTGTTTGGGCCAACAAAGACCCAAGGGTGGAGGCCTGCTAAAGGATGTGTCTTTAAAATTCCACAGGGCCCAGGTCTTTTGTTCATAGAGTTGATATGAGTCATATTCGACTGGATGACACTTAATTACTGCTAAGTAAAACCAGTGTTGTTATAGTTGGAGGAACATTCTTCAAATTTGTACATCACTCTTTATCAATTTGCTGTACTGAGGTAATCTGAGTTTGCTGTGATGATGAACCTTGTGCCATTTTGGTATCAAATACCATAATGGTTTCCCAATGTGGACAGTGGTTGGTGGAGCTCCTAGTTGTAAAACAGATTTGGAAGCAGGAGTGGCACCCACTTCCTAAACGATATGCCTATGGATTGGAGAAAAAATAGTTATGGAAAGGCATTAAGTTCTTTTGTTTATAGTTTCTATGAGTCTTATTTGACCCAATTGCAATATACAACAACAACATCCCTCCTTCAAGAGCTTTGGTGACCTTATAGCAAGAAGCTGCACTGAAATCCTGAAGGCACACAGTTCTAGGCCAGTAGCTGCTCCACAAGAGGAGAAGGATGACCAATCTCCTCCCTTGAAATTAACTGCCTGTGAAAACCTTCCATAGGGTCAGGTATGGGTCAGTTCCAACTCGATAGTACACAACACAACATTCCTTCTTGACTGTTTCTCATGTCTGTATTCCAGTCACTAATTACCATTAATACAACCTGACTGCATGTTTTATCAATTTTGGACTGCAAGATTTGTTAGAAATTCTCAAGGTTTTCCTCTTTGGCTCCATATGTAAGAGTATATATTTGAATAATAGCCATGTTAACAGGTCTTTACAGTATGCATATCAATATTATCCTATCACTCACAGCATTGTATTTCAGAATAGAATGTGAAATTGCCTTTTTACTGTGAATACAACACCATTCTTCCTCTGTTTTTTTATTCCCTGCATAGTATACCATATGATTATCTGATTCAAAATTGCCAAAGCTGGTACATCTCATCTGTCTAATGCCCAGTATGTAGATGTTCATGCATTCCATTTTTTTAAACAGTTTCCAGATTTCTGACATTCAAGCTATGTACATTTCATGTTCCACTTATTAAGCTTATTGTTCCACTTACTGTTTTTCCTCATTTCCACTGACTTCAAAGTGGCATCAACTTCCTAAACAACATGCCTCTGGAAACTCAATGAATTTTAATAAATGATGAGAGTTATAGAAAACTACAGGTCTTTTGTTCATAGGGTCATTTATAAGCCATGCTCGACTCGACAGTAATCAACAACAGTAACAATAACTACACTACTATAACTATCCTGATTCCTTTAGTGTTCATAGGGTTTTCAAAGTTCTTTTGTTTAGGAAGTAGATGGTCCATCTTACTTCTTAGTCTGTAGTGATCCTGACCGAAAGAAAAGAATACCAGAAAAATGTCTATTTGTGCTTTAGTGGTACTAGGGATATTGTTGCTGATGTTAGATGGATCTTGGCTGAAAGCAGAGACTACCAGAAGAATGTCTATCTGTGTTTCATTGATTATGCAAAGGCATTTGACTGTGTGGATCACAACAAACTGTGGCTGACTCTGAGAAGAATGGGAATCCCAGAACATTTAATTGTGCTAATGCGAAACCTATACTCAGACCAAGAGGCAATAGTCAGAACAGAGCAGGGTAACAATGCATGGTTCAAAATTGGGAAGGGTGTGTGCCAGGGATGCATCCTGTCTCCATACCTTTTCAACATGTATGCAGAGAAGATTATCCGAGAAGCTGGGCTCTATGAGGAGAATTGTGGCATCAGGATTGGTGGAAGATCTATTAACAATCTGTGTTATGCAGATGACACAACCCTGCTTGCTGAAACTGAGGAGGACCTCATGCACTTGCTGCGAAGGGTCAAGGACTGCAGCCTTCAGTATGGACTGAGGCTCAATGTCAAGAAGACAAAGATTCTCACCACTGGACAAATTGGCAGCGTCAGGATAGATGGTGAAGAGATTAAGATTGTTCACAGCTTCAGTTTGCTTGGCTCCACAGTCAACACTCTTGGCACCAGCAGTCAGAAAATCAAAAAGCGTATCACGATGGGAAAGTCTGCTGTTAGGGACCTTTCTAAAGTACTCAAGAGCAACGGTGTCTCTCTGGAGAGTAAGGTGTGCCTGATACAGGCCATGATCTTTGCAATCACTTCTTATGCATCAGAGAGTTGGACAATGATTAGGGAGGACAGAAGGAAACTTGATGCCTTTGAGCTGTGGTGCTGGAGAAGAGTATTGAATGTTCCATGGACTGCCAGGAAAACAAACAGATTCATCCTGGAGAGGATTAAACCAAGTTACTCCTTGGAGGCAAGGATTCTGGGGCTTCGTCTGACATATTTTGGACATGTTGCCAGGAGGGATGGGTCCTTGGAGAGGGACATCATGCTTGGGAGGGTGGAGGGACAGTGCAGGAGGGGAAGACCCTCTATGAAATGGATTGATTTGGTGACTGGGGTAATTGGGATGGGTGTGTCAGGGGCTGTGCAGTTGGTGCAGCATAGAGCAGGGTTTAGGGCTGTTGTGCATACGGTCGCTATGAGTCACAAACGACTTGACGGCACATAACAACAACAACAACATGCAGAGCCCGTACATGGACTAAGAGGGAGTTGTGTGGATGGAGTACGGAAACACTGCATGGTTTAAAATAGACAAGAGGGTGTGATAGAGTTGTATTCTCCTTCCATATCTATGCAATCTGTATGCTGAGCAAAGTATCTGACAAATATGGACTCCTTGAAAAAGAGTGTGGCATCAGGTTTGGAGGGAGATTCATTAATAACCTGTGTTATGCAGATGACACAACCTTATTTATTGAAAGTGAGGAGGATTTGAAGCACTTGTTGCAGAAGATTAAGGAATGTAACCTTCTAATTACATCTCAATGTCAAGAAAATAAAGATTCTTACCACTGGACCCACAGACAACATCATGATGGATGAAAACAAGATTGAAGCTGTCAACAACATCATCTTGCCTGGATCCTTAATTAACACTATTGGTCAGTAGTCAGAAAATGAGACACATTGCACTGGGAAAGTCTGCAGTTAGGAAACTTTTGAGAACTAAGTGCATCTGATTCTGCCCATGGTCTTTCTAATCATTTGCTATTATATCTGAGAGCTGTAAAATTACCAGGGATGTCAGAAATACTGATGACTTCAAGTTGTGGTGTTGGAGAAGAGAACTGAACATCCTGTGGATGGACAAGAGAAAAACCAGATATGTCTTGGAAAAGGTGCAGATGGATTACTCTTTGGAGGCAAGAATAATGAGACTTCACCTTACATACTGTAAGTGGAAGTTTTGCAAGAGAGGGTAAGAGCTTCAACCAGGAAGATTGACATGGTGGCAACAACAATGAGCTCTAGCATGTCAGGAAGTGTGAAGATAGCACAGAATAGAACAGGGTTCAGTTGCTTTGTTCATAGAGACACTATGAGTCTTACTCAACTTGAAGGCACCTAACAACAACAACAACAACAACAAAATTATCTAAACATAGTAAATACTTCATCACAAAAGGGCATCTAGTAGGCTAGGGCTTTTATCCATCCCACCCTAAACTTATCTCTTTAATGCTATAATTACTTCAACATAATATGAGAAGCTATGGATGAAAGGATGTCAACTCATTGTATTACACATTCCATTTCAGGATCTTCTTAATGATTGTGAGACATGCTCCCAAACGCTGAGGTTTTAGCCATTTTACATGCTTATGTTTTTTTTTTTTTAATCAGATCCATAAACTAACAAGTCTTTTTGGTAGGTAATAGTTACTTAATTTCAATAGTAAAATATTCCATTTTTGTGAAGGTTTTGCATATCTTATTTGCCAATTAGGCTGCCAATGTTTTTCAAAAAATGTGACTAAGAAAATCTTCTTAACAGAAATACAGAGAAAGGCCCAAAAGACCATTTATAAAGAGAAATCAATTTTCCTATATGGCTTGAAATTATTTTATGCTCTTGTAATCACTTGGAGCTCTGGCAGCTTAGTAAGAAACTGGGTTGCAATCAGAAAGGTGTGTGGTTCTAATGCACCAGCTACTCCACAGGCAAAGAATGGACAGTCTCCTCCCCTGAGATTACTGACCTCCAAGAACCTGATAAAAGGTTAGCTTTGGGTTGGTTCTGACTCAATGGCACACAATGATAACAGTAGTCACTTAGACTAATGACTCTTTCTATTCATGAAGTTGTAATTTCATCAAACTTCAAAAGGTGTTACAATTTCTTCTTGTTAAGTGGTATCTAGTCTGTTCCAACATACATGCATCCTTTACACGATAGACTGAACTTTGACATACTTGAAATCGGTGCTATATTTGTGCCCATTGTTGTTGTCACTGTGTAAATTTATCTTTTGTTGAGAATTTTTATCTTTTTATGACAGTTAAATTTTCTGTTCTCCCCCATTAATACATTCAAAGTCCACCTTCACTTCAAAGCAATATTTTGTTTTCCTTTCATCAAAGATAGATATATTTGTTCTTTTGGAAGTTTATACTATACTTAGTATTCTTCATCAACAATAGTAAGCACTATTTTTCTTCAGTCTTTCTTAATATTCAATGATTAATGTTTACCTTCCATATAGATAGTATTTCCATTCCGTTTTTAACAGTAAATGTTAACTCTAGAACTTGTGGAAGTTTGGGATGCTTCTCAGAATAAGGAGACAATAAAGAGAGTAATGGTGAAAAATGTCAGGTAAGTTTTTTAAAAAGTTGATTTAAAATTAGTCAATGATGAGGGCTTAAAATCAATTCTTGGATGCTTACTATTTTACCACTTCTTATTTTTAGGTAGTGCACTTTAAAATTCCCAATAGCTTAAAAATAATTTTAATTGAACCATTATGTTTCATATTTGTCTCTCATAATCCCAAAGTTATAAAAAAATCAATATTTTCTTACAATGTTGCTTGACATTATCGTTTATACAAGTGTAAATCAGTTTTGTTGTGTGTGTATGTTTGCTTTTTTTTTTAAAGTAGATTAGCAATGTGTTTTTTTGCTAAGAATGATGGTTGTTCATAATCTTTATGTTCCATTTTAGAAGCAATAAAAATTGTGGGATTTACTTAATGGTTGCCTCACTCTTCAGTTATGAAATATTTATTAATCTGAAATATGTTAAATTTATGTTGAGTAATGAATAATAATAGTTTCTGGTGAAGATGACTTAATAGCTAATTTCAGGTCCTCGTTTGAAAATTTGTTTCCTAAAAATGAAGATATACATATAATTACTGAAATTTACTAATGCCTTTAAATTTATCTCTTTTTTCATGCCTTGCTGTACATCTGTGATTGATAATGATAATGTAAATGTTAGCATTACTCCTTACCACTTTCTGAAAGAGTATAAATTACATAGAACAGTCTTATTGTATAAAGACAATTTAGCTTTTTAATACAGAATACATTTTAAAAATATAAAGTAAGTATAACTCGCAGATATAGACTGATTCTGACTTACAGAAAATCTCCTTTGGTTTCTGAAACGGTAGAAAGATGGACAGAAAGAGTCTGCCTATCTTTCTTCCACAGAATTTCAAGTGGCTTTGAATCACTGGACACCCTTGACCTTTTGTTTTGCATTCCTAATCACTACAGACTACTTCACTACAGCTTCTGTCTACAGATATATTGTTGCTATATACCATGGAATTGGAAAGACATCATAGATGATCATTCTGTGGCTTTTCAGAGGCAATACAACAGAGGAGATTGTCCATTTTCCTCTGAAGGTGTAGCTAGGGAATTTGACCTGTTGTTTTTGTTATGTGCTATCAAGTTGAATATGACTTATAGCACCTCTATGGATGAAAAAAAAACCTAAGCCCTGTCTTATCTTGTCCTATCCTCACACTAGAGCTAGAGCCCATTGCAGCAGTCACTGTGTCAATTCATCTTGTTGAGTGTCTTCCTCTTTTTTGTCGACCCTCCACCCTTTCAAGGGTCATGTCCTTCCCCAAGGAATAGAGCTTTCTAGCAACATGCCCAAAGTATGTCAGGTGAAGCCTTATCATTCTTGCCTCCAAAGAGCACTCTGGCTGCACCATCTCCAAGACATATTTTGTTTGTTTTTTTGGCAGTCGATGGGATGTTCAGTGCCCTTTTCCAACACCACAGCTTTAAGGCGTCAATTCTTCTTCTATTGTCCCTACTTATTTTACAGCTCTCAGATACATAGCCAGTGATTGGAAAGACCATGGCCTGAATCAGTATTAATATTCCTACAGATCCTTAAATTGGTGGCTCATATCCTTCAACACTTTGTAGATCGATACAGTACAGATTAAAAATATAGATTAACTTATTTATGAGAAAGAAAGAATGCATTTCTACTAGGAAAGCTATAAACGGTGAAATGTACAAAAATTTTTAAAAATATTGAGCAATTACCTCCCACCTCCCTGCTCTCTTTGTTAATTGTTAAAATCACAATTAAATTTTTAAAAAATATTTAAAATATATAATTATTTTGAAAATGCTGTGTTATTGTTGTTGTTATTATATGCTATCAGTTGTCTGTGATCCACAGCAACCCTATGTACAATATCTCTGAAAATTGTCCTATCCTGAGCCAATCTCACTGTCTCTTACATGCATGCCTTATTGCTCTAGTTAATACAGTTACTCTGTGTAATCCTTTCATTTTCTTTTGACACATCTTGGATCATTTAATAGTCTATCCATAGCCTCTTTAAGCATCACAACACAAAGTTTTAATTTCTTTTTCAGTTCCTTCAGATCAAGAAATGCTGAATGAGCTTGTCCCTTTTGATTCTCTGACCCACAGTTCTTTGAATATTTCATTGTAGTACTTTGCTTTGGCTTCCTTAGCTTCTCTTTGAAATCTTCTGTTCCTTAAGGTCTTTGTTTCTTCCCTTCGTTTTGGTTATTTAGTACTCTAGAAAAGACCATAACAGATATCAGAAGAGACTCTGAAAACTGAGCTGCAGCATAGAGAAGTCAAAGCAGAAGGAAGAAATAAAGACATTAAGGAGTTGAACAGGAGACTTCAAAAGGCTGCACGACAAGACAAAGTATTATAATGAAATGTGCAAAAAGCTGGAGTCAGAAAATCAAAGGGGCCAAACTGGCTCAGCATTTCACAAGCTCAAAGAACTGAGGAGGAAATTCAAGCCTCAAGTCAGAATGCTAAAGAATGCTTTGGGCAGAAAAGTGAGTGACCCTTTAAGTATTAAAAGAAGATGCAAAGAGAATACAGTCATAATACCAAAAGGAATTGACAGACACAGAAGAATTTAATGAAACAACATATGACCAAGAGCCTATGGTGATGAAGGAATAAGTTCAGACTGCTTTGAAAGAATTGGCTAAGAATAAGGCCCCAGGAATTGATAGAATACCAATTGACATATTTTGGCTCACAGATTATGCCCTAGATTTGCCCACCAAGTTGTACCAAGAAATCTGGAGAACAACCACTTGGCCAACTGACTGGAAGAGATCTATATTTGTTCCCATTCCAAAGAAAGGTGATCCCACAGAGTGTGAAAATTACAAAAAAATATTATTAATATCACATGTGAGCAAGATTCTGCTGAAGATTATCCAAAAATGACTGGAATAGCACATCAACAGAGAACTACCAGAAGTGCAGGTTGGGTTTAGAAGGGGTCATAGTGCTAGAGTTTTATAGCTAATGTTAGATGGATCTTGGCTGAAAGCAAGAGGTACCAGAAGATAGTCTGTTTCATTGATTATGCAAAGGCATTTGACTGTGTGGATCATAACAAACTGTCACTAACTCTGAGAAGAATAGGAATTCCAAAACACTTGATTGTGCTAATGCAAAACCTCTACTTGGACCAGGAGGCAGTCGTCAGAACAAAGCAGGGAAAGACTGCATGGTTCAAAACTGGGATGCAATATTATTCAAAATGGTTGACTCTGGAGAACATTATGCTGAGTGAAATATCCCAGTCACAAAAGGACAAATATTACTTGATGCCACTGTTGTAGAATGAGACTGTCCTTGGGGTTGGGGAGAGACTGAGTAAGATGGGTTCAATAATGTATACTGCACTGAAACAGAGGAGGGAGAAAACTGTTTAAAAGAGATATATAACTAGGTATTTCTGTCATCACAGGAGACTAGAGCGAGGGCTACATGGTGGAGGGGACCTGGGGGAGGGTTTGTAAAACAATGAAAGAATCTTTTCTTTTACTTTTCCATAATTTCTGGACTCATGTACTTATAACTTGTTAGTCAAATTTGTGTCTTCTAGGTTGCAACACCCCCATGATACATCTTCAAGGATATGAACATGTACGGCCAAGCACAATCAATAAGAGTGCATCTAAATTCCAAAATCAATCTCCATAACACTCTATGTGTTTCCTACTGCCAAAGGGGCCCTTTAGAGTAGTGAGAGAAGATCTTCACCCTGAAACCCACAGCGTCCCTTTTCAGCAGGAAGTAGCTAAGAGAATACGCCATCCCCTTTTCCTTATGACTCAGGGTGAAGTCTCTCTCAGGGAGGAGTGATAGGGAATGGCAAAGGACACACTGACAAAGAAGATTAATCAGAACTGGCGTTGACAAGCACTGTGGCATTTGGACAAGAACAAACTGGGAGGAGGGTAGAGAGAATAGTGCAACAATGAATGAATGGAAACCCAAAATCTCTGTAAATGTTTATGAAAATTAATAAAATATAGAAAAAAAAACTGGGAAGGGTGTATACCAGGGCTGCATCCTCTCCATTCCTTTTCAATCTTTATGCAGGACAGATAATGCAGGAGGCTGCGATCTATGAGAGAAATGTGGCATCAGGATTGGAGGAAGAATCATCAACAATCTACGTTATGCAGATGACACAACCCTGCTTGCTGAAACTGAGGAAGACCTGAAGTACTTGCTGTGGAAGGTCAGGGACTGCAGTCTTCAATATGGTTTGAGGCTCAATATCAAGAAAACAAAGATTCTCACCACTGGACCAATTGGCAGCATCATGATGGATCGTGAAGAGATTGAGATAGTTCACAGATTTGGTTTGCTTGGCTACATAGTCAACACTCTTGGCACAGCAGCCAGGAAATTAAAAGATGTATTGTGATGGGAAAGTGCTATTAAAGACCTCTCTAATGTACTGAGGTGCAACGATGTCCGTCCGGAGATTGAAGTGTGTCTGATACATGCCGTGGTCTTTGTAATCACTTGCTATGCATCAGAGAGCTGGACAATGACTAGGGATGATAGAAGGAGAATGGGTGGTGTTGGAGAAGAGTATTGAATATACGATGGACTGCTAAGAAAATGAACAGATTTATCCCAGAGAGCATGAAGCTGGGCTGCTCCTTGGAGTCAAGGATTCTGAAGCTTCATCTGACATGCTTTGGACATGTTGCAAGGAGGGACCAGTCCTTGGAGAGGGATGTCATGCTTAGGAGAATGGAAGGACAGTGCAGGAGAGGAAGACCCTCTTTGAGACAGATTGATTCAGTGACTGTGGTAATGGGGGTAGGTGTGTCGAAGGTGGTGAGATTGGAACAGGATGGGGCAGAGTTTAGGGCTGTTGTACATAGGGTCACTATGAATCACAGACGTCTCAATGGCACATAACAACTATAACAACAGCATAATATTCAGAGTCTCTTTTGACATCTGTCTTGGGTTTTGGTTCCTCCCCCCCTCTCTTTTACATTCATCATAGATGATATGCTTGATATCTTTGCACAGTCCATCTGTTATTCATTCATTAGTGTCCAAACCCTCAAAACTGTTCTTGAGGTGGTTTTCAAATTCAGATGGAATAGACTTGAGCTCAAATTTTGGTTCTTGTAGATTTTATTTAGTTTCCTTTAGCTGCAGTTTGAACAGGAATATGAGTATTCAATGTTCTCTTCCACAAGTTTTCTCAGCTGATACTGAGCTTCTCTGATGATTCTTTCCACAGATGTAATCAACTGATTTCTGTGTAGATCATCAGGTGAAGTCCATGCATACAGCATCATTTGTTTCTTATAAAAGGCATTTGCAAAAAAAAATAAACCATTGATGGCACAAATTTCTGTAATTTATCTCCAACCTCATTTCTGTCTCCAAGACCATGTTTTCCAACTAGTGATGTTTCTTCCTTATTTCTAATTTTTGCATTGCAGTAACCCATCATTAGTGCTTTCTGATTGTACATTCAATCAGTTTCTGACTGTAAAAGTTGGTAGAAATGTATTTCCTTCTCTTTAGCTCTGGCTGTTGGTGCATATATTTGAATGATAAGGGCATTAGTATATCTTCCTTGTATTCATATTGACAGTATCCTGTGACTCACAACATTATATTGCAGGATAGATCTAGAAAACCTCTTCTTGACTATGAACACAACCTATTTTTTCCTCAGCTTTTCGTTTTCATTTCCAATGTAATAGATCATGTGACTATCTGATTGATAAATATCTCAAGCCAATCCATCTCTGTCAATGGACAGTATGTCAATATTTATGTGTTTCATTTCTTCCTTAAAAATATCCAGTTTTCCTACTTTCATATTTCTCACATTCCCCTTTCCAGTCACTAGTGCCTGCTTGCACCTATTCCTCCTCCTTTAAGTTTTGAAATTGGAGGCCTCAGCCTCCAGTGCCATATCAGCTAGTCTAATCTACTTGTGTTCTATTTTATTTAGAGTTTTCAAAGGCCTATTATTTTGGAAGTAGGAAGCCAATTCTTCTTCCTAGTCTGTCTTATTTTGTATGCCCAGCTTTAGAGCAATATCTGACAGACAAGTATTCTACACTAAAGAACAGATAAAAAAAGAACTTTCCCAATTATACAACTAACAGATTCAAGGCTGCACTCTCTCCACTATTGTCATAGGTGCAATGGCCCCATCTACCCATGCTCAGCCCCACTAGAATTCTGTTCCATTCAGTCACCTTGCCCCACCAGCACTCTCCTCTCTATTCTCTCATAGCTATTCTCATAAGATGTCTCAAGTCTCTGGCACTTCTGTCCCCATATTATCATTCAAGTACCCAATTATGTTGCCATGCCGTGTAGGTCTTCTGAGCAGCCTGGCAGATCTTCAAGGTTGATAGGCAGAGAGCCAAGGTAGGGTCAGAGAAGCTGGGAGGGGGAGGGCAATTGGCTGAGGGGCAGCAGGCAGGGTGGCCAGGGGGCTGATCATCCTGTCCTAGAGGCAGGTGCCTGGGATCATCAGGTTGATAATAAATTAAATAGAAAATAAGAAGGAAACTTTATCTGAAAATATCTACCCCTAATACAAATTTATTAAATTGTGTGTAGATGACACAACCTTGCTTGCTGAAACTGAGGTTGACCTGAGGTGCTTGCTGCAGAGGGTCAAGGACTGCAGTCTTTGATATGGATTGAGGCTCAATATCAAGAAGACAAAGATTCTGACCACTGGACCAATTGGTAGTATCAGGATGGATGATGAAGAAGTTGAGATCGTTCACAGCTTCAGTTTGCTTGGCTCCACAGACAACACTCTTGGCACCAGCAGCCAGGAAAGACATATTGTGATGGGAAAATCTGCTGTTAGGGACTTCTCCAAAGTACTTAAGAGCAATGGTTTCACTCTAGAGACTAAATTGTACCTGATACAGACCATGGTCTTTGCAATCTCGCTATACATCAGAAAGTTGGACAATGACTAGGGAGGATAGAAGGAGAATTGCTAGCTTTGAGTTGTGGTGCTGGAGAAGAGTATTGAATATACCATAGACTGCTAATAAAAGAACAGGTTCATCCTGGAGAGGGTTAAACTAAGCTGCTCCTTGGAGATACAGATTCTGAGGCTTTGTCTGACATACTTTGGACATGTTGCAAGAAGGGACTAATCCTTGGAGAAGGTCGTCATGCTTGCGAGGGTGGAGGGACAGCACAGGAGGGGAAGACCCTCTAGGAGGTGGACTGATCCAGTAACTGGGCTAATTAGGGAGGCTGAGTCAGAGACAATGAGATTGGCACAGGACATAAGAGGATTTAGGGCTGTGGAACATAGGGTCGCTATGATTAGCAAGCAATTCGATGACACATAACAGCAACAAGATAGATAATATCTGAGAATCATTTAGTTATTTGACAGAATATGCACATAAGCACAGCAAAAGTCTTTTTGCTATACTTGGAATTGCTGGATTGTTTATATAGAAGTAGAGTTTGAGAACGTGATAATGGGAAAAAATTGCCTCATACATATGAAAACACAGTTATTTTAAATGCTTTATAATAGTCTTAATTACTATAAAAATTTTGGTAAACCTATGTGATAAAGAAAAATTCTCAGTTTTAAAGGAATTAATTGTGGGGTTTTTTTTGTTTTTTTGTGTGTTTTATTGAAACAATAATAATATGAATGTTATTTGTCACCTATTCAATGTGTATGCTGAGGAAACTTTTTGAGGACATAGACAATATGAAGAGTGGCATCAGGATTGGACAAAGACTCATTAACAACCTGCATTATGCAGATTACACATTTTTTAAAAAATGTGAGAAAGCTTAAAGTATTTACTGCTAAAATCAGAAGATAATTAAATATAAGCTACATTTCAACATCAAGGAAAAAATATTATGACGGAGAAAAGATTCAAGTTGTCAAAAATTTCATTTTACTTTGACAAGCAATACCCATGACAGCAGTAGTGAATATATCAAAAAACAAGCTGCATTAGCATAATCTGCTGTCAAGGACCTTTCCAATGTGCTATAAAGTAAGGATGTTAGTTTCAGGACTAAGGAGTGCCTGATCCTAATTATTATATTTTCAGTTGCTTTTTCTCTTTTTTTAAATATTTTAATGAAAGCTTATAAAGAACTTGAATTTCCACTCATTCATTGTTACACATTTTCCTTTCTGTCCCCCTTTCCCACACCCCCGCCCCCAGTTCAATTTGCTTTCTTCTCTAAAGGGAGAAAAAAGTTATTTCATTGTTATGCATTCCCCATCCCCCCCCACACCACTTTACTATGCAACTTTTATTCTGGACTCTTGTTATGCCAATAATACCAAATCATATATTCCTTTTATATAATTGTCTCCTTCATCTGATTCAAGGACATGTACATTATTCATCTCCTTTATTCTTAGTTTCCCCCAACAACCTTATCAGTCCTGTTCTATAATAGTGACACTATGCAGTATTTGTCTTTTCATGACTGAGATATTTCACTCAACATAATGTTCTCCATGGTCACCTATTTTGCATAATATTTCATGTGTTCTTTGTTTATCAGTGCTGCATAATATTCCATTGTGGGAATATAACACAGCTTCTCTACCCATTTGTTTTTTGATGAACCCTTGGGCTGTTTCTAACTCTTTGCTATTGTGAACAAAGCATTAATAAACATGGGTGTGCATATATATGCTCATGTGGAAGTCCTGATCTTTAGGGTATATTCCCAGTAGTGGAATTTCTGGGTCAAATGGTATTTCTAGTTCCAAATTTTTGAGAAAGTGCCATACTGCTTTGCAGAGTTGCACCATTTACACTCCCACCAATAGTGAATAAGGGTTCCAGTTTCTTTACAGCCTCACCAGCATTTGTCGTTTGGTGCTCTGTCGAATTTTGCTGTTCTTACTCAGGTGAGATGACACATCATATTTGTTTTGATTTGCATCTATCTTAGAGTTATGAATTTTGAACATTTCTTCATGTGTTTGTTGCCATCCAAATGTCTTTTTCATGATGTGTCTGTTTACACCTTGTGCCCACTTAGCAAGTGGGTTGTTCACCTTTATCTTGTTGTGGCACAGTTGCTCTCTCTAATGCATCTGAAATTGGAGCAATGAATAAGGAAGACCAAAGAAAAATCCATTACTTTGAATTATATTATTCTTAAAGAGTACTAAATATTCTTTAGATTACCAAAAGAACAACAAATTTGTCTGAGACAGAAGAATAAACCATGTGCTTCTTAGAGACAAGGATGGCAAAACTTCATGTCATATACTTTGCGTATGTCAGGAGAGGTTAATTTTTTGAAAATGTTATTATACAGAGAAAGGTCAGAGGATGAGAGAATAAAAGGAAGACCTTCAACAAGGTACATTGACACAATAGCTATAAAACAAGTTTGAACTTGATGGAGATTGTCATGACGGTGCAGGTAGGACAAAGTTCTGATCTGATTTTCATATAATCATTATGTCATTGTTATGTGCCATCTAGTCATCTGGAACTCATAGCAGCCCCTATGTACATTATCTCTGAACTCTGCTTTATCCTGGGTCTCTGAAAGACCTAATCCCATTTCTACAGTCACTGAGTCAATCCATTTCATCTTTGGTCTTCCTCTACTGACTTATCCCTCCACCTTTCCAAACATGATGTCTTTGTCCAAGGACTAGTCACTCCTGTCCATGTACCCAAAGTCTGTAAAACCAAACCTAAGAATCTTGGTCTCCAACGAACAGCCTGATTTCACCCTCTTTAAGACAAACCTGATTGTCTCCTGGCAGTTCATAGTATAGTCAACACTCTTCTCCAGAACTACATCTCAAAGACATCAAGTCCCTTTCTATCCTCCCAAGTCACTGCCCAGCTCTCTGATGCATTGCTAACAAATGTTAAGACCATAGCCTGCCTGGATCAGGCACACCTTAGTCTCCAAAGTGATGTTGTTGCTATTTTGTACTCTAGAGAGGTCCCTGACAACTGACTTTCCCAATGCTATTTGTCTCTTGTTTTCCTAGATGCTGGTACAAAGAGTGTTGATTATTTCCACACACTATTGGGTCACTTTTTTTTTAATGGAAATAGCTATGGATCTTTTCCAATCAGATGACCAACTGGTTGTCTTCCAGATTTCTTGACACAACAAGGGCTAGAGAGAATGAGAATAGCACAGCCCTCACCGTCCCAGAGCAGAAAGCATATAAAGAGCCCACAGCTAAGCCCCCTGGCACCTCTAAAGCTAGAACAACAGCAAGAGGTTTCTTTATTCATTGTTAACTCAAAGACATACAGTTGTGGTACTGAGAATGGTATATTAAGGGAATTAAGGTATTAAGGAATTAAGGTAGTAAGTTGGAGAGCGAAGCAAAAATTATTACCCAATGCAAATCCAAGATTTAGCTCAGCAGTTCCAAGGCACAATTCTTCAAGTAGTCCAGGTGTCAGCTTCAGTTTAGCAACACAAATTCAAGGAGACTGATTTCCTCAGTCATTCATCAAGATTTGACATGAGTCCAGAACGAAGGCTGCATAGTGGAGTGAACTTGGGGGAAGGAATTGTATAACAGTGAAAGAAGTTTTCTTATACTTTTCAAAAAGAAGAATAAACTGCAGGGGAGGGGTAGGCATGGAGAAAAGTGCAACAATGAATGAATGGAAATCCAAAATTGCTATAAATTTTCATTAAAATTAATAATAATAGTAATAATAACTTCACCAAAGAAGACATTCAGAGGGCAAACAAGCACATGAAGAAATGTTCAAAATCCCTAGCTCTAAGACAGATGCAGATCAAAGCAACTATGAAATAACATCTCACCCCAGTCAGCATAGAAAAATTTAACAGAACAGCAAGCAACAAATGCTGGCGAGGTTGTGGAGAAACTTGAACCCTTATTTACTGCTGATGGAAATGTAAATGGTGCAACCACTGTGGAAAATAGTGTGGTGCTTTCTCAAAAAGTTGCAAATAGAGATACCATTTGACCCAGCAATTCCAATACTGGGAATATAACCTAAAGAGACCATAACCGATATCCAAGCAGATATATGCACACCAATGTTGATTGTGGCTTTGTTCACAATAGCAAGGAGTTGGAAACAACCCGTGTCCATCAACAAATGAATGGATAGAGAAGCTGTGGTATATTCACACAATGGAATTATACCCTGCATTGAAAAACAAGGAACTCAGGCAATATTATTCAAAGGGGGTGACCCTGGAGAACAGTATGCTGAGTGAAATAGCTCAGTCACAAAAGGACAAATAGTGCATGGTGCCACTGTTGTAGAATGGGACTGACATCAGGGTTGGGGTATGACTGAGAAAAACTGGATAAACTATGGATACTGCATTGAAACAGATGAGAGAGAGAACAATTTAAAAGGGATATATGATAGGGTATTATGGTTATCACAAGAGTCCAGAATTAAGGATGCATAGTGGAGTGTACTGGGGGGAGTGGGGTGGGCGGAGGGATTGTATGCCAAAGAAAGAATTTTTCTTTTGCTTTTCAAAGAGAGGAGCGAACTGGAGGTGGAGGGATGGGCAGGGAGAAAAGTGCAACAATGAATGAATGGAAATAGAAAATCTCTGTAAATATTCATTAAAATTAATTAAAAAGTATCTGAAATAAGTAAAATAATAATAATAATAAATAATAATAATAGTAATAAAAAATATTTGCCTTAGAGTAGGTATAGTCAGCATCACCTTATAACCAGAAAGTACAGCAACACCTTTAACTGTGACGTTCATCTCAGGGCTCCTCTGCCACAGTTTCTCCACAGCAATGACACAAAGTCTCCATCTCCATCATTATGGTCTTGCCACCAAGGTCTTATTCTCATCAAGGGATTTCTGCAGGTTCCCTCAGTTCTCGCTCATCTCAAGCCTTTCTATTCAGTGTGGGAAGCATTCTCTCTCTTATCTTGTTCGAAAGTTTTTATAATGTGTAAGACTATATATATCTTCAGTTAAAGTAGCTGGAGGCAAAAAAGTAACTTAACATAATGGTGAAAAAAGCCAACTTTTAGGCTAACACAACAGGATTAACTATTACATTTTTCATTTTTCAGTAGGGCTTTGCTTATCCAGGTTTTTTTTTTAAATTTTATTTTCCTTTCCGTATAATACTGGTGATTTCCTTTTTCATCTCTTTGAAAAATAATGTTGGGATCTTAATTGTAATTGAATTAAATATGGTTAGTCATAACTCCAGTATATCCTAAAATAGAGACTATAAATACTTTGGACATGCTGCAAGGAGGGACAGGTCCTTGGAGAGGAACATCATGCTTGGTAGGGTGGAGGGACAGGGCAGAAGGGGAAGGCCCCCTATGAGGTGGATTGATTCAGTGACTGGGGTAATTGGGATGGGTGTGTCAGAAACAGTGGGACAGAGCAGAGTTTTGGGGTGTTGTACATAGTGACTCTATGGCACATAACAACACCAAATATTTGATAAATGTTTCAATATTAAATTATTTCTAGAAAATATGTAAATCCATTTTACATTCATTTATATGCAAATAGATAACAAGTGGCTAAATTCATAGGGAATTGAGTTGTTAACCAATAGGCAAGATCACTTTGCTCAAATCCCTCAGCACCTCCAATGGAGAGAGATGTGTAATCTACTCTAGTGTGATTTACAGCCTCTGAAAATCCACTGGAGGGTTGGTTATGAGTTGCTGCAACTGGATGGCAATGATTTTAACTATTAAATAAAATATGAAAATAATAAACTATTTTGAGGTTAAAATTTCTTTTTTATAATCATAAAATTGTGATTTTTTTCAACATTGTTGTGCCTTTTATTAGTACATCCTTTTAAAATATATTTGAATTTGTTTTATTATTTCATCATCCTTTTCATTTACAATATATGAAGTGTTTATTTGGTATTTTGGTTTTGATTTACACATAGTTCTTAATATCTTTAGCTATGTATATGAAATGTTTAAATGAACTTTATGCTAACTCTATAAAGTCAAGAGAAATTGCATATAGGGAAAGATATGGCATTGGGTGGATATCCCCTGCCCACCCTTACATTTCCTAATGAGTACTAAGAGTTTATATAATTATTTCAATTAGGGTTATAAACTTCTACCTGGGCAGGTGAAGGGTTAATTACCTAATTTATATGCAAAGTGAGCAATTTTATCTAGATACTGTACTATTTCATCTTTTAATTTTTTATTCTCTTATTAATGAATACATTGTTCAATGTTGTTACATATAAATGATTAAATCTACCTTCATTTAAATTCCATGTTGCTACTTTAAATAGAGAATTATAAACCACAAGTTCACTTTGAGTCATAATACTTTCACTATTTTATATAAATTTATGCACATATAAGATATATAACTTTTTAAAGAATATAGATTTAGCTTCTCCTCCGTACTTCCTTTCAAGGAGAGAGGGCAGTTCCTTTGGAATATAGCTTTCTAATGAATCTTTATCTTAAAAAAATAGATTAATATAGGACACATTTATTTTACAATTTATTCAGTAATTAAATAATGTGTAAATACATAAAGTACATAATTCTTACACATTTTACGTTAATAACATTAGCAGTAAGTCTAACATTGGCTATAATATCCCTAGTACAATGATGCCTTCTAAACCCCGCCTGGACTTCTGGCAGCTCTGTGCTGATGTGCTGTTCCAGTCCTTTTTGGATAATCTTCAGTAGAATCTTACTTGCATGTGAAATCAATGATATTCTATAGTTTCCACACTCTGTTGTGTTACCCTTCTATGGAATGGGAACATATCTCTTCCAGTCAGTTGGCCACATGATTGTTCTCCAGATTTCTCGGCACAACTTTGTGAGCACATCCAGGGCAGCATCTGTTAGCTGAAATATGGCAACTGGTATACAATGTATTCCTGGGTCATTATTTTTTGCAATTTCCTTCAAAGCAGCTTGAACTTCTTCCTTCATCACCATAGGTTCTTGCTCATATGCTGTTTCATGAAATTCTTCGGTGTCTGCTAGTTCCTTTTGATACAGTGACTCAGTATATTCCTTCCATCTTCTTTTAATATTTCGTCGATCATTTAATATTCTGCCTAAAGCATCCTTGATTATAGCAACTTGAGGTTTGAATTTGTTCTACAGTTCTTGAGCTTAAGAAATGCTGAGTGAGTTTGGCCCTTTTGATTTTCTGATTCCAGCTCCTTGCACATTTCATTGTAATATTTTACTTTGTCATCCCATGACGCCTTTTGGAATCTTCTGTTTCAGCTCTTTAGAAATATTGTTGCAGCTTCAGTTTGCTCGGCTCCACCGTCAACACTCTCGGCACCAGCAGCCAGGAAATCAAAAAACGTATTGTGATGGGAAAGTCTGCAGTTAGGGACCTCTCTAAAGTACTCAAGAGGAGCGGTGTCTCTCTGGAGACTAAGGTGCGCCTGATACAGGCCATGGTTTTTGCAATCACTTGTTATGCATCAGAGAGTTGGACAATAACTAGGGAGGATAGAAGGAGAATTGATGCCTTTGAGCTGTGGTGCTGGAGAAGAGTACTGAATGTACGATGGACTGCCAAGAAAACAAATAGATTCATCCTAGAGAGGGTTAAACCAGGCTGCTCCTTGGAGGCAAGGATTCTGGGGCTTCGTCTGACATACTTTGGACATGTTGTAAGGAGGTACAGGTCTTTGGAGAGGGACACCATGCTGGGAAGAGTGGAGGGACTGCGCAGGAGGGGAAGACCCTCTATGAGGTGGATTGATTCAGTGACTGGGGTAATCGGGATGGGTGTGTCGGAGGCAATGAGATTGGCACAGCATAGAGCACGGTTTAGGGCTGTTGTACATAGGGTCGCTATGATTCGCAATCGACTTGACGGCACATAACAACAACAACAACAACAATGTTAGATGGATCTTAGCTTAAAGCAAGGAACACAGGAGGAATGTCTATTTGTGTTTCAATGACTATGCAAAGAAGTTTAACTGTGTGGATCATAACAAACTATGGTTGACTCTGAGAAGAATGGGAATCCCAGAACACTTGATCTTGCTAATGAGAAACCTATATTTGAACCAAGAGGCAGTCGTCAGAACAGAGCAAGGAAACACTGCATAGTTCAAAATTGGGAAGGGTATATATACACCAGGGATTTGTCCTATCTCCATACCTTTTCAACCTGTATGCAGAACACCTTATCCGGAAGGCTGGGCTTTAGGAGGAGAAGTGTAGCATCAAGATTGATGGAAGATATAGCAACAATATGAGTTATGCAGATGACACAATCCTGCTTGCTGAAACTGAAGAGGACTTGAAGCGCTTGCTGCAGAGGGTAGAGGACTGTAGCCTTCAAATGGATTGGAGCTCAATATCAAGAAGACAAAGATCTTACCACTGGACCAATTGGCAGCGTCAGGATGGATGGTGAAGAGATTGAGATTGTTCACAGCTTTAGTTTGCTTGGCTCCACAGTCAACACTCTTGG
>NW_006399873.1:6867126-6871192 GCF_000299155.1 Elephantulus edwardii
AGACAATAATAGAGTTAAAGATTAACTACCACATTGTTAAAGAAATGGTTAGAACACTATGTCACAGAACGTAACTTTTTATTCATTCACAGATTAGATTCATACCTAGAACATAAATAATTATATATATTTTTCCATTGAATACTAAAAGAGAATTTTACTTGGATAAGGATCATATTTACTCAGGAAAGGAGTATATTTACAGTGCTATCATTATTGTCATTTCCATTTCAATAATTATTTGTAGAAAATATTCAGAAAAATAAGTAGAAATTTGTCAGTCATCAAAGTTTCAAATATCAAAGTGTTTTAACCAGAAGAAAAAAAAATAATGTCTATAATTTTTTTGCCATATTTCTTAAGGAATTGGTTCTTTCTTCACAGGAATAAGATAATTTTGTGCTATACAATTTTTACTAGAATTATTTAATTCTTTTATTTCAAAAAGTTAGTTTCTATTTTTCCAATGAAAAATTTTTTACCCTAAATATATATATCTGTATACAAAGATGTATGAATTATATTTATATATTGATGCTTATCACATTATACATGCATATAAAATCAAGTCAGATATTACATTGGACTCTTCTATATTTTCTTTTGTATTTTGAAAATATATGCAAGTTTTCATTCTATAACAGACATACATCCTTGTTGATCCAAAGAAAAAACATGAAAGAAAATCACAGAATTTCTTGGTAGAAGAAAATTTTTTTTTTGTCATATAAATTACAGGAATTAACAGCTAATGTTTAGAAATTTGTTCGTTGTGATAGGTCACTGGGCATAATGTCCTCCAGGGTCACCCATTTTGTATAACATTTCATGAATTATTTGTTTTTCAATGCAGCATGGTACTCCATTGTGTGAATATACCACAGCTTCTCTATCCTTTTGCTTGCTGGTGGGCACAGGGTTGTTTCCAACCCTGCTATTGTGAAAAATCTCAGTCACAAAAGGACAAATACTGCATAGTGCCACTGCTGTAAATCATGACTGACATTGAGTTTGGAGGCAACCGAAGAAAAGAAGAGATAAATGTTGTATACTGCGTTGAAACAGGTGAGGGAGATAACTGTTTAAAAGGAATATAGTATTAGGTAGTATTTTCATGACAAGATCACAGAAAAAGAAATGCATAGCAAAGTGGACTATGCACTTAGGTGGGGAGAGGAGGATTGTATAACAATGAAAGATTTTTTTTTCAAAGAGAAAAATGAACTGAGGAGAGGGGTGGACAAGGAGGAAAATGTGCAAGAAAGAATGAATGGAGAAAAAATAAAACGAAAATAATATGCTGTAAAATGTATATGTTACATTTAAAAATTGTTAATAAAAAATTAAAAAATAAATTAGATCATTGTGCTGCAATGACAGTAAATAAACACTATGTTGAATATTGTCCTTTTCATCTCTCGAAGGATATTTATTCATAGACATCATGGGTACTTTCCTCCCAAGGGGTAAGATTGACCTAGAACCCTATGCAAAATTCCTCACAGTAAAATTTGCCAATTATTTATCAAAATGATTAGTAAGAAAAAAGAACATATTCCATGTCGAAAATAAGGAATACAAAAAGATTCTGATATTTTCATAGAAAATTAGTTGTATTCACTAAGAATATTTCCTGTCTTCAAAATCTTTATATATTCTTGCTTCAAAATTGAAGACTTCTCAGTCTTTATATATCTTGGGTTTAAATCTTAATGAATTTTACAAGTTTGATGATAATAGTGGTAAAAGCTGAGTTAGCTAAAAAATGAGTGTGCTTTTGAGTGTGTATGTTCATGAATGTGCTTGTGTGTATCAAATATACAATTTTTTACTATGAAAAAGAACTTTGTGTAGTAAGATTCTCAGGAACTAATTTTAAGTATAGTAATATAGGGAGCTCTGGTGGCCTAGTGGCAAGAAGCTGCGCTGCAATCCTGAGGACACAAGATTCCAATCTGCTCTAAGTGGTGTCAGGAAATTTGGAGGACAATCACCTTCCCAACTGACTGGAAGAGATCAATATTTGTTCCCATTCCAAAGAAAGGACACCCAAGAGATTGTGGAAATTACCTAATAATATCATTGATATCACATGCTGGGGATGTGTGCTGTCTCCATACCTTTTCAACCTCTATGCAGAAGAGATCATCCGGGAGGCTGGGCTTTATGAGGAGAAATGTGGCATCAGGATTGGTGGAAGATCCATAAACAATCTGTGTTATGCAGATGACACAACCCCACTTGCTGAAACTGAGGAGGACCTTATGCACTTGCTGCAGAGGGTCGACTGCAGTCTTCAGTATGGACTGAGGCTCAATGTCAAGAAGACAAAGATTCTCACCACTGGACCAATTGACAGCATCAGGATGAATGGTGAAGAGATTGAGATTGTTAACAGCTTTAGTCTGCTTGGCTCCACAATCAACAGTCTTGGCATGAGCAGACAGGAAATTAAAAGATGTATTGCCATGGGAAAGTCTGCTGTTAGGGACCTCTTTAAAGTACTCAAGAGCAACGTTGTGTCTCTGGAGACAAAGGTGCGTCTGTTACAGACCATGGTCTTTGCAAGCACTTGTTATGCATCCGAGAGCTGGACAATGACCAAGGAGGATAGACGGAGAATTGATGCTTTTGAGCTTTGGTGTTTGAGAAGAGTGCTGAAGGTGCCATGGACTGCTAAGAGAACAATCAGATTCATCCCAGATAGGGTTAAACCGGGCTGCTCCTTGGAGGCAAGGATTCTGAGGCTTCGTCTGACATACTTTGGTCATGTTGTAAGGAGAGATCGGTCCTTGGAGAGGGACATCATGTTTGGGAGGGTGGAGGGCAGGCGCAGGAGGGGAAGGCCCTCTGGGAGATGGATTGATTCGGTGACTGGGGCAATGGCATGAGTGTGTCTGAGGCAACGAGATTGGCACAGGACAGAGCAGAGTTGAGAGCTGTTGTACATAGGGTAACTATAAGTTGCAAGCAACTCGACTGCACTTAACAACAACAACAACAAGCAAGATTCTGTTGAAAATTATCCAAAAACAACTGGAGCAATACGCCAATAGAGAACTTCCAGATGTGCAGGCCGGGTTTAGAAGAGGCTGTGGTATTAGGGATATTATGACTAATGTTAGATGGATCTTGGCAGAAAGCAGAGGGTACAAGAAGAATGTCTGTTTCATTGACTATGCAAAGTCTTTGGACTGTGTGGATCACAACAGGTTGTGGCTGACTCTGAGAAGAACAATGGGAATCCCAGAACATTTGATTGTGTTTATGTGAAACCTATGTTTGAACCAAGAGGTAGTCTTCAGAACAGAGCAAGGAAACACTGCATGGTTCAAAATCGGGAAGGATGTATGCCATGGATGTATTCTGTCTCCACACCTTTTCAATCTGTATGCAGAACAGATCATGCAAGATGTACGAGGAGGAATGTGGCATCAGAGGATTTATCAACAATCTGTGTTATGATGTCATGCTGGAGACTAAGGTGCAAATGACTCAAGCCATAGTCTTTGCAAATGTGTGCTATGCGTCCGAAAGCTAAACAACGACTAGGGATGATTGAAAGAGAATTGATGCCTTTGAGGTGCAGTGCTAGAGAAGAGTGTTGGATATATCATGGACTGGTAGGAGAAGAAACAGGTTTGTCCTAGAGAGGGTGAAACTGGAATGCTCCTTGTAAGCAAGGATTCTGAAGCTTCATCTAACATACTTTGGACATGTTGCAAAGAAGGACCAGACCTTGGAGAGGGACATCATGTTTGGGAGGGTGGAGGGACAGCGCAGGAGAGGAAGACACTCGACAAGATGGATCAACTCAGTGATTGGGGTAGTGGAAGTAGGAGTGTCAGAGACAGTGAGGTTAGCACAGTATAGAGCAGGGTTTAGGGCTCTTGTACATAGAGTCACTCTGAATCACAGGCAACTCGATGGCAGGCGCATAACAACAACAACTGCAGAAATTAGACAATCTCCTCCCATGAGATTAACTGCTTCTGAAAACTCACCAGACAGTAAGCAGCGGTTATGGCTCAATTTAAACTCAATGGTACAATAAACAACAAATATA
>NW_006399873.1:6871635-6880004 GCF_000299155.1 Elephantulus edwardii
GAGTAGTAATGTTTTTGATGTATTTATTTGATGTATTTATTCACAAGAATTAAAATTTAATTTCAGTATGATTGCTAGGCATTTAACTATATGGCTCACAATAAATTCTGTCTAACTCTGAAAAGACTGGGAATTCCTGAACACTTGATTGCACTTATACAAAACCTATACTTGGCCCAGGAGACAGTTGTCAGAACAGAGCAAGGAAACACTGCATGGTTCAAAAGTGGGAAGTGCTGTTATCTCTATAGCTTTTCAAACTATACGTGAAACAGATCATCCTGGAGACTGGACTATTGTGAGGAGCTATCAATATGACATCAGAATTGGAGGAAGATTCATCAACAACCTGCATTTTGCAGATGACATAACATTGCTGAAACTGCGGAGGACTTTAAGTACTTACTGCAGAAGATCAAGGACTGCAACGATTCTCACCACTGAGCTGATTGGCATGATAGATGGTGAAGAGATATAGATTGCTTTTAGATTGCTTTTTCTTGACTCCACAATCAACACTCTTGGTACCAGGCACCAGAAAATCAAAAGATGAATTGCATTGGAAATGTCTGCTGTCAGGGACCTCTCCAGAGTACTGCAGAGCAACAATGTCATTCTGGAGATTAAGGTGTGCCTGACACAAGCCATGGTCTTCACAATTATATGCTGAACAGTGAATGACTAGGGATGAGATAGAAGAAGAATTGTTGCCTTTAAGTTGTGGTGCTGGAGAGGCATAGTGACTGCAAGGAGAACAAACATGTTCCTCCTGGAGAGAGTGAAAACAGACTGGTCCTTTGAAGTAAGGATTCTGAAGCTTCATCTGACACATTTTGGGCATGTTGCAAGGAGGGACCAGTTCTTGGAGTGGGACATCACACTTTGGAGAGTGGAGGGAAAGTGCAAGAGAGGAAGACACTGGATGAGATAGATTGATTCATTAACTGGTGTAATGAGAGAAGATGAATAAGAGACAGCAATCTTGCTCAGGATAGAGTAGATTTCTGAACTATTGTACATAGGGTAACTATGAGTTGCAAGTAACTCAATCACTCATTACAACAACAACAACAACATCAACATGATTAATAAACTGTGGTAGAAAACTCATCTAATCGATATCTGAAAATTCTCACACTGATGTAAACTTTTCAAGAATTAATGTGTCTTTTAGAAGACTATATTATTTTTAAAAATGTAACTGTAATGAAGAAGTTTACATGGTTCTAAGTTAAATTTCGTACAGGTTAGTAAAACATTGACACAATATCCACCTATAAAGAAAACATTTACAGAGAATGTGTGGTTACATTTTAGGCAAATAATCTTATTAACATCAAGCTGCTGAAGATAGTAATTATTTTTCTTCTTTTCTCCCCCATTACTTCAATAACCAGCATGTAATTCAGACATATTAATGATAAAATATTTCACTCAATAGAGCTATTATCAGTGACCTGATGGCTATCCTATTAAAAACAACTGCCTTTATGCATTTTTTGTCAACTTTTTTTAGCTGTTTCCTGTAAAAAACCTTCTTATAAGCATTAAGGAAATTTCAATTTCTTGGTTTGAACAACCAAAGTATGGATGCAAAAAGGTGGTATATGAAACTGTAATTTATAGGTTATCCATAATTTTTCCAAGCATTTGAACAATTATAATTAATATTGTTTTCTTAAATTTAATATGAATTATTTAGTCTCAAATGACTTTTGCTTTTCCTTATTAAACATATGGATATTACAAAAGCCAAATGACAAAATACAGAATTCTTTAAATAATTTTTATTGTAATACTTTTCATTTAAAATGAAATTATGTAGATTGTCCAATGATGATTTAGTTTGATTATTATTTCCACATATTCTATTTCCAATATTTATGTCATATATAATAATGAATATTTAGAGTAATTAGTGGATCAAGCATATTGAAAAATTATCTAGAAAAAAATATACGTTAAAATAAGTGTTTAGCAGTTCAATTCATGTCAAAAGTATAAAAAGAGAGGGTAATTTGAGATTATAAAATGATATGAAAACATTTGTTTTGAAGTATATAATATTTATATTCAATGCTTATAAATACTCATTTTTGTAATTAATACCAGTTAATATATTTCGTTTCAAAAATAATAATAAACATTGACTTTTCATGGAAAAGTCCTGTAATTCTTTTGAAATTAAATTTGGCAGAAATAAACTGAATGTTTACTTGATGGCATTTAACAACAACAGCAGCAAAGGGAAAATTAAAGGAAAATATTTTGGTAAGCCTGGATAAAATAGTTTTTGTTTTCATAAAAAATTTTTTTTGAAAGCCCTGATAAATTTTATAGATTTATTTATTTCAAGTTGTATAATGATATTATGAGATGTACATAAAAGTATCACTCAATATGCCTTTCACTTTTGCTTTCTTTCAATATACTTTGCAAATATAGCCATTTCAAATTAATATTTCACAAACTAAGATGATTCTCAGTAGGGAAGCCTTACCTCATGTTGTTTTCATCAAAGGGAGCTCAGACTACATTTGCTTGTCTGAATATTGCCATTATATTACTAATTTACACCTTGGAAAAAGGGTCAAGTATACTCCAAATTTCTGAAGACTTGATATTAACCTGAAAGGGAAATGTTAATAACTGAAGAAATATATCCAGCATAGTTCAGTATATTTTAAAGTCATATATTTTAAGATAAATATGCATCCTACATTGTTAAACATTATCATCTCTTCAGTTTTTCAGAAGTTGTATCTTTGTCTTTATTGTGCAAAGTATACTTTTTATTTGATCATTTTCAGTAAGGTACAAATTAAAATAATGAATTATTATTACTCCAATAAAATATTACTCATCTTAGTAAAGTGTTTGACAAACACATAAATAAAATAGTGTAGGGTTTTTTGTCTTTTCTTGTATTATTGAAAACAGAGACCATCTTAAAAATCATAATTTACACTGCCATGTGCAAAGGATTATTAAATTGCTGTTGTCATTACATACCACCAAGCCAACTGTGACTCATAGTGACATGATGGACAATGGATCTAACCTTGCCTTACCCTGTGCCATCTTCACCATCTCCAACACATTTAGCTAAGTCCATTGTGATAGTCACTGTGCCAATTAAACTCCTTGAAGTTCTTCTTTTTTTATACTGACCCTCCACTTTTCTAAGCATGATTTCTTCTAATGTCTGTCCCCTTCTAATAACATACCCAAACTATGTGAGGTGAAATTTCACTCTTCTTGCCTGTGAGAGAAAGTCTGTCTGCATGATAAAGTATTTACTGCTCTTCTGCAACACCACAACTCAGAGTCATCAGTTTAACTTCTTTCATCCGTATTCAGCGTCAGATTCATACCAAGCAATTGAGAAGGACATGGTTACATCAGGCATATCTTAGTCATTAAACTGACATCTATATTCTTTTGTACTCTGGAATGGTCCCTTGTAGGAGTTAAGCTAACCCAGACAGAAACAGCCTGTATTAAAGACAAAGCAAGCTCTTGCTCTGGGATAGCATAAACTTGATTTTCATGATTAATTTCTGATAAAGAAATAGTTATGGAAACAGGGAAATTCTGCAAATAAGAACCCAAACACATCTTAGAGTCCCGCTAACGTATTTTACAGCTTATATAATGAAAAACTTGTCAGTGTAACAATTAAGGGTGTACAGTCAGGACGACACTTAGCCATGAGTTCTTTCCTCTGTGCGTACCTCTAGTTTATTCCTATCACCCAGCACTTTTCTGCTGGTCAGAGAGAGTGCAACATATAGACCTCAATGTGATGGGCCAATAACATATGATAATCCCAACATGATAGGGGAAGAACAGTGACCAGAACCAAGCAGAATGAAAAGTGAACATGTCCATATTACTTTATCTCTTTATGAGATGGTGTCAAAGACCACTGCTTCAGCTCAGTAAAAGACAGTGCCAGTGAGCTCCTTTACATGTAGGTATTCATTCATAAAAGGGGTTTTGTAGATAAGGAAAGAGCTGAAAACAGCCTCAAGAGTCCCATTGTGCTACTTCATCTTGCTGTTTCATGCTGCCTTCTCATCTTTGACTTATAGATGGTATTTGTGCCTTCCCTTCATGTCCAGTCTGAGAACTCTAAGGTTTTTTCCCCCATAAAATTCTCTCATGGTTAGTGTTTGTCTGATCATTACATGTAATCTTTTACTTTATTTTCCACTATTTCTGCAAATAAACTATCTTACTATCTCTCTGTGTGTGGGTGGCACTATTAACTTTTTAAAATTGACCCTACAAAATTAAGTTGTCACCTATATAAGCAGCTCCTTAACACTACAAACTAACATAGCACAGCAGTATTTAAAAGGTTAATGTGCCTTCTTTAAGAATTTTTTTGTTTGTTTTTTTGTGTTTTTTTTAAAATGTGTGTACCGTCAAATTGGATCTGACTGGTACAGGAGCCGATTGTTCCTCCTTCTTCAGCAGAGCATCTGGTGGATTTGAATCATGCACCTCTGGGATTGCAGTGCAGTTTCTTGCCACTAGGCTACCAGAGCTCTCCCTTTAAGAATTTTGAAGTGAAGTTGTTGATTATGACATTCCTTGATAAGAGGATCGGATTTATTAACAGCAACTCCAAGATTCAACTTTAAAACTGGGGACCAACCGCTACCATGGGACTCCCAAGGCTAAGACTGACAAGAAAGGCTAGGCCATTAGAATGCAGTGTCCAGAGCATCTCAAAGTAGAGTGTGCTGTTGTTCTCCTTCAAGGCCGGCCATAGCACCTGACTTCTAGCTAGCTATAACAGAAGTGTAAGCAGACTAGCTGATGAAGTCTAGAGAACTACATTGGCCCTAGAGATGGAAATAAGCATCCCTCCTCCTACCAAGTGAACCTCAAGTTGCTGTTAACATGAGAGGTAATGTAATCAACTTGTTGTCTAATGCAAAAATAATTTTTCCACATCTACCTTTTCTTTTAAGGTCATTTTCTCTCACTGAAAGTATAAAGCTAAAGGTTTAAACATAAATAATAACTTTACTACCAAACTCTCAGCACACAGATTTTTTGTAGAATTCAAATTATCTCTATCTTACAGCTTCTTGTTTACATGTCTGAGTGTTAAACATCAGACTCCACAAATAGGCAAATACAAAGCTTTTTTGCTACATTAGGTACCAGCATTTTCCTTAAAAAGAGAGAAAAATAATTCTCAAAAAAATGAAAGTACGAATCATTCCAAAGTTATACCTCTGTGACAAAGGAAACAAGAAACAGTAGCAGGAGTCAATAGTAAAAAGTATAAAAAACGAGAAAACCAGTGTCAATACATTAACTACTGAAAACATTGCTCTGTTACTGGATTATGTAAATGTTTTAATTATTCACTTTGTTTTTGTTGTTATGTGTCATCCAGTTGCCTGTGACTCATAGCAAACCTATGGACAACAGCCCTAACCCTGCTCTATCCTGTGCCAATCTTATTGTCTCTGACAACCTCAACCCCATTATCCCAGTCACTGAATCAATCGATTTCATTGAGGGTCTTCCTCTCTTGCACTATCCCTCCACCCTCCCAAGCATGATGTTCCTCTCCTAGGACAAAAAACAAACAAGCAAACAAACAAAAAACACCAAAAAACCATAAATATTCAGAAGTTTCAAAATTCCTAAAAGTTATGTAAATATTTTTATGAAACCTTTGTGTTACCTAAAGCCAAAGTGTAAACTTTAGCTATATGTGGTGAGGAAAATAATTAAACTGTTGTAGAAAGCATGAGAAATACGTTTGTAAATCTCTAACTAAATAGAAAATAATAAGAATAGTACTATTTTAAAAGGAAATTTAAGTAGTTTGGCCTTAATATAAAAGCTTTCTTTTCATTTTCTAGAAAGTGTATGAAATTAGAGAATAAGAAAAAGAGAATAAAGTGTGAGAGTAAGTGAATAAATTATAATGGAAAGTGAATAAAGAGTAAAATAATTTCAAGTAATGATAGTTTGTTCTACACAGTCTTTAAAATAAGGAAATCCAGACAAATCAAGTTTACTCTCAAAACATTTTACCATAGTTCAAAATAATTTTAACAAACAAACAACAAAATGTGTCCTTTCTATTACTGCTAAGATCGTGTCTTTCTAATACGCTTTTTAAGTTTATATCTTTCAGATCAGACTACAAATAATCTGGACACAGTCTCTCACATGAGCTCTCAAATTTTCTATGGACACTTGAATTAGTCTTCACCAAAAAGAGTTTAACTGTTGTTCACAAAGTACAACCTCTTTCAGCGGAAAATACATAGAGGAGTAATCAGCCCCACTTCCCTAACAGCAGTTAGAGTTCCCATCCTGAAGGAGATTGAAAGTCCCAGAGCAAGAAGAAGCCTTCCTTGATACTGCTTGACTAACAAATTCTAAATTATTTACCTATGCCCCTTAATTTGTTTTACCAGTATTAAACCATATTGTATAAGGCAAATAACACATTTACATCATAAAAAAAAGTCTGTAAAGAAACACAAAAAGGGGGAGATGGAGGAGTTAAGCAGACCAAGACAGGTATTGCTTTGGTTAAAGACAAAACAAAATCCTTCTCTTGGACAAAACTACCATGATTCTCATGCTGACGCTCTCTTCTGATAAAGATGTTAATTATGGAAGTGGTGAAAGTCAGCAAATATGAAAAGATACAGTAAAAAACATCATAGGTGAGCTCTGGTGGCCTAGTGGCAAGAAGTTGCACTGCAATCTCAGAGGTGCCTAGTTTGAAACCACCAGATGCTCTGCTGGAGAAGGAGGAACGATCTCCTCCTGTACCAGTCAGATCTGATTTGACGGTACACACACAAAATAATGAAATAAAATAAAATTAAAACAACAACAACAAAAAAAAAATACCACACGATCTTGTGGTCAAGCTAACATATTTAATGGCTTATATAATGAAAAATTTGTCAATAAAAGTGATGATGGACAGGTCAGGAAGACACTCACCATGAGTTACTTACTCTCTCCTTACTTCTTTACTAAGGAAAGCCTCAGGTAGTTTGTTTCGATTCTTCATGCCAGTCAGAGAGAATGCAATAATCCCTAATTACAGATTATCCCAATGTGACTTTTTTTTTTATTTCCTGACCAAGTGTATTGATGGTAAATCCAAGTAAGATAAAATAATTGACAACTTCAATCTTTCTACATCTATCATGATGTTGTTTCCTGTTGGCCTTTTGGGGAGTGCTTTTTTCTTCTTGATAATGGGACATAACTCAGATTGAAGGCAATAGTTCTTAATCTTGTACAGAAGGTACTTCAAGTTTCCTCATATAATCCACCAGAGCTCCCTCACTTTCGATGAGCAAGATTCTTTTATCTACATGGTGGGATCTGTTGTGACTTTTCCTTACATCTTAATGCCATATTCTTCTTCAAAAATTCTAGTTTCTAAAAGTATTTTCTCACTTTAAATATATTGTTGCTATATGCTGTTGAGTTGACTGCAAGGCATAACAACCTTATGCACAATAGCTCTGAATACTGCCCTATCCTGAGTCAATCCCACTATACCCAGCAAATTTACTCTCATTATAACAGTTATTGTGTCAGTTCATCTTATGCTGAGTCTTCCTTTCTTGTGCTGTTCCCCTACCTTTAAAGCATGACATTTTTCTCCAAGAATTGGTCCCCATGGTAACATGCCCAAAGTTGTTGTTGTTGTTGTTATGTGCCCTTGAGTTACTTGCACCTAATGATGACTCTATGAACAAGAGCCCTTAACCCTGCTCTATCCAGTTCCAACCTCATCTTCTCCTACACACTTACTTCCACACAGAATCGATGAATCTCATAGAGGGCCTTCCTATCCTATGCCACCCCTCCACTCTTCCAAACATAATGCCCCTCTCCAAAGACCAGTCCCTCCTTGCAACATGCCCAAAGTATGTCAGATAAAGCTTCAGAATCCTTGACTCCAAGGAGCATTCTGGCTTCACCCTCTCCAGGACAAACCTGTTTGTTCTCCTAGCAGTCAATGGTATATTTAAAATACTACTTCTCCAGCACCACAGCTCAAAGACATCGCCTCTCTTTCTATCATCCTTAGTCACTGTCCCACTCTCTGATGCATAGCACATAACTGCAAAGACTATAGCCTAGATCAGGTGTAACTTAGTCTCCAAACTGAAGTCATTGCTCTTCAGTACTCTTGAGAGATCCCCCACAGCTGACTTTCCCAATGTAATTCATCTCTTGGTTTCCTGGCTG
Source organism: Elephantulus edwardii (assembly GCF_000299155.1). Taxonomy (NCBI): domain Eukaryota; kingdom Metazoa; phylum Chordata; class Mammalia; order Macroscelidea; family Macroscelididae; genus Elephantulus; species Elephantulus edwardii. The sequence continues at coordinate 6,879,898 of NW_006399873.1, forward strand.
CTGTTACCAAGAATGTTGACTATGGAGCCAAGCAAACTAAAACTGTTAACTATCTCAATCTCTTCACCATCCATACTGATTCTGCCAATTGGCCCAGTGGTGAGAAT
>NW_006399873.1:6896358-6912175 GCF_000299155.1 Elephantulus edwardii
AGTCCCTTCAGAAAATATCTTCCATTTTCCAACCCATGATCTGACAGCTTGTATCTTAAGCTTTCTTGGCTTCTGTGATTCCAAAAACGTCGACTGCTGACATTTTTCTTTTGATCAGTTTCTCTTAAGTTTAGTTGTACTGTCTCCAAGGGAAGTTGACTTGTCCTGTAGGACTCCTGTGTAGATTATGTTTCCCTTTCTTCTGGTTTTTACCTGGAAGACGCCTCTTTTTGCTGTTATCCGAGGTGACCTTACCCAGTGCCTCCTCCTGTCCTCCCTCTCTGGCCGGATTATTAGACTGAATTATAATTCACTAAGCATAAGTCTCTCCAGCCACTTGTATGTTATATAGCATTTTCTTAAGTCGTTGTTCCCTACTGGTATATAGTATTCCATTACTTTAATGTACTAAAGTTTCTCAATGCATTTGTTTTTTTATAAACATTTGGGCTGTTACTATTTTCTTGGTATTGTATGAATACTATTGTTATAAACAGAGATCTGCAAATCTCTGTTGCTCTAGCTCTTCAATATATGGTCCTAACAGTGAAATATCTGGGTTTGTCATGAGCCTTGAGCCTTAATTAATTAATCATAGACATATTTCAAAAACCTGTTACAATTTAGTGATTCATTCATTCATAGCAACAATTGCAATTTATCTACATTGCAATTCATAATTTCATCACAACATATTGATTCATCAATTCATAGCATTAAACCTTTAATTGCAATTTATTGACATTGCAATTCATAAATTCATCACAACATACTGATTCATAAACATGGAGAACATTCACTCACCACTGGATCCCAACTCATATCCTTCTTTTTATTCTCATGGTCATTGGTGCAGTGTGTGTGTGGGAGGGGATTTCTACGCTAGTTCAGCAGTTTGATGTAACAATGAGGTTCTCAGCTAGTTCAGCAATTCAATGTAGCCAGGTGGAAGCCTCCACTGTCTCAATAGCTCATGTCCATTTTTGTAGGTCAGAGTTCTTGGCTCTGAAAAGAACCTTTATGTGTTTTGCTCTAGAAAGAACCTTTGGGTCTTTAGTGTTTAGCTCATTGTGAACTGCAGAAAGAGAGTTGCTGGACACAGCTAGAGTTTTATCTATTCTTGCTTCCCCACTTTACATTATGTTGAGGCAAGTGTGACATACTGAGACACGTTGAATAACAATATGAGTTTGACAAATCATGTTCAATACTAGTTTTTTTTTTTCTTTTTTTTCCAACATGGTAGCAATCAGTGATATCTCCTTTACAAGGGTCTACACCTGTTGTGATCATTGGAGCCCCAGAGGCACTAAGAGCATGTTTTTACAATAGTCTTCACATAATTTCTAACAGCAAATTCCTAACATATTTCTTATTTTAAGTCTAATATGTAACAAAGCAAGTTCTTAACATATTTCTTATTTTTAAATTTACAAATTATGCTCTCTTAGCAATGTAGGCAGTAACAAGTTACATTCCCTTATCAGGATTCACACATGCTGAGGTCGATAGCTCTACAGCAAATTGTTATCAGGTACATTCCCTTATCAAGGATTTGCACCAACTGTGGTCAGTGGAGCTTTCAGCCTCAAAGATACCTATTTAGACATGTTAAACTGCTAGTGTATTTTTTCACAAATATTCTTATTTCTATACTTAAGCATCAAATTCATCATAATATTTTCCTTAGTAAACCTATTTCATAATACATTTTACAACAAATTACAGCAATTTATTGTATTTCATAATATTTGTTACAGCAAAATTAATATATTTTTCTAAACATAAACTGCTCATAACAGGGTTATAATTAATTTCTCTCTTTAGCTTTTTGAGGAAATGAAAAAATGCTTTCCAGAGTGATTGCTGTATTTTACAGTGCCAAAAAGAGGGTAAGAGGGATCCAATCTCTCCATATTCTCGCCAACATTTTTACCTTGTGAACCTGTTAAAATTTGCTATTGCTACCTGGATGAAATTGCATCTCATTGTGATTTTAAACTTAAGAGACACTTGTCACAGCCTACACTTGTCAGAAGCCGACATATTTGGAATCACAGGAGCCAAGGAAGCTTCAGATATAAGATATCAGATCAAGGGTGGGACAATGGGAGATGGATGTTGAAGGGAGTGGGTAGAAGTGGATGGGTGTCTTGGTGGATGGTGTAGCAGGGAAATAGGTGATTAAAGACACCTATGTGCCAAGGGCCAGGACAACACTGATACGAATGGTTACCTTCACAATAAGGGATATATCTTTCACTTTTCTGTAAAACGCTGGTCTGTCTGGTACTTCTCTGAATCTGAACATTCAGATTAAGACAGACTAAGGAAGAAGGATTGGCCATCCACTTCTGAAATAGCAGGCCTCCAAAAACCCTATGTACAACAGAATAAAACACATGTAGATAACAGAAAGGGCAACAGAGGTTGAGCTTTCAGGTATGAAAATAAAAAGGAAGAGGAACAATTGTAAGCAGATACTAGTGATTGGGACATGGAATATGAGAACCATGAATGTAGCAAAATTAGATATTGTTAAGGAAGAAATGGAATGCATAAATACTGAAATAGTAGGCAGTGGGGAGATGAGATGGACTGGCACAGGTCATTTTAAGTCAGATAATCATATGATATATTACTCTGGAGATGAAAAGGTGAGGAAAAATGGAGTTGCTTTTATAATTAAGAAAGACATTGCTAGATCCATTTTGAAGTACAATATTGTGAGTAACAGGATAATGTCCATAACTATATAAGGTAGGCCAGTGAATACCACTATCATTCAGATATATGCACCAACAACCAGAGACAAAGAAGAAGAAATAGATGATTTTTACCAACTTTGACAGTTGGAGATCGATCGAACATGCAATCAAGATGCATTGATAAATCAAAAAAAATAAAAAAAGATGCATTGATAATAATGGGTCACTGGAATGCAAAAGTTGGGAAAAGAGAAGAAGATTCAGTAGTTGGAAAACATGAACTCAGTGGCAGAAATGTAGCTGGAGAGAGGATGATTGAATCTTGCACAATCAATGACTTATTCATTGCAAATACACTTTTAAAGAGACATAAACGCAGGTTATATACATGGATCTCACCTGATGGAATGAATAGGAATCAAATTGGAAAGAACCAAAAGGAACCTAAAACATTGAAATAACACAAAATAACATCTAAGACTACAAAGAGATAAAACTAGAAATCAATAACAAGGGGATAAAAGATAATAACTACTTATGTGGAGTATAAAGTACAGTTTGCTTAATGCATTATAGAATTAAAAAAGGAAGTTTCTTCGAATGAGTGAAAAGAAAAATACAGCATACCCAAACCTCTGGTATACAGCAAAGACAGTCTTAAGGGGACGGTTCACAGCAATACGCAAACTCATAGATAAAGAAGAAAGAGGTGAAATAAACTACTTAATTGAACATCACCAGCAGATAAAAATAGACAAGCTAATTTCACAGAATCTAAAAGAAAATCATAATAATGAAAGTCAGTATCACTGGAATAGAAAAGAGAAAACACTTAAAACCATCAACAATATCATGAGCTTTTTGTTTGAAAGAGTTAATAAAATATACAAACCATTGGCACACTTCATAAAATAATTACATTGATAAGTATGAAATAAAAGAGGTGATATGACAACAGAACCAACTGAAATGGAAAAGATAATAGCAAAATACTATGAAAAGCTATACTCAATGTCAAGAAGACAAAGATTCTCACCACTGGACCAATTAGTAGCATCAGGATGGATGATGAAGAGATTGAGATTGTTCACAGCTTCAGTTTGCTCGGCTCCACAGTCAACACTCTTGGCACCAGCAGCCAGGAAATAACAAAAAAATAGTATTGCTATGGGAAAGTCTGCTGTTAGGGACCTCTCTAAAGTACTCAAGAGCAACGGTGTCTCTCTGGAGACTAAGGTGCACCTGATACAGGCCATGGTCTTTGCAATCACTTGCTATGCATCAAAGAGCTGAACAATGACTAGGGAGGACAGGAGAATTGACACCTTTGAGCTGTGGTGCTGGAGAAGAGTATTGAATGTACCATGGACTGCCGAGAAAACAAACAGATTCATCCTAGAGAGGGTTAAACCAGGCTACTCCTTGGAGGCAAAGATTCTGGGGCTTCATCTGACATACTTTGGACATGTTGCAAGGAGAGACAGGTCTTTGCAGAGGGACATCATGCTGGGTAGAGTGGAGGGACAGCACAGGAGGGGAAGACCCTCTATGAGGTGGATTGATTCAGTGACTGGGATAATCAGGATGGGTGTGTCAGAGGCAACGCGATTGGCACAGGATAGAGCAGGGTTTAGGGCTGTTGTACATAGGCTCGCTATGAGTCACAAATGACTCGACGACACATAACAACAACACACTCCAATAAAATTTGAAAACCTAGAGGAAAAAGGACAAATACTTAGAAAAAACCATCTTAATAAAATTGAAAGAGAGAAATTAAAAACTTGAACAAAACAATCACTAATGAAGAAATTGAGCAGGTCATTAAAAACAAACTCTCTCCCAAAAAAGTCCTGGTCAAGACAGCTTCATGAGAGAATCCTACCAAACATTCAGAGATGAACTATTACCAAATCCACTGAAACAATTAAAAAAAAGAAAAAGAAGGAACACTCCTAAAATCATTTTATGAAGCAAATATAACCATAATATAAAAAACAAGCCACTGCACATTTTGCCAACAGTCGCCACATGCATTGTCAGCAGCCTTGGATCTATTCCAGTCAATTAACTAGACACCTGTATTAAAAATTACTTAGTGTGGCCTAGATTTCTCTCCTACCTGGAGCACTAGACCGAGGCCCCATTGCCCCATTGTCTAAAGGCCCCCAGCCCTACTACCGGGAGGCCCCCACCTGGCCCCTCTGCCTGGTGGTTCCAGCCCTGCCATGTGGACCCAGAATCCTCCACCAGAAGGATTTGCCCCCACTACTTGTATGTGCCTGCCACCTGGCTGGACGGCCCCACCCTACCAGCTGGAGGACCTTTCCCTGCAGCTCCACTGTCGGAATGGTCCCACCTGCTGCCTCAAAGTGTAATTTCACTACTTAGAGATCCTGGCCCTACTGCCTTGACACCCTCACTATCTGGAGGATAATCCGCTGTTATCCCTCAGGACAGGAACAGCAATATCACAGGTAATCACATTTTCTCACCCCTCCCCCCTGAGCTTGAGCTGCCTTGGCTAGCAGCAACTGTTGCCTGAAAGAGAAGACTGCTAACACACAGGCCCTAACTCTCCATAACAGAAGCAAGTCTTCAGCTCAGAGAGAAACTCAAGCACAGTAGCTGCCCTGTTCTCCCCTGGAGAAGTGATTTACTGAGCCAAGGTTTTCAGACCAGGAGCCTGCTAAGGCCTCAGGCCTGGAAAAAAACATCTATCACAGCAACATCATGGATGAAACAGACAACCTCACATTCTACACAAACCCAAAACAAGATGTCACCCTCAAAACTGACACAGTATCACTGGATTTCCTGAAGCCAGAAAGTCTGATGGAACATTTTGACAGAGACTTCAAAAGAACAATGATTGGATATTTTCAATGGCTGAAAGACAAACTTAAAGAATTACAGGACTCTACAAGCAAAAACTAAGAGAAACTTAAAAAATAACAACAACAACAAAAAAAAAAAAAAAAACAACCAAAACCACAAACACCTCTCCACCAAACACCAAACCAAGACAATGCAGATAAAACAAATGAGGCACTAGAGGTAATGGAAAAACAAGAAAAACATTCCAGAATAAGATGGCCAATGTTGCAGATGCTGTCAAAGTGTTGAAGGGACATATAAACAGAATTGAAGAGATGGGACACAGAACCAATGAAATAGAAGACAGAATTGTCAGCACTGAAATGCTAGAAGAAAAAGCAGAATCGAAAAGGAAGGAAAAAAGAAAGCCTAAGTATAATGTGGGACATTGTCAAAAGGAATAACATGTGTATAATCAGGATCCCAGAGCAGGTAGAAGCAGGTAAAGGCCCCAAGAAAGGTGTGGAAGAATTACTAAAAGAACACTTTCCAGGCATAATGAAGATTGAAGAATGAGAGAATATATATGCAACAAGCTGAGTGAACACCATTTGGTATAGAACCCAAAAGAAAAAAGCACCAAGGCATATCAAATTTGCCAGAACCAAAGATAAGGAGAAAATTCTGAAAGCAGCAAGGGAGAAACAAAGAGTAAACTATAAAGGAGAACAAATAAGATTAAATGCCAAATTCTCAGCAGATACCAGGCAAAACAGAAAACAGTGGAATGACATATATCAAACACTCAAAGAACACAACTGTTAACCAAGAATGCTATACCCAGTAAAACTGTCCATCAAATATGAAGGAGAAGTTAAGGTATTCTCAGCAAAGCAGAATTTAAGGGAGTTTGTAAAAACAAGACCAGCATTGCATGAAATACAGAGAAGCATCCTTCTTATAGAGGTGCCACAGAAAGCAAGATGAACAAAAGTAACCAGCAACAACAGCAAAAACAACTCAACAAAATTATAGCAATAAAACATAGCCTCTCAATAATTATGCTGAATGTGAATGGCTTACATGCACAACTGAAGAAAAAAGGATAGTAGATAAACAAATAAAACCCATCAATATACTAACTACAAGAGACACACCTTAAAAGTGAAGATAAGGAAAGACTAAAAGTAAAAGTGTTGAAAAAAAAATACACCACCCAAATGACAACCAAAAGAAAGCAGCACTCACTAGTGCTGAATTTTAAGAATATTAAGCTCTGAAAAAATTATACTTTAATGTAAAATTACCACAAAGAACAAGGAAGGTCACTACATAATGCTTAAAGGATCAATAGAACAAGAGGACATAACAATAATATATATCTAAGCAACAAATGAAGTTGTTGTTGTTATGTGCCATCAAGTCATCTGCGACTTATAGCTACTCTAAGTTCAACAGCCCTAAATTCTGCCCTACCCTGCGCGAATCTCACCATCTCTGACACATCCACTACCCCAGTCACTGAATCAACACGTCTCATGTAGGGTCTTCCTCTCCTGTGCTGCCCCCCACCCTTCCAAGCATGACGTCCCTCTCCAAGGACTGTTCCCTCCTTGCAAAATGTCCAAAGTATGTCAAACGAAGCTTCAGAATCCTTGTCTCCAAGGAGCATCCTAGCTTCACTCTTTCCAGAACAAGTAAGAAAACCTGTTCATTTTCTTAGCAGTCCATGGTATATTAGATACTCTTCTCCAACACCACAACTCAAAGGTATCAATTCTCCTTCTATCATTCCTGGTGATTTTTCTGCTCTCTGATGTATAGTAAGTGATTGCAAAGACCATGGCATCTATCAGGCACATCTTAGTATCCAGACTGACATCGTTGCACTTCAGTACTTTAGCGAGGTCTCTAACAGCAGACTTTCCCATTACAATACTTTTTTTTTTTTTTAATTTTCTGGCTGCTGTTGCTAAGAGTGTTGACTGTGGAGCCAAATAAACCAAAACGGTGAACAATCTCAATCTCTTCACTATTCATTATAATGCTGCCTATCGGCCCAGGGGTGAGAATCTTTGTTTTCTTGATATTGAGCCTCAAACCATACTGAAGACTGTAGTTTCTGACCTTCCACAGCAATGCTCCAGGGCCTCCTCAGTTTCAGCAAGCAGGGTTGTGTCATCTGCTTAATGCAGATTGTTGATGATTCTTCCTCCAATCCTGATGCCGCATTTCTCTTCACAGAGCCCAGCCTCCTGGATACTGTGTTCTGCATAAAAATTGAAAAGGTGTGGAGACAAGATGCAGCCCTGGCATATGACCTTCCCAATTTTGAACCATGCAGTGTTTTCCATGCAGTGTTTCTGTGCTCTGCTCTGACGACTGCCTCCTGGTCCAAGTATAGGTTTCACATCAGCACAATCTAATGTTATGGGATTCCCTGTCTTCTCAGAGTTAGTCACAATTTGTTATGATCCACACAGTCAAATTCCTTTGAGTAATCAGTGTAGTAAAGATAGATATTCTTCTGGTATTTCTTGCCTTCAGCCAAGATCCATCTAACATTACCTACAATATCTCTAGTACAATGACCCCTTCTAAACTCATTCTGCACTTCTGGTAGTTCTCTGCTGATGTGCTGTTTCAGTAGCTTTGGACAATCTTCAGCAGAAACTTGCTGAGATGGGATATCAATGATATTGTTCAATAATTTCCACACTCTGTGGGTACCTTTCTTTGGAATGGGAACAAATATAGATCCTTTCCAGTCAGTTGGCCAGCTGGCTGTCCTCCAGATTTCTTGGCCCAACTTGGTGAGCACATCTTCGGCAGCATCTGTCAGTTGAAATATGTAAATTGGCATACCATCAGTTCCTGAGCCTTTATTCTTAGGCAATTCTTTCAAAGCAGTCTGAACTTCTTCCTTCATCACCATAGGCTCCTGAACTGCAGCATATGCAAAGCAAACATTAGCAAAACTGAGAAAAAAATAGACAACAGCATTGTAGTAGGAGGAAATTTCAATACATCACTCTGAAGAAAAGATAGAGCTACAAGAAAGAAAATCCACAAAGATGCTGAAGAATTAAACCACACAATAAACCAACTTGATCTCATAGATCTATACAGCTTAATGCACCCCAAAAAAGTGCAGTATACTTTCTTTTCCAATAAGCAATGAACATTCCCCTGAATCTATCACATTTTAGGTCACATGGCAAGCATCAATAAATTTAAAAAAATACATAGAAATAATACAAAGCATCTTCTCAGACCACAATGCTACAAAACTAGACATTAATAGCAAGATGATAAAAGAGAAAACAAATGGACAAACAAAAAACAAACAACAACATACATTTGGAAGATGAACATCACCTTGCTTGAACATGAGTGTGTAATAGAATAAATAAAAAAAAGAAATTAAAAAGTTTTCTGAAGCTAATGGCAATGAAAACACAAATTACTAAAACAGCTGGGAAATAGCCCAAGCACTAATCAGAAGTCAATTTATAACAATAAGCAAACACATTAAAAGACAAGAAAAAGAGATACTTGACTCTGTAGCACTCAAAAAATTGAAAAAAAAAACCCAAAAGAGCAATATAAACTGACTCCTTTTTAAAAAATTGAAATTATAATAATTAGGGCAGAAATTAAGAAAATGAAAAAACTGAAAAACAATTGACACCATCAACAAAATTAGGAGTTGGTTCTTCGAAAAGGTCAATAAAATCGACAAACCACTAGTAAAACTAACAAAGGAAAAGAAAGAAAAGACACAAATAATCTGAATAAGAAATGAAAGGAGCAATGCCACAAGAGAACCAACAAAAATAAAAAGTTTAACAATGGAATTTTATGAAAAACTATATTCAAACAAATATGAAAACTTAGAAAAAATGAACAAACACTTAGAAACTCACAATGGACCTAAACTGACACAGACTGAAATTAAACACCTGAACAAACCCATTACAAAAGAAGATTGAAAAAGTAATAAAACAACTTCCAGCCAAAATGTCCTGGACCAGGTGATTTTACAAGTTAATTTTATGAAACATTCAAAGAAGATCTGTCACCAATTCTACAAAAACTATTTCAAAAATATGAAAACTTGGGATTCTCTCAGACTAGAAAGAAGCACAAAACACGTATTCTATGAAAATTACAAAACATTACTACAGAAACAAAAAGAGACCTGGAGAAATGGAACATTATATAATGCTCTTGGATAGGAAGACTCAATATTGTGAAAATAAAAATTCTACGATAGACAATCTACAAGTTCAATCCAATCTCAATACAAATACCAATTCCATTCTTCAACAAGATGGAAAAGGCAATTTTCAATTTTATCTGGAATGGAAAGAAACCCAGAATAAGTAAAGTACTCTTTAGAAAGAGAAACAAAGTAGGAGACATCTCACTCTTTGATCTCAAATCCTACTACACAGCTGTGGTGGTCAATACAGAGTTGTCCTGGTGCAGTGAGAGACACATAATCAATGGACTAGAATTGAGAATCCAGAAATCAGCTCATCTACCAATGATTAACTGGTTTTTGATAAAGTGATGAAATCAGTAAAATGTGAAAATAAAAGCCTCTTTAAAAAAAGGTGCTGACAATATTGGAAAACTGTAGAAAACTAAAGCAAGACCCACACTTCACACCATACTTAAAAACTAACTCAAAATGGATCAAGGACCAAGAGTAAACCAAGGATTATAAACTTCATCATAGAAAAGCTTGGAAGAGTTCTAGAAGCTCTAATCCATGACATGAACAGTCTTCCAAGCATACTGAAAAATCTACAACCAAGAAATAATAAAATAGATTAGTGGGATCTTCTAAGAATCAAGTCCCTGTGCACATCCATAAACTTTCCAACAGGGTAAAGGAAAGCCACATACTGGGAAAAAATATTTGATAATGACATGTCTGCACTTCCTAAACAACATGCCTCCAGAAACTATGAACTTTGATAAGTGTCTATAGTTGTTGAGGGGCTTCAGGCCTTTTGTTCATAGGGTTGCTATGAGTCATGCTTGACTTGAAAGCAATCAACAACAGCAACAACAACAATGACAAGTTTGATAAGGACTTTTATCTAGTATTTATAGAATAGTCCATACCCAATTGCAAAAGGGGCACAGGATATGAACAGACACTTTATGAAAGAAGACTTCAGATGACAAACATACACTTCACAAAATGTTTAAAATCCCCAGCTCTAAGAGAGATGCAAATCAAAACAAATATGAGATATCATCTCACCCCAGTAACAATAGCAAAGTTCAACAGAGCTGCAAACAACAAATTCTGGCAAGGTTGTGGAGAAATTTGAACCCTTATTCAGAGTTTGTGGGAGTGCAAACTGATACAACTCTCTATAAGACAGTATGGCTCTTTCTCAAAAAGCTGGATAAAAATACCATTTGATCCAGCAACTGCAGAACTGGGAATATACCCTCAAGAAACTATAAATGTCATCCAAATAGATATATGTACATCAATGTTTATTTTTGCATTAATTATAATAGCAAAGAGATGAAAACAACCCAAGTATCCATCAACAAATGAATGGATAGAGAAGCTGTGGTTGTTTGCCATTAAAGCTAGTATACAAATTAACATAAAATTTGGTGTCACATCATATTTTTTTTAATTTTAAAGTATTTGAACATGTATTGTGTTAGATTTGCTTGTTATTTGTAAAATAAAATTTTACAAATTTGTAAAAAAATTAAAAAATTGTTTTTAGTGTAGTTGATATATGTCGAATACCATGCAAAACTTTCATACTGCATAAAATACCCTTGTTTAAAAAGAAACTGTTTCCTTTCTTAGAAATGTGCCTTTCTTAGAAATATATATATATGTGTGTATGCAGTAAAAAACAACCCAAATAACAAAAATACAACTGAAGGATTTTAGGATATAAAAGAAAAGGCATGTTAACTTAATAAATAAAAATAATATGTTATAAATGTGTACTTTATTAAAAAAAATCAGTGAGAATCTTCAATGTAGCCTTATCTCCAGAGATTAAATAAAAAATTGAACTCTGATAAAGTTCAGGTAGCTAAAATATTAAAACAAATTCTTAAATGATATGGAAAACAATATTAATGTTTCCTAAAGTATTTGGAATAAAGAAGAATAAATTATTGAAGGAAAATAAGAGCAATATTTGAAATAATTGCTATTTGTTCTTCAAACTATACTTGAAGATAATTTACAATGTCACAAATTTTTTCTGTATGCTTTCTCCTGAACATCCTTGAATGTCTATGTCCTTTAAATGATCTAAATCTAATATAAATCTAATGTTGTTGATGTTTCCCAAGTTAATATGAATCAACATAGCTATTTTTAACCTAAAATTGGCAACAGCTTTTTAATTCCAAAGTATTCAAAACTTAAAAATACTCCTACTTTAAATAAGAGAACTGTATGTGGTCACTGAGCAAATCCCCATTTAGTACTGACATTTTTAAATTTCACTGTAATATTTGGGCATCATAAGACCAACAATATTTTCCTTATGACCTTCAAATGTTGTCATGAATAACTACTTAATCAAACTGACTCTTTAAATAAATTTTTTGCAAAGCACAAACACAACTAGAAAAAATGTTGAAATCAAAATAAATATTTTTCAAGTTATAATACTCATTGTCATTCATCTTATATATCTATATATTGTTATAAAATTAATTATGAACATATTTTTACTTCTATTAATATTTTTATTTTTATTCTACCTTTTAATTTTATTTATCAATGTATAGTTAATCATTTTTGCACCGATTTCATAATTTTTATAACTTGAACTTAATTAACATCACACAAAACAATGATTATTATTTTTATTATGCACAAGGCCTAATTAAGTCAATGTGATTATAGAAAAGTTAATTGGTATTGCTAAATTGGAAGAAAGTGTTTAAGTAAAGATCATTAGTTTATGGCTAGATATTTTTAAGTGGCTAAATCTCAAAGAGTTTTAAGACAAGCAAAATCACAAACAAATGCTTGATAAAATAATCTGTATAAGAAGTCAGACTTCAGAAAAAATGCCAAACTACTAGGCATAAGCACAGATTCTACTAAGAATTTTAGGAAAGATGTGAGTTAATACTATAGAGAAAAGCATCAACTGAAAATATCTGAAAAATGAGAACATAGCACATTGTGATACATGGTAGACAGGAAGTAGGACAGATAATCTCAAACATATTTTTTAGCAGAAAAGAAATAATAAATACTATCTTTATGAAGTCAAAGAATATATGATTTTTCTGAGAATGAGAGAGATTTAAGAAATTTAATGAAAGAAGTTATAGTAGCATAGTCCCAAACACATTGAACTACTAAAGAAAGGTTGCAAATCTCCAGTGTTTTGAATCCACTAGGATGATTTACTCTAACATTCAGAGCCTCAGAGTCACAAAGTGTCAAAAAGGACTTGATAGCAGTGAGAAAAGAAAGTATCTCAACAACTATGAATTATTACCTTCCAGTCAGAAACTGCTCATAGCTGACCTACAGCAGTTTTTCAGAGACTAAAATACATGGAAGAGAAGATTGTCAACTTTCTCCTATGGAGTAGCTGGTAGATTTGACCCTCTTGGATTTGTCTTGGTACTGCAATATCTTACCACTAGGACAAGGGACCTTAACATTAACCATTCTGACTTTTCTCAGAAAATATATTGGCACAATATGGAAAATTTGTTATGTATTGTGGCACCAGTTGGACTTATTTTGATAGGCCAGGATATTAGTGAGGCTAACCACCCAGTGAGGGATGACACACTCTGCTGAAATCAAGGGAAAGTCGTTTCCAAGACGTCTAAGATGTTGTACTGCACTATTGTTAGTTATTGTGGTATTGAATTTAACTCATGGTGACCATATAAAGAATTAAATGAAATATTGTTCAGTCGTGCAACATCTTTACAATCATTGCTCTATTTGAAATCTTTATTATAGCTCTTGTGTCAACTTAACTTACTAAACATTATCTCCTAAAGAATATAGAATAAGGAAAAAATATATGTATGTATGTATGTTTATAATGACCAAGGAGGATTTGAAATCTTTATTATAGCTCTTGTGTCAACTTAACTTACTAAACATTATCTCCTAAAGAATATAGAATAAGGAAAAAATATATGTATGTATGTATGTTTATAATGACCAAGGAGGACAGAAAGAGAATTGATGCCTTTGAGCTGTGGTGCTGGAGAAGAGTATTGAGAGTACCATGGACTGCTAGGAAAACAAACAGATTCATCCTGGAAAGGGTTAAACTGGGTGGCTCTTTGGAGGCAAGGATTCTGAGTCTCCGTCTAACATACTTTGGACATGTTGTAAGAAGAGACTGGTCCTTGGAGAAGGAATCATGCTTGGGAGAGTGGAGGGACAGCGCAGGAGGGGAAGGCCCTCTATGCGGTGGATTGATTCAGTGACTGGAGTTATCGGGATGGGAGTGTCAGAGACAGTGCGATTGGCACAAGACAGAGCAGAGTTTAGGACTGTTGTGCACAGGGTCGCTATGAGTCGCAAGCGACTCGAGGGCACATAACAAGAACAACAACAACAACAACAACAATGTATGTTTATGTATATATGTGTGTGTATATATATATATATGTATATGTGTGTGTGTGTGTGTGTGTGTGTGTGTGTGTGTGTACACTAATGGTTTACTTTGTAAAATTTCCCTTTGGAAACCTTATGAATAGCAGCCAAATATAATATTATTCATTGCTGAAAATTGAAACTCTTAGGCTGAATGGCACTAAAAATAAAATTGAGGAATAGCTAACCTGTAGAAGTGAAATCTGGCTTAAGTATATGAATGAAATGAAGCTTTTAAGACACTCATTTGTCTATGTGGCAAGGCTTAAAATGAGGACAACATTTACAAGCATCCATTAGTAGTAATAGAAACACATAATATGAAGAATGAATCTAGGAAAATTGTAAATCTTCAAACTGAAATGAAAGCACACTGTGATGCTAGAGAGAACTGAATTCAATACCCTTGGAGAGAAAATGCTTAAGGTAATTGTCCTCATCTTGTGGCACTCAAGATCAAAAGTGAAACAAAACTACATCATTAGAAGAGACACTCTTCCCATTACCCAACATGTTCACGTGTGTAGGAGAGAAAGGCCTGAAACTCCCCTGAAAGAAAGTTCCTCTATTTGAGAATCCCTGCCACCACAGGGCCATCCCAGGGATGAAAGAGGACAATAGAGTTGAGACATGGGGATGCAAGCATGGGAAAAACTTACATTCACTGAGGTGCCGGAGAGAGAACTACCTTCAAAGTCCCCTAGACAGAAATTGCTTAAACAAACTGCCTGGTACCCTACCACTCTACAACTGTGAGACAAAGGACTATAGTAGTAGAGTTTGAGCTAGAGGACTGCAATAAGGTAAGATCCCTAATGGGCTGCATTAGAGACCAGAGAGAATCTGAAGGACTTTAGGAAAAACAAATTTACCAGAAAGGATTTCCAGTAAAGTGAGTTGTCCACCCTCTTGAAGCACAGCATAAAGAAAACAAGGATTCTCACCATTGGGCCAGTTGGTAGCACCATGATAGATGGAGAAAAGACCAAAGCTGTTAACAATTACAGTTTGCTCTGCTCCACAATCAATATGCTTGGCATCAGTAGCCACTCAATCAAAAGAGGAATTGCATTAGGAAAATATGCTGTCAGGGACTGCTCCAGAGTACTGAAAAGCAATGATGTCAGTCTAAAGACTAAAGTGTGATGGATCTAGGCCACGGTCTTTGAAATTGCTTGCTATACATAAGAGAGCTGGACAATGACTAAGGATAACAGTAGTAGAATCGATGCCTTCCAGTTGTGGTGCTGGAGAAGATTCCTGAACAAGCATGGATTGCCAAGAAAACAAATAGTTCTGTTCAAAGAGAGTGAAATAAATTTTCCCTTGGAGGCTAGGATTTTGAAGCTGCATCTCCCATACTTTGGGGAAGGGTCAGGTGGGACTAGTCTTTGGAGAAGGACATCATGCTCTGAAGGGTGGAGGAACAGCAAGGATAAGAAGACCCAGGAGGAGATGGATTGATACAATAATTGGGACAATGAAGATAGATTTATCTTTCACTACTCCACAATTTGCTGTCTGTCAGATACTCCTCTAAATCTACACATACAGATTAAGACAGACTAGGAAGAAGGATTGGCCATCCACTTCTGAAATGGCAGGCCTCTGAAAACCCTAAGTACAACACAACACACGTAGA
>NW_006399873.1:6912950-6913537 GCF_000299155.1 Elephantulus edwardii
TGAAAACTAGGCCAGGAGCTGATTGTGGAACAGACCACCAACTACTCATATGCAAATTCAAGCTGAAGCTGAGGAAAATTAAACCGAATCCATAGGAGCCAAAATATGACTTTAATTTCATGCCACCTGAATTTCAGAATCATCTCAGAAACAGGTTTGAGGCCTTGAACACTAATGAGCGAAGACCAGATGAGTTGTGGGAGGACGTTAAAAGTATCATCCAGGAAGAGTGCAGAGACAGTCATTACAAAGACAGAAGAGGAAGAAAAGACCAAAATAGATGTCAGAAGACACTCTGAAGATTGCACTGGAACGTAGAGGATCCAAAGCACAAGGAAGAATCCAAGACACTAAAGAGCTGAACAGAAGATTCCAAAAGGCAGCATGGAATGACAAAGCAACATATTACAATGAAATCTGCGAGGAGCTAGAGTCAGAGAATCAAAAGGACCGAACTCGTTCAGCACTTCTTAAGCTCAAGGAACTGAAGAACAAATTCAAACCTCGAGTTGGTACAATCAAGATGCTTTAGGCAGAATGTTAAATGATCCAGAAGGTATCAAAAGAAGGTGGAAGGAAAAAAAAAA
>NW_006399873.1:6914933-6920305 GCF_000299155.1 Elephantulus edwardii
TGGCATTAGGATTGGTGGACGATCTATCAACAATCTGCGTTATGCAGATGACACAACCCTGCCCTCTGAAACTGAGGAGGACCTCATGCACTTACTGCAGAGGGTCAAGGATTGCAGCCAGTAGCCAGGGAATCAAAAAACGTATTGTGATGGAAAGCCTGCTGTTAGGGACCTCTCTAAATTATTCAAGAGCAGCGGTGTCTCTCTGGAGACTAAGGTGTGCCTGATACAGGCCATGGTTTCTGAAATCACTTGTTATGCATCAGAGAGTTGGACGATGACTAGGTAGGATAGAAGGAGAATTGATGCCTTTGAGCTGTGGTGCTGGAGAAGAGTATTGAATGTACCATGGACTACCAAGAAAACAAACAGATTCATCCTAGAGAGGGTTAAATCAGGTTGCTCCTTGGAGGCAAGGATTCTGGGGCTTCGTCTGACATACTTTGGACATGTTGGAAGACCCTTTATGAAGTGGGTTGATTCAGTGACTGGGGTAATCGGGATGGGTGTGTCAGAGGCAATGATATTGGCACAGGGTAGAGCACGGTTTAGGGCTGTTGTATGTAGGGTCGCGATGAGTCGCAAATGACTCGACGGCACATAACAACAACAACAAACATATGCAGAAAAGATCATTTAAGAGACTGGATTTTATGAGGAGGAATATGGCATCAGAATTGAAGGAAAACTTATGAACAACTTATGTTATTCAGATGACACAATCTTAGTTGTTGAAACTGAGGAGATCTAGAAGCGCTTGATCCAGAGGATCAAAGGCTATAGTCTATAATATGATTAAAGTTCAGTATCAAGAAAACAAAGATTCTCACCAGTAAGCACATTTGCCACATAGTAATGAAAGGAGAAATGATGGAAATTGTTAAGAATTTCAGCGTGTTGGCTTCCACAATCAACATTCTTGGCACCAGCAGTCTGAAAATCAAAAGACAAATTGCGTTAGGAAAATGTGCTGTCTTGGACCTCTCCTGAGTATTGGTGAGAAGTATAGAGAATAAAATGTTCCTGATTGAAACCATGGTCTTCACAATTATTTGCTTTGCATCAGAAAGCTGGAAAAAGACCAATGATGACAGAAAAGTTGATGCCTTTGATTTGTAGTGCTGGAGAAGAATATTGAACACATCATGGACTAACAAGAGAACGAACTGATTTGTCCTAGAATAGGTGAAACCAAACTGCTTGCAGGAAAGGATTTTTACGCTCTGTCTAACATAACTTGAGCATGTAGCCAGGAGAGGCCAGTCTCTGAAGAAAAATATCTTGTTTGGAAGAGTCAAAGGACAGCACAGAAGAGGAATGCCTCAGAGGAGATGGATTGACACAATAACTGGGGTAATGAAGGTAGGTTTGTCAGAATAGAGCAAGCCTTAAAGCTATTGTGCATAGGGTCGCTATGAGTCAGAGTCAACTTGACAGCACATAACTACAACAACCAAAAGCAATATACATATTTAATGTAATTTGATTGCAGATAACTTTTCAAAGATAGAAAAGGCAACCTGGAAGTTTATTTGTCGAGGTAAGTGACCTCAAATAAGCAAAGTACTTCTGAAAAACAAAAATAAACTGGGAGGCATAACATTCTTTGATGTCAAAACCTGCTATAGAGCTGTAATAATCAAAACAGCATGACATTGGTACAATGACAGGCACATAAACCAAGGAACAGAATTTGGAACCCACATATGAACTCATTTATCTATGATTAACTGTTATTTTACAAGGAAAGCTTACCAAATTGAGAAATGACAACGACTTTAACAAATAGTGATGTCAAATGCCACTGCTTGGAATATATTCTGAGAAAATGAGAACTGAGGTACAAATGGAAACTTGTACACTAATGTTCATAGCAACATTGTTTACCATTGCAAGAACATGGAAACAGCCTAAATATCCAACCACAATAAAATGGAGAGAAAAATTATAATACCTTCATACGATGAAGGTATCATACCCAGAACACAGGAGTAATGATTTTGTAAATCACTACCTAACTTGGGAGGACTGGAAAACACTCAGTCCCATAAGGATAAATACTATAATAAGGTCACTATTTTAGAAATATAGAACTAATATAATGTGTATGAAGATCTAAGGCAGGGGTGGTGGGAGCGAAGGAGAGAGTATGGGAGGGAAGGATAATCATAAGGTAGCATAAATTGATGGGTGGATGTATGGGTGGGAAATGAAGTGGGAAAGAAACAGTGTGAAAAGCAATGTACACAAACTTTGTAAGTAAACCAGTAGAAAAGGGGAAAAAACCTTAACAACCCACAGTAGAAACAAACTTGACTGTTATATGTAGAAAGGTGAAGCAGGATCCACATCGCTCACTATGTACAAGAATCAACTCAAGGTGGATCAGAGATCTATGGCTAATGTTCCAAACCATAAACATTAGAAGAGACGAAATGGGACCAAGCTTAGAATACCCAGCCTATAGTATAAAGAGGCTGACAAATACAGCCAAAAATGCACAACCAGGAGAGGATAAGACTGATAAATGGAACCTTACAGAAATTAAATTCTTGCATATATCAAAAACGTTTTCCTAATGGGTAAAAAGAAAACTTACTGAATGAGGGGAAAAAATGGCAATACCATCTCAGACAAGAGCCGCATAACAAAAGTTTACAGAATCCTACAGGGCCTCCAAAAGAAAAAGACTGAGAATCCAACTGCAAAATAAGAAAATCTAACTTTTCTGTAAAATTTTCTTAAAATGACAATTAAAATAAAAATTATTTTTAAAAAACCGTTAAACCGACAATATAAAAAATATGTTCTCCTTATCAGTTTCAAAGTATTTAATGTATATTTCCATAAAAAAAATCCACATAGAAAAACATTTCACAGAGAAGAGTATATGGAAAGCCAAGAGACACATGAAGAAATGTTCAGAACCACTGGCAATAAGAGAGATGCAAACCAAAACAATGAGATACCATCTCACCCCATGAGCAGTGCCTAAGTCAACAGGATGACAAATAATATATGTTGGAGAGGATGTAGAGAGATTGGAACATTTATATACTGTTGGTAGGATTGTAAAATGGAGCACCCACTCTAGAAGGGAGTTTGATTTTTCCTCAAAAAGCTGAACATAGAATTTCCATATGACCCAGATATTCCACTGGTAGGAATATAACCTAAGGAAGATAGAACTAATGAACAAAAGGAGATTTATACACTATTGTTCATAGCAGCATTACTCACAATAGCAAGAACATGGAAACACTCCAAATGTCCAACAACAATCATGTAGATTGAGAAATTGCAGTATATTTACACATTGACATACTATGCAACAAGCAGAAGTAATGGTTTAGAAAAATACAACATGGTATAGGAGAGTATGGAGAATATTATTCTGAGTTAACTAAATCATTTTCATAAATACAAATACTGCATAAGTCCATTATTGAAAATGTAGACAGATAATAGGAGTCATGGAAGTTCAAGGCAAGAAGAAAGAAGAAATTGGTAGTAGAGAGGTGAGGATGAGCAAGGGGAAATTCCCAGGTTTCGTAATTTGGTGAGTGGAAGGAGTGAGTAAAATAAATGAGAATTATCTTGTGTGGTTCTGAGAAAATAAGGTAATGATGGACATAGTTCAATAGGGATTCATTTTTAAAACACAGCATTTAGGAATGATTGTTGATGTTGTTGCTAGGTATCGTCGAGTTGTAGACAACTTATATAGAGATCCCATGAATAAAAGACCTCAGCTCTGTTCATAGAGTTTTCAGAGGCATGCCGTTTTGGAATTGGATGCCACTCCTGCTTCCAATTGTGTTTTAATTGTGAAGCTCCACCAAACACCATCCACCACAGGTGACCATTACCACATTTGACACAACAGTGTTACAGTGTTTAGCATCACAGCAACCACAAGTTATCTCTGTACAACAAGGCAAAGACCAGTGCTATACCACTTAGAAGAATGTTTCATAAAAAAACCAGCTTGAAACTTTGGGGATTTTACTCACTGCCTGCCTTAAACCCTAGGCCAAGCCTCAAGGGCCTTACTCCCGAGGGGAAAAACAATACTGTACATCAAATAGAAGCCCTCAAAAAGGAATGATTATAAGAAACATAACGTGAATGAAGGAAAATGTGAAACATAATGTATACAAATTTTGGATACAAACCAATATAAAATAAAAATTTTCAAAAAATGAAATAGGACCCACAATTGAAGAGCCTAAATAAACTTATAATTGACGTTTTGAAACAAATAATCACAAAATTTTGGAAATGGCAAATTGAAGAGGAATGATATTATATTGCTTGTAAAACCAGCATTCCAGTATCTATTCTGATATACAAAATTGACAGTGATAAGATAAAGTCCACAGATATATAAGAAAATCCTTTTAGACTTCTGCAAAAGCTCAGCAATATTGCAATAAGAATATTCAATTCATCCAACTTGGGCCAAGTGATATTTAACAAGGATATTAAAACCAATTAAATGGGAAAAATAACAGCTTTTTAAATAAATAATCTTATGATACAAGACAGCAATCTTCAGGAAACCAAAACAAGATTAACAACCCATGTTGTTGTTGGTATGTGCCATCGAGTTGCCTGCAAATCATAGCGACCCTATGTACAAACAGCCCTAGAACCTGCTGTATCCTGTGTCAATCTCATTATCTCTGACACACCTACCCTTATTACCCATATCACTGAATCAATCCACCTCAGAGGGCCTTCCTCTGAAGCACAATGCCCTTCTCCAAAGACTGGTTCCTCATTGCAACGTGTCCAAAGTATGTCAGAAATCCTTGCCTCCCAGGAGTAGCCTGGTTTGACCCTCTCTAGGATGAAACTGTTTGTTTTCTTAGCAGTTCATGGTATATTCAATACTCTTCTCCCAACACCACAGCTCAAAGGCATCAAGTCTCTTTCTATCCTCCCTAGTCATTGTCTAGCTCTCTGACTCAAAGACAATAGCCTGTATCAGGCACAGTGTAGTCTCCAGAGTGACACCACTGCTTTTCAATAATTTGGAGAGGTTCCTAACAGCAGACTTTCCCATCACAATGTGTCTTTGAATTTCATGCCCTCTGGTGTCAAGAGGGTTAACTTTGGAAACAAGTAAACTAAAGATGTCAACAATCTCAATCTCTTCACCATCCATCTTCATGCTGCCAATTGGCCCAGTGGTGAGAATTTTTGTCTTCTTGATATTGAGCCTCAATCCATATTGAAAGCTGCAGTCCTTGACCTTCTGTAGTAAGTGATTCAGGTCCTCCTCAGTTTCAGCAAGCAGGGTTGTGCCATATGCATAATGCAAATTGTTGATGAATCTCCCACCAATCCTGATGCCACACTTCAAGAAC
>NW_006399873.1:6920907-6922614 GCF_000299155.1 Elephantulus edwardii
AAAAAAAAAAACAAACCCCACACCCAACTGTGGCTGACTCTGAGAAAAATGGGAATCCCAGAACACTTGATCATGCTAATTTGAAACCTATACTTGGACCAAGAGGCAGTCATCATCACAGAAAAACTAATGAAAATTCTCATAAGCTTAGTAAAACAATATACCCAAGAGAGAAGAAAAGAGATGAACGGAACCTTCTAAGAATCAAATCCCAAACAAACAAATAAAAGAAGCAAAAATAAAACCTCCAGCAGAGTAAGAAGGAAACCCACATTCTGGGGAAAATAGCTGGCAATGACCTATCCGATAAGAAGTTTACCTGAAAATTTTATAGAATACTTCAGCACTTCAAGAAGAAAAAGGTAAATAGCTCATTCACAAAGTGGGCACAGGATATGAACAGACACTTCACCAAAGAAGACCTTCAAATAGCAAACAAACACATGAAAAACTGTTCAAAATCCCTAGCTATAAGAGAGGTACAAATCAAAGCAACTCTATGATATTATCTCACCCCAGCAATTGCAACAAAGTTCAACAGTGCAGCAATCAGTAAATGCTGGTGATCTTGTGGAGAGTTAGAAATTAATTTTCTTTTTTCTTTTTTTTTTTGTTTTGAGAGTTAGAAACTTTTGTTCATTGCTGGTGAAAATTTTAAATGGCAGAGCCATTATAGGAGGCAGCTTGGTGCTTACTCAAAATTTAGAAATACACCAGGATGCTCTGCTGGAGAAGGAGGAAATATCTCCTCCTCTACTAGTCAGATATGATTTGATGGTACAGAAAAAATAATATTAATAACAATTTTTGTAAAAAAAATTAGAAATAGCAGTATCATTTGACCCAGCAATTCCACTACTGGGAACATACTCTAAAGAAAACAAAGCCACGACTCAAACAGATGTAATGGACACCATGTTTATTTCTGTATTATTCGCAGTAACAAAGAGAATGAAGAAACCCAAGTGCCCATTAACAAATGAATGTATGGGAAAACTATGGCACATTCACACAGTGGAATACTACACAGCACTGAAAAACAATGAATTAATAAAACATTACACAGCATGGGAATAACTGGAAGACATTATGCTGAGTGAAATATTCCAATCACAAAATGGCAAATTCTACATAACACCACTGTTACAAAGTAAGACAGAGATAAGGGGATTGGGGAGAGAAAGGGAAAGGAGTATATAGATAATGAACACTACATTAGATCAGATAAGGAGAAGAACATACATTATATATATGACAATAATCTGGAAAAAGGCATGCGTAATGGGGAAGGCTTAGGGAGGGAGTAGGGAAGGGTAGAAAAAAATGTGCAACAATGAAACAAAACTAATTTTTTTTAAAAAAGTCTGTAAGTGCCGACAAGATGGCAGAAGGGGAGCTGAACGTAGATAGTCTCATCACCCGATTGCTGGAGGAACTCTACTATGCTTAGTGGTAAAAAGATGCACTACAGCCAGCGGGAGGTGCGGCCCAGCGGGAGCTGCAATACTACTGACCTGCCCTCGGGTTGACTCAGCAATTCTGGTAAATCACCACCTGTAGCAGAATCATCACCTGTACTAGCCACCCCAGAGGAAATCGCTGAGATACAAAGGAAAAATGAGCTGAAACTCAAGATAAAGGAAGAACATCTTGCTGCTTTGCAGTTTGAAGGCTGCAACACTTCCATGATACATCTTTAAGGATATG
>NW_006399873.1:6923028-6924405 GCF_000299155.1 Elephantulus edwardii
GTCTATAAGATTATAAAAATTCTAGATAAAAGAAACACATATACTATCAAAATAATAGAGAAGAAATATTTTATGTCTTGTCTTAGACATTCATTTTATCTGGCATATATTATTGTACACAATATTAGGAATTGGTTGTGTCTCGTAGTCTCAAAAACAATAATACCAGAGTTGGTGGTGTCTCATAGTCTCAAACACAATAATACCAGATTTGAAGGGATATTTTTTTCAATGATTACTGTTATTAGACTGGACACATACAAAAGAAGAAACAATTATTTATGAAAGAAAAACCTAAATATACACTGGGTAAATTAGAAATTTTATTTTCTCCTCTGGTAAGTCTGCATGGTTGTTTAAGATGGAGGCAATTGAAAACAAGTAGTAATGTGATCTGATTGGGTTGCAAATTATCACTGTTTTTGTCTAGATTAGCCACACATTCTGCAAAGAGTTGTTTTGTGCACTTTTTGATCATTCCGTTTCAAAAAATATCCACAATAGCAAGCTATTTTTCTGCAAACTTATAGATAAATAAGGAGATAAATAAATAATTGAAGAGTTTTGGATAGCTGGATGTCTGTAACAATTGAAGCAAAGAAGTCTCACTGTGAAGCTCTGTGGAAGCAAAATATCTTGCTCACATAAGCTGACAGAGTAATGGAGAGGATAGGATAAAGATAATATGTGTATTATAGTGAGTACTTGTCCGTGACACATGATGCGCTAAGCTAGAATTTATTATTTATATAGATCTTGGTGTCTTTCAATTCTACTACAAACAAGTTAGAAAATTCATGATAGATCTAAAAAAGAAATAATGCTGCTATACTCATCATTTTTTAAACATTTGCCTATTAAGCTTTCAAAAAAAATCTTTCTTTGTTAATTTTCCTTTCTCAACTACAGAAGAAAAGATATCTAAAAAATTAAGCCATGTGACCTTTATTTTTATCAGAATGATTACTGTTCTTTCTGCAATAGTTTTTATATAGTAGTGCAAAATAATGCTTAAGATAGTTATATTACATTATTTTGGATATTTATATCTGTTGCTTCTCAAAAGTCATATAATTTAATACAGCTGTAAAAAGGGAATTATTTACCCAAAACTTTGTGTTATTGAGAATAAGGTCTTATTTTACATTCATTATAGGAAGTCATAAATAGAGCATGTTGGAGCTTCCAAGTATATGTACATGTATGAATTTTCTAAACAACCAGCTTTGTTTAACTTAGAAGGAGAGTATTCATGCTGCCAAACCAAGGGCATGCAACCCAAATCCACCAGCTACTGCACAGGAGAAAGATAATTAATTTCTTCTCATGTGTTTCAGTACACTCAAACCTCAGAGTAGAGTCAGCTATGAACAGTCA
>NW_006399873.1:6926017-6930622 GCF_000299155.1 Elephantulus edwardii
CTGGTGCCAAGAGTGTTGACTGTGGAGCCAAGCAAACTAAAGCTGTGAACAATCTCAATCTCTTCAGCATACATCCTGATGCTGCCAATTGTTCCAGTGGAGAGAATCGAAGAAGAATTTATATCTTTGAATTATGGTGTAAATGAAGAGCACTAAATATTCCACCTACTTCCAAAGGAACACATGAAAAAAGAGAAAGTGCAGAGTGTTCCTTAGTAACAAGGATGGTAAAATTTCCTCTCTTACACTTTGGACATGATGTCTGGAGGGATCAGTCTTCAGTAGAAAAATGTCATGCTGGAAAAGTTGGAGATTCAGAGAAAGATGTATTTACATAGTTCTTGAAACAATGGTTTTGAGCATGGCAGAGATGATAAGAATGTTGCTATGTTTTTTACATGCCTTATTAGAGAGGTTTTATTGTAGAAATATTTCACACATAGAAATCTATATATAAGTTCTCTGAGAGATTTCTACGTGACTTTTTCCCCCCTACTAGTTTATTTACATGTTTTTGCGATGGTGAGTAACATTGCTATGAACATTGGTGTTCAAATCTCTGTTTGTGCCTCAGTTCTCATTTTCTCTGGGTATATTCCAACCTCGAAGCAGGAGTGGCCTCTACTTCCATAAGTATCTTGCCTCTGGAAACTCTATGAACCTGGAGAAAGGATGAAAGTCATGCAAGGGTCGAGGACTTTCATTCATAGGGTTGCTATGAGTCGCCTATGACTCGACAGCACTTAATAGCGTAGAGAGAGACCAGCTGGTCTAATGGACCGAAAGCGAA
The DNA here is from genome assembly GCF_000299155.1 of Elephantulus edwardii. NCBI lineage: Eukaryota > Metazoa > Chordata > Mammalia > Macroscelidea > Macroscelididae > Elephantulus > Elephantulus edwardii. Next base: position 6,926,808 of record NW_006399873.1, read on the forward strand.
GCTACCAAGCCAAAAGAAGTGGGTGACTCTAATTTGTGGCCCTAAGGCCTGTTTTTCATTGTTTTTGTTCAAACAGTCTTCTAGGTTGTATAGCCCTGGTGTGTCCACTTTCCAAACAGAGGTAACTTGTGGTAACCATGAAGCTGAACACTGAGACATTGAAGTGTCAAATGAGATAATGGTTACCCATGGTTGACAGTGTTTGGTGGCGCTCCCCGGTTAAAACAAGCTTCAAAGCAGGAGTGACATCACTTCCCTAAATAGCCTGCCTCAGGAGAGGAACCTGGAGAAAGGATGAAAGTCACACATGCAAGTGTCGAGGATTTTCATTCATAGGGTCACTATGAGTCACCCATGACTCAGCTGCACTTAACAACAACACAATGTACTCCAAGCGGTGGAATAGCTAGATATATGGAATTTTTATGTTCAGCTTTCTGAGGAAGCATCAAACGGACTTCCAGAGTAGTTGTGCCATTGTACAATCCCACCAAAAATGTATAACAGTACCTATCTTGCCACATATTTAGTACTTGTTGTCCTGTTAAACTTTACCACTGCTACTGGAGTGAGATGGTATCTCATTGAGGTTTTGGTTTGCAACTCTCTTTTATTGCCAGTGATTTAGAACATTTCTTCATGTGTCTATTGGTCATCCAAATATTTTCCTCTGTGAAAATTCTTTGCGGGTCTTTTTTTTTATTTTGTATTTAGGTATCAGTCTTTTTCTTGTGGAGGCCCAGGATTTTTCTGTTAACTTTTATATAAGACTCTTGTCTGAGATAGTGTTGCCAAATATTGTGAGACTGTTACCTGAGATAGTGTTGTCAAATATTTGCTCCTATAAATATTTAAGGTTTTATTTTTCAGTCTGTTGGAAAAAGTTTTTGATGCACACAGGGATTCACACAATGGAATACTACCTAGCAAACAGGAGAAATTATTTTGTAAATTACTATCTGACTTGAGATGGACTGGAGAGCATTATGCTGAGTGAACTAACTCGATTCTATAAGGAAAAATACTGTATAAAATCATTATTGTAAAATGAGTATGAGGATCCAAGGGGAGTGGAAGGGGGAGCCAGAGGGGTGAAGATGGGGAGGGTGTTAATTATAGGGATGTACAATTTGATGAGGGTGGTGAAGGAAATGTAAAAGATCTGATGTCAAAAAAATGTATTAAAACTTTGTAAATAAACCAATATATGATAAAAAAGTATATATATAACAAAGATTCTCACCACTGGGTCAATTGCGATAGCACCATGATACATGAAGAAGAAATTGAGATTGTTTACAATTCCAGCTTTCTAGGCTCCACAATCAACACTTTTAACACAAGCAAAAGGAAATCAAAAGACAAATAGCATTGGGAAAATGTGCTGACAGGGCTTTCTCCAGAGTGCCAAAGTACCATGGTATTAATCTAGATATTAAAGCTTACCTTGTCCAGGCCATGGTCTTTGCAATTACTTTCTATGAATCAGATAACTAAGGATGATAGAAGAAGAATCGATGCCTCTGAGTTGTGGTGCTGGAGCAGAGTGTTGAACATTTCATGGACTGTCAAGAAGACAAACAGGTTTATCCTAGAGAGGATGAAGTCAAGTTGCTTCTTAGAGGGGAAGATTTTGTAGCTCTGTCTGACATACTTTGCGCTTGTTACCAGAAGGGACAAGACTGGAGAAGGACATCATTCTTGGAAGGGTGGAGAGGAAGTGCAAGAGAGGAAGATACTGAAAGAAATAAATCGACACCTTAACTGGAATAATGGGGATAGGTATGTTGAAGAGTGTGAGACTGGCTAAGGATAGGGCATCATTCAGAGGTATTGTGCATAGGATCACCTGCAGGTGACTTGATGACAAATAACAATAACATAAGATTGTGAGTAATTTACTTGAAATAAACATCTATATGATTATCTGGAGCAACTCAAAAGGTATGGATACTTATCTCTCGTCCTTACACATTTACATCTTTTACAAGCATTTATTGTTGTTTTGTTTCATCCAGTTTCCCATGTCTCATAGTAACACTATGCACAATATCTCAGAACTCTGTCTTGTCCTGAGCCAATCTTACTGTCTCTGACACACCTAATACCATTTCTTCAATTACTGTGTCAATCCATCCCCTCCAAGATCTTTCTCTCTTGCACTATCTATCAACCCTTCCAAACATGATGTCCTTTTCCAAGGACTGATGACTCCTGGGAACATGCCCAAAATATGTCAGATGGAGCTTAAAAATCCTTGCCTCCAAGGAGCAACTTAATTCCATCCTCTTCAGGACAAACTTGTATCTCCTCTTGGCAGTCCTTAAAATATTCAATACTGTTCTCCAGCACCAAAACTCAAAGAAATTGATCCTTCATCTGCCATCCTTAGTCATTGTCCAGCTCTCTAATGCAAAGCAAGTAATGGCAAAGATCATGTCGTAGATCAGGTGCACCTTAGTCTCTAAACTAACATCATTGCTCTTTAGTATTCTGGAGAGATCTCTGATATGTCTTTTGGTTTCCTGCTTTGAGGTGACTTGAAAATACTATAAATAGTGTCAGGTATACATTAGTTCTGAAAGATAATATTCTCACTCCTTAGCATTTTAAGGAGACCCTTTGTAGCAAATTTCCTCACTGCTTTTCCTTGTTTTAACTACTTCCATGTATGAGAAGATCTGGTGATATAGATGGACTGTTAACCTAAGGACAGGTTCTCTCCAGCAGTTCAAATTTACCAGTGTTCTGAGGGAGAAATGTGAGTAATTTCCTTCTGGTTAATTTATAACCTCAGAAATGTGCTAGAAAGTCAGTTATGAATCAGTTCAAACTCCAAACCAATGAAAGTGAGTAAAAGTGACTTCCATCTGTGTCGATTTTGGATCCAAGTAAATAAAATTCTTGAAAAATAGATGGTTTTTTAATTTTTTATTTAATGTTTGCTATAAGTGAAGTAAGTGTGAAGATTTTTAAGACATTGAGACAGAATCCATATTGGAGCTTTAGTTTTGAAAGCCCAGTCAATTAAGTTTTCCAAGACTTTGTTCATTTATTGTTAGCAAGTTTGTGCCATAGCCCAGGTCATTTTTTAGTGTTCCTCCTAACTTGATGACATATTTTTCACATAGTACAGGTGCTCAGCAAATGGATTGATAGGTATTATGGAAGGACACAACACTTATATACATTTTTCACATTTAAAATAATTTTGTACTTCTTTGTTCTGTTTGACTGAGTGTTTCTTGGTCTATTTACGGGGTCTGCATGATCAAAAATCAGTGTTCTCAAAATTTTATTCTCAGCATAATGAAATATATTTTATTATCATCCACAGAATTGAATGACCCTAGTAGTCACTGAAAGACAAAAACATATTTCTAGTAATCTCTGCTTTCAAACAAAATCCATCTGATGTAACAATAAGATTAATTATTTCACATCCTATTTGAGTCCAACTTGAATATCTGACAGTTCATATCAATATATTGCCAAAGCCATTTTTTCAAGTGCTGTAAAAAATAATTAATTTTTATTTTAATGATATTTTCTATTATTTCTCTATTTTACAAGATCATTTATATTAATGTATTTCCATTTGTTGATAAAATAGCTGACCTTTACATTTTGTGCTTTAGGTTAATACACATGTCCAGAGCTGCATCTATTAGTAAAAATATTTGAATTAGCATCCTGTCAGTTCCTGGGACCTAATTTTGTTTGCTTGCTTTCAGAAAGCTTGGAGTTCTTCGTTCAGTATCTTTAATAAAATTGATTCTGGATTATATACTACTTCTTAAATATAGATTATATTC
>NW_006399873.1:6931002-6934120 GCF_000299155.1 Elephantulus edwardii
GTCTGCGACTTGACGGCACTTAACAACAAAAGCAACAACATCTATGTATACGAGTATAAAAATCTACCTGAGTATAGATTTTTGGCTATTACTTTTCAGTACAATGACTCCGTGCATTAATTTCACCTTTTTTAATACTTCCTTTATCTATGAGGAGAAATGTGGCATCAGGATTAGAGCTATACTATGTTATACAGATGATACAACCCTGCTTGCTGAAACTGAAAAGGACCTGAAGCACTTGCCTGCAAGTCATAGTGACCTTATGTTCAACATCCTTACACCTTGCTCTATCCTTGGCAATCCTATTGTCTCTAACACACCTAATCCCATCATCCTAGTCACTGAATCAATCCACCTCATCGAGAGTCTTCTTCTCTTGTGCTGTCCCTCTACCCTCCCAAGCATGATGTCCCTCTCCAAGGACTGGTATCTCCTTGCAACATGTCCAAAGTAGGTTAGAATCCATGCATCTAAGGAGCTGTCTGTTTAACCCTCTCCAGGATGAACCTGTTTATTCTAGACTTTTAGCAGTCTATGGCACATTCAATACTATTCTCCAACATCACAGCTCAAAGGCATAAATTCTCCTCCTATCATCTCTAGCCATTGTCCATCTCTCTGATGCATAGTAAGTGACTGCAAAGACCATAACCTGTATCAGTTGCACCTTAGTCTCCAGACTGACATAATTACTCTTCAGTACTCTAAAGGGGTCTCTGACAACAGACTTTTCCAAAGCAATATGTCTTTTAATTTCTTGGCTGCTGGTGCCAAGAGTGTTGATTGTGCAGCCAAGCAAACTAAAGCTGCTTACAATCTCAATATCTTCAACATCCATCACAATTTTGCCAATCTACCCAGCGGTGAGAATTTTTTTCTTTGATATTGAGAGAGAGAGGCATTGAGAAGCCATCAGAAAAAAAAAGACAAAAATTCTTCTGCCAGAGACCTCTCCAGAGTACTAAAAACCGATTATTTAAGTCTAGGGACTAAAATCCTCCTGATCCAGGCCATGAACTCTGACAATGGCAAAGAATGACAGAAGACAAATCAATGCCTTCAAGCTGGCTGGTGCAGAAGAATCTTGAATATACCATCCATCAACAAGAAAACAAGTAGACCTCTCTTTGAGAGAGTAGGACTGACTTTCTCCTTAGAGGCTAAGATTTTTAAGCTCCTTCTCACATGTTTTGGACACATTGACAGGAATAACCGGTCCACAGAAAAGGAGATATCATGCTCAGAGGGGCTGAGGGACAGCACAGGAGAGAAAGGTCCTGGATGAGATGGAATTGTATAGTAACTGAGGCCATGGGGGGTAGGTGTGTTAGAATCAGTGAGACTGGCTGAGGACAGGCAGATTTCAGAGCTGGTATATTTGTGGTTGCTATGAGAAGCAGGTAACTCAATGGCACAGAATAACAACAACTGTATTTTTGTTGGCAAGAAGATGTGCTGCAAACCCAAAGGCATGCAGTTTGAGGCATCAGTGTCCTGTCTCCATACCTTTTGAATACCTATGCAGAACAGATCATTTGGAAGACTGAGCTTTATAAAGACAAATGTGGTGTAAAGATTGAAGGAAGACTCATATACAACCCGGATTATGCAGATGACACACTTTGATTGCTGAAACCGAGGATGACCTGAAGGGCTTGCTGCATAAGGTCAAGGACTTTAGTCATCAATATGGTTTGAAGTTCAAAATCAAGAAAACAAAGATTTTTTAAAGAAAATTATTATTTATTTCAATGAAAATTTATGGAGACTTTGGATTTCCATGCATTCATTATTGTACTTTTCTCCCCTCCCAACCCTCCCGCCCCAGTACACTAACCTCTTGAAAACATAAGAGAAAAATTCTTCCATTGTTTTACAATTCCTCCCCCTCAGGTCCACTCCACTATGTAGGCTTCACTCTGGACTCCTGTCATGATGAAAATACTTAATCACATATCCGTTTTAAACAGTTTTCTCCCTCATCTTTTTCAGTGCAGTATACATTATTGAACCCATCTTTCTCAGGCTCCCCTAAACCTTGAGGTCTGTCTTGTTTTACAACAGTGGAACCATGCAGTATTTGTCCTTTTGTGACTGAGATACTTCACTTAGCATAATGTCCTCCAGGGCACCCATTTTGAATAATATTGCATGAGTTCCTTGTTTTTCAATGCAGCATAATATTGCATTGAGTGGATATACCACAGCTTCTCTATCCATTTCGTTTGTTGATGGGCACTTAGGTTGTTTCCAACTCCTTGCTATTGTGAACAAAGCCACAATAAACATTGATGTGCATATATCTGTTTGGATGTTAGTTATGGTCTCTTTGGGGTGTGTTCCAAGTACTGGAATTGCTGGATCAAATGGTATCTCTATTTGCAAATTTTTCAGAAGACGTCACACTGCCTTCCACAGTGGTTGCACCACTTTACACTCCCACCAACAGTGAATAAGGATTCCAGATTCTCCACACCTTTGCCAGCATTTGTTGCTTGCTGTTCTTTTGAAGTTTGCTATTTTTACTGGGGTGATATGGTATCTCATAGTTGTTTTGATTTGCATCTCTTTTAGAGCTAGGGATTTTGAACATTTCTTCATGTGCTTGTTAGCCATCTGAATGTTTTCTTTGGTGAAGTGTCTGTTCATATCCTGTGTCCATTTTTCAATTGGATTGTTTACCTTTATTTTGATGTGGTGCTCAAGTATTTTATAAATTCTGGACATAAGTTCTTTGTCTGATATATCATTACCAAATGCTTTTTCCCAGTCTGTGGCTTCCCTTTTTACCCTGCTGGAGAAGTTTTTGGATGTGCATAGGGATTTGATTCTTAGAAGTTTCCATTCATCTATTTTATCTTCTCCTAGTTTTAGGTTTTTCAAGATACCTGGAAGGCTGCTTATGTTGTGGATTAGGACTTCTAGTGTTCTTCCAAGCTTTTCTTTAATGAAGATTGTAGTCCTTGGTTTTAGTCCTAGGTCCAGGATGCACTTTGAGTTGGATTTTGTATGTGTAGTGAGGTGTGGATCTTGCTTGAGTCTTTTGCAGATACTTTTCCAATTTTGCCAACACTATTTGTTAAAATGGCTGTCATTTCCCCACTTAACTGATTTC
>NW_006399873.1:6934220-6936986 GCF_000299155.1 Elephantulus edwardii
TGAGAAGCAGGTAACTCAATGGCACAGAATAACAACAACTGTATTTTTGTTGGCAAGAAGATGTGCTGCAAACCCAAAGGCATGCAGTTTGAGGCCTCCATATGCCAAATGCTCCACAGAGGAAGGAAAGGCAATTTTTTCCCTTGTGATTAATTGTCTCTGACAACCAACCAGAGGGTCAAATATGAGTTGATTTCATATCAACAGTTGTTGTTGTTTAATGTTCCATTGAGTCACCAATGACTCATAGTGACCCTTTGTATAACAGCCCTAAACTTTGCTCTCTCCTGTGACAACCTTACTTTTTTTGAAACACCTAATCCTATCACTCTAATCACTGAATCAATGCATATCATCATGAGTCTTCCTATCTTGTGCTGTCCCCCCCCCCCTTCTTAAGCATGCTTGAGAATTCTTGCCTCTAAGAAGGAGCCTGGTCTCACCCACTTTAGGATGAATCTGTTTGTTCTCCTAGCAGTCCATGGTATATTCAATACTCTTCTCTAACACCACAGCTCAAAGGCATCAATTCTCTTTCTATCATCCCTAGTCATTGTTCAGATTTTTCATGCATAGCACATAATTGCAAAGACTATGATCTGTATCAGGCACAGCTTAGTCTCCAAACTGACATCATTGTTCTTCAGTACTTTGGAGAAGTCTCTAACAGCAGACTTTCCCAAAGTAATTCATCTTTTAATGTCCTGTCTGTTGGTGTAAAGAGTGTTGATTGTGGAGCCAAGCAAACTGAAGCTGTTGATAACCTCTGTCTCTTCAGCATCCATCATGATGTTGCCAATTGGTCCAGTGATGAGAATCATTGTTTTCTTGATGTGGAGCTTCAATCTATACTGAAGACTGCAGTCCTTAACCTTCTTCAGCAAGCTTTTCAGGTCTTCCTCTCTTTCAGCAAGCAGAGTTTGGTCATCTGCGTAACACAGATTGTTGATGAGTCTACCTCCAATCCTGATGCGACATTTCTTCTCATAGAGCCTAGCCTCATTGATAATCTGTTCTGCATACACATAGAAAAGGTATAGAAGTAAGATACATTCCTGGCATACACCCTTCCTAATGTTGAACCATGTTGAGTTTCCTTGTTCTGTTTTGACAACTGCCTCCTTTTCCAAGTATAGGTTTCGAATAAGCACAATCAAGTGTTCTGGAATTCCTATTCTTCTCAGGGTCAATAACATTATTTTGTGATGCATATAATGAAATACTTTTTAAAATTTTTTATTAATTTTAATGAAAGTTTACAGAGACTTAGTGTTCCCAGTCATTCACTGTTGCACTTTTCTCTCTGCCCACCCCTTTTGCCCCCCAATTTACTGTTATCCTTGAAAAGAAAAAGAAAAACTCTTTCCTTGTTATGCAATCCCTCCCCCCAAGTCCACACAACTATGCAGCCTTCACTTTGAACTTCTATAATGACAAGAAAACCCATTCATATATTCCTTTTAAACAGGTATCTCCATCATCTGTTTCAATGCAATGTACATTCCTTCCCGCCTTTTCTGTCTTTCCTCAAACCTTATGTCAGTCCCGTTTTTACTTTTACAAAGTCGTCTGTACACAGCAAATATATATATTCATTACAAAGATAGAAGATGAAAAAACCAAAATGGATATCAAAAGACAAGCTGAATATTGAATGACAGCACCAAGAAGCAAAAGCAGGGGGAAGAATAAAGAAATTAAGGAGCCAAATAGAAGATTTCAAAGTGTAGTCTGTGAAGACAAAGCATAATGTTGTAATGTGCAAAGAACTGGGGTCTGAAAATTAAAAGTGTTGAACTTTCTAGGTATTTCATTAACTGAAGGAATCAAAGAACACATTAAAGCCACAAGTTGGATTTTTAAGGATTCTATGGGTAAAAATTGAATGATTCATGAAGCATTATAAGAAGATGGAAGAGTCACTGTACTACAAAGAATTGGCTCACACAGAATTATTTTTTCTTTATTATTATTATTAATTATTATTATTAATGGAAATTTATAGAGATTCTGGATTTCCACAGGGAAAAATGTGAAACACAGAAGAATTAAAAAAAAACAACACACCACAAAACATGATCACGAGGCGATGGTGATGAAGGAGGAAGTTCTGCATGCTCTGAAGGAAGGACATGGCAAAAATACAGCCTAAGAATTGATGGAATACCCAGAGATATATTTCAACAAATAGATGATACACTGGATATGCTAGCCAGGTTGTGGACGAAAACTGCTCGGCCAACTAAATGGAAGATAAATGTTTTTATTCCCATTCCAAAAAACGGTGACTCAACAGAGTGTAGAAATTATTATACAATATCACTCATATCACACTCAAGCCTACTGAAGATTATTTAAAAATAACTGGAAAAGTACCTTAAAAGAGAGCTACCAGAAATACAAGCTGGGGTTAAAATATGTCATGACACTAAAGACATTATTGCCAATTCAGATGAAACTTGACAGAAGGCAAAGAGTACTAGCAGGATATGTATCTGTGTTTCATTGACTATGTAAAAGTATTTGACTGTGTGGATCACAACAAATTGTGGTTAACCTTGAGGAGAGTGGGAAACACAGAACACTTGATTGTGCTTATTCAAAACCTGTACTTGGACCAGAAAGCAATTTTCAAAACAAAGCAGGGACATACTACTCAAAATCAAATAGTGCATCAGTGTCCTGTCTCCATACCTTTTGAATACCTATGCAGAACAGATCATTTGGAAGACTGAGCTTTATAAAGACAAATGTGGTGTAAAGATT
>NW_006399873.1:6938416-6939555 GCF_000299155.1 Elephantulus edwardii
TACAGATCTCTGATGCATAGCAAGTAATTGCAAAAACCAAGGCCTGGATCAGACACACCTTAGTCTCTAGACTGACATCGTTGCTTCTTGGTACTCTGGAGAGGTCCCTGACAGAAGATTTCCCAAGTACCATTTTTCTTTTTATTTCCTGACTGATGTTACCAAGAGTGCTGATTGTGGAGTCAAATAAGCTGTACTTATTAACAACCTCAATTTCTTTTCCATATAGACACTGCTTTAATTAGGACAAAAAAAAGAGGAAAGTTTGGATTATAAATACGTTCCTCCATGCTATTTTAAATTGATATTATGTTTAAGTCCTTATAAAGAATTTCATATTAATCTGAACAAAACAGAATTTATATTTTTAGAATTTATATTTATATTCTACCTAACAAAATGCTTCCATACGTCATGCTCATTATTGTGTGTCGTTATAATGATATAATGATCCCTGGATCATTTTTATATGCCTTTGATTCTGCAAGCTATAATCTAATATTTTTGCTTAAATCCTTTTGAAGACTTTTTGTCTTTTTTTAATATAGAATTTTTTCTTACATGTGCATTTCTCTCACCCTTTTTACTTTATTATTTTACTTTATTTTAATTATTTTATTATTTACCTGGAAGCTGTATTCTTGTGTCTTCATGAGGTCACATAAGGAAATTTTGGGGTTGTGTTTGATTTGTGATTTTTTTTCCCTCCACAAGTGGGTGTCAGTTGACCTTTGGCTCCTTCTGGCTAACAAGCACTCAAAGGTGGAGGCCTGGTAGAGGTGCCTTTAAAACCCTGTAGTGAGAGGTTGGGTATGTGAATGAACATTCTTTAAATGTGACAGCAGTTATTTTTCTATTTGCTTTGCTGAATAACTTGGAGTTGCTGTGATGCCGAACACTTTGCCATAGTCATGTCAGATACTATAATGGTAACCCATTGTGGACAGTGGAGGAGCTTCAGACTGATTCAGGTTTGGAATCAGCAGTGGCATCCACTTCCTAAACCAGTTGGTCTAGAAACTCTATAAACTCTATATAATCATACAGAGATGATGTTACTTAGAGAAAGGAGTCATACTTTGTTCATAGGGTCACTCTGTACAACACTCTTGATCAATTTGCTGTACTGAGGTAATCTA
>NW_006399873.1:6940705-6941883 GCF_000299155.1 Elephantulus edwardii
GTCCTTGGAGAAGGACATCATGCTCATAGGGTGGACAGACAACACAAGAGAGGGAGACCCATGATGATGGATTGTTACAGTAAGTGGAGCAATGGGGGTTGGTGATTGGAATTAGTGAGACAAGGAAGGGTTTAGAACTGCTGTACATAGTGTCGCTATCCATTGTAGGCAACTCAATGCACATAACAACAATAATATGCTATGACGGGTTTGGAAGCAGGAGTGGCATAAACTTCCTAAATTACATGCCTTGGGAAACTCTAAATAAATGCCAATAGTTGTAGAGGGGCTTCAGGGTTTTTGTTCATAGGGTCACTGAGTCATGCTCTACTAGAAGGCAACCAACATAACAACAACAATTTTGATAATTCTTCATGTATTCTGATTATTCTTTTTATGACTGGTACAACTGATTGATTATAATAAATAATGTTATCACCACTCATTTAAAATAGCTCCTGTTTCTGAGATATACAGTGGAAAACAATAAAAGCGTGACTGGTAAATATGTTGGACAGAATAATTTCCTCCAAGAAATGGATAAGGACAAGAAAATTGAAATGCAGAAAAAGAAATACACTGAAAGATTTCATCCTGAAAGATAAATGCACAAAAATATCAAACGTTAGCAAGAAAGAATTCCTATGAATAAACTGTACCTTCTGTTCATGAAACATGTTCTAAAGAAACTACAAAATCAGAGAGTCTTTAATGAAATGCACCTTCGCTGAAGGGTAGAAACTTGACACACTTCTTTCATGAGAGTTTGAATTCTGTAATGAAAATATCATGACATTAACCAAAGATGTTCACTAACTGACCTGAATTAAACAGATACAAACTAAAGTAAGGTACCTTTAGGAATTTAAACACAGAATAATAATGACCTAATTTATTCAGAGTATAAAGTGCAGCTTAAGTTCAAGAAAGCAATTATTTCTATTTTTCATAAATGTTTTATTTTAATCACAGCAGTTATATTCTCTGCTACAAAAATGCTTCCTATTCAAAATACATATCATAAAATTTCAAACTGTTTGACTATATTCTTACTGTATACATCTATTTCACCATAGTCATCAATCATTTTACTTATGAGTATAAAATATTTTGCCAGTTGAATTAAAGTGTAAATTTGTGTGTGTGTATACATCACATGCATATGTTGGTACATAATG
>NW_006399873.1:6943470-6948377 GCF_000299155.1 Elephantulus edwardii
GGTGTCTCTCTGGAGACTAAGGTGCATTGGATACAGGGCATGGTCTTCGCAATCACTTGTTGTGCATCAGAGAGTTGGACAATGACCAAAGAGGATAGAAGGAGAATTGATGCCTTTGAGCTGTGGTGCTGGAGAAGAGTATTGTGAATCCATGGACTGCTAGGAAAACAAACAGATTTGTCCTGGAAAGGCTTAAACCGGGTGGCTCCTTGGAGGCAATGATTCTGAGGCTCCGTCTAACATACTTTGGACATGTTGTGAGGAGAGACCGATCCTTGGAGAAGGACATCATGCTTGGGGGTGGGGGGGGGTGGAGGGACAGCGCAGGAGGGGAAGGCCCTCTATACGGTGGATTGATTCAGTAACTGGGATAATAGGGATGGGAGTGTTGGAGACAGTGTGATTGGCACAAGACAGAGCAGAGTTTAGAGCTGTTGTACATAGGGTCGCTATGAGTTGCAAACGACTTGACGGCACTATAACAACAACAGTGGCACATATTCTTTCTTATTGCTTTTGTTTAAACATTTTATTTATTTGTTGCATTATTTTCTTGCTCCTCCGCTTCCCCCAGTCCACTTTGCTATACACGTCTTATTCCGGACTGTTGTTAAACAAATAATTCCCAAACACATACTTCTTTTAAATAGTTCTGTCCTTCATTTGTTCCAATGCAGTATTCATTATTTATCCCCTCTTTTCTTCGTTTCCTTCCTCCCTGAGCCCCACGTCAGTCCTGTTTTATAACAGTGACATTATACAGTATTTGTAGCTTTGTGACTGAGATATTTCACTCAGCATAATGTCCTCCAAGGTCACTCATCTTGTGTAATCATTTAATGAGTTCCTTGTTTTTCAGGCTGTATTATACACCAGTGTGTGAATATGCCATAGTTTTTATCTATTCATTTGTTGATGAGCACTAGGATGGTTTCCATCTCTTTGCTAATGTAAATAATCCAGCAGTCAACATGTGTGTGCATATCTGTTTGGAAAGCACTCTGTTTTTTTCAGAGTATGTTCCTAGTAGTAGAATTGCTGGGTCAAATGGCATTTCTGTTTCCAACTCTTCAAGAAAGTGCCAAACCGTCTTTCGTAGTAGTTGTACCATTTTACACTCCTACCAGAAGTTAATAAGGCTTCCAATCTATCTACAACCTCACCAGTATTTGTTGTTTTTGCTGTATTGAACTTTCCTATTGTTGCCAGGGTGGAATGACATCTCATAATTGTTTTGATTTACATCTCTCTGAGAGGTAGGGATTTTGAACATTTTTTTTCCTCTGTTTTTGTTGGCTGTCTGAGTATCTTTTTTGGTGAAGTTCCTATTCATGTCCTATGCCTATTTTGTGTTTGGGCTGTTTACCTTTTTCTTCATGAGACACTAGAGTATTCTATAAATTTTAGATATGAGTCCCTTATCAGATATGTCATTACAAAATAATCCTAGTCTGTGGCTTTCCTTTTCACTGATTTTTTGTTGTACATATGGATTTGAATCTTAGAAAGTCCCATTCATCTAGTTTATTCTTTCCTGGTTGTACGTTTTTCAAGATTCTTGGAAGTTTGTTCAAATTGTGGATGAGAGATTCTATTTTTCCAAGCTTTTCTCTGGTTAAATATATAGTCCTTGATTTTCTAGATCCTTGATGCACTTTGAGTTGAGTTTTTGTATGGTGTGATGTGCGCTTTTTGCTTGAGCTTTCTACAATATAGTTTTCCTATTTTGCCAACACCATTTGCTGAAGAGGCTTACATTTTCCAGCTTTACTTATTTTGTTTCCTTATCAAAAAATCAGTCGACCATAGGTAGATGTGCTGATTCCTAGGTTCTCAATTCTATTACATCATTCTACATGTCTGTAGCTATACCAGTACTATGCTGTCTTGACTACCATGGCTATGGAGTAGAATTTAGATCAGAGAGTGACATGCCTCCTACCTTGTTGCTTTTTCTCAGGAGTGCTTTACTTATTCAGGATATCTTTGCATTTCAGATAAAACTTCAAATTGCCTTTTCCATCTCATTGAAGAATGGAATTGGTATTTGCATTAGGATTGTATTGAACTTGTAGATTATCTTTGGTAGAATTGCCATTTTTACAGTATTCAGCCTTCCTATTCATGAGCACGGTATATTCTTCCATTTTTCTTTTTGTTTCATGTAGTAAAATTTTGTAATTTTCTTTGAATAGGTATTTGTATTTCTAGTTAGACTTATTTTCAATATTTAATCTTGTGATTAGCGACTGTGATGAGTAGCTTCATTACTGTGTTCTCTTTGTCACTGTAAAGAAATCGAATTGAATTTTTTGTATGTTGATCTTGTATCCTGGTAATTTGCTGCATTGATAGACTATGTCTAAAAGCTTTCTTGCTTAAGGATTTTCTAAATTACTGGTATATTATCAGAATATAGTGATAGTTTTACCTCCCATTAACCAGTTTGGATACCTCTGTTTCTCATTCTCTTGTCTTAATGCTATTGCAAAGACTTCTAATACAATATTGAATAGGATAGGTGATAATGGACATTCCTGTCTAGTTCCTGTTCTCAAAGGTAATGTCTTTAATCTCTCCACGATTAGAATGATGGTGGCTCTTGATTTTGCATATATTCATTTTACTGTGTTGAGGATATTCCCCTCTATTCTTATATATGTTGACTGTTTTAACCAGGAGAGGATGTTTAATTTTGTCAAAAGCCTTTTCTGCATCAATTGATAGCATTATGTGGGTTATTTTCCTCCATTTTAATGTGATAAATTATACAGATTGTTTTATTATGTTGAATCATTCTTGTATACCTGTTATAAATTCTAGTTGGCCATGATTTTTTTAATGTACTGTTGGATTCTATTGGCCAAGATTTTACTGTGGATTTTGCATTTATACTCATGAGAGATACTGACCTAGAGTTTTATATTTTGGTTATGTCTTTACCTACCTGTGGGATTAAGGATATGTTTGCTTCATAAAATCCTTTTCTATTTTCTGTTTTCTGAACTATTTTATGTATAATTGGTGAATGGTAGACTTCAGTTCTTCTTTCCATGTTAGATAAAATTGACCAGTAAAACCATCATGTCCCTTTTTTTTAAAGTTATTTTATTATCTGTTCAATTTCTTCTTTTGTAATGGGTCTGTTCAGATGTTCTGCTTCAGTCTGTGTCAGTTTAGGTAGGCTGTAAGTTTTTAAGCATTTGTCCATTTTCCTCTAAATTTTCATATTTGTTTCAGTATAGTTTTTCCATAACATTGCATTGTTAACAGTTTTTATTTTAGTTGGTTCTCTTGTAACATTGCCTCTTTCATTTCTTATTCAGATAATTGGTATCTTTTTTTCTTTCTTTTAGTTTTGGTAGTAGTTTGCCCATTTTATTGATTCTTTAGAAGAATCAACTCGGTTTTATTGATGGTTTCATTTGTCTTTCTATTTTCTATTTAATTTATTTCTGCACTAATTTTTTTTTTACTTTCCTTTTTTACAGGCTATCAGGGTTTCTTGATGTTCTTTTTCAACAAGTTGGACATGTTGAGTTAAAGAATCAGTTATCTTATTTTCCCCCCTTTTGATGTGTTTGCTTATTGCTATAAATTGACTTCTCATTATTCTTTGGTTGTAATTTAGAGGATTTTGTAAGTTGTGTTTTTATTGTCAAACTTTTTATTTCATTCTTTTATTTTTTCCCTTGCTGTTTTTCTTTTGGGGTCTATTGTACATGGAGTTTACTTAGCTTCTTGTGTATATATTCTCTCATTCTCTCTTATGCCTGGAATATTTTCTTCTAGTAATTCTTCCATAATTTTATCATTGTCTTTTCTTACTTCCTCTTGTTCTGGAATTTTGATTATGCATATGTTATTCCTCTTGATGGTGTCCCACATTATTCTTAGGCTTTTTCTTTTTTCTTCCTTTTTGATTCTGCTTTTTGTTCTAGCAGATTAGTGTTGAAGATTCTATCTACTATTCCACTGGTTCTGTGCCCCATCTCTTCAACACTGTTCATAAGTCTGTCCAACACATTGATAGCATTTGAAACACAAATCCTCAAATTGTGGCTTGTAGCTTCTTATTTTTCCAGAGCCTCTAATGAATTGCTTGTTTTATCTGCAATGTCTTGGATTGCTTTTTTAAGTTTTTCTTGGCTTTTGTTTGCAGAGTCCTGTGATTCTATGACTTTGTCTTTCACCCACTGAAATTATTCAAACATGGCTCTTTTGAATTCTGTGTCAGAAAATCCCATCAGACTTTCTGGCTTTCGGAAATCTATTGATTCTGTGTTTTTGTCACTGGTTGGGGTTTGACATCTTCTTTTGGTTGTGTGTAGGGTATGAGGTAATCTGCTTCTTCTTTGTCATTGCTGTGATAGAGCTTTTGTGTCTCAGGCATTAGTTGGTCCTAACTTTGGCTTAGGAGATCACTGCTCCAGAGGAGAGAAAACAAACTCACCTTGCCTAACTTCTCTCTAATCCTTTGACTTAAGGAAATATTTGCATCACTTAAAAAGAGTGGGGGCCTGTGAATTAATAGCTTTCTTGGCCCAGCAACTGAGGCAGTTAGGTGGGTCCAAAAGGACTGTAGCTCAAGTACTGGCTTCTGGAAGGGCCAGGAGTACTGAGGTGATGTTGAAAATTGCTTTATCTATGATATTTGTGCTCCTAGCACAGAACAGCAGCACAGTCTCCACACAGTGGTCTCCAGTCTGTGATCTCTAGGCAGTGGTCTCCACATGAAAAGAATGGTCTAGTGCTCTGGTTGGGAGCCTGGTTTGGGCAGGAGGCAAGAGTCTACTCTTATCTTGAGATAATGTTTCTGATTGATCTAAACATCTGGAAGAATCTGTTGTGTTTCAGAATTTGTAAAATCAATTGTCATAACGCCCTTCCAAAATACTTCGAAATAA
>NW_006399873.1:6948477-6949398 GCF_000299155.1 Elephantulus edwardii
TTAATAATATTTCATATTGTATTATTAATAGATATCAGATGGGGTGTTTTCTTATTTATTGCTATTTTTACATATAAGAAAGTAGTGACAATCTTTTTCTCAATGTGGAGAGTATTTGTGGAGATTCCAGATTAAAACAGGCTTAGAAGCAGGAGTGACATCCGCTTCTAAAATAGCTTGCCTATGGAAACTCTATGAACTTAGAGAAATGATTAAAGTTATATAAGTGCTCAGGTCGTTCGTTCATAGGGCCACTATGAGTCATCTAGGACTCAATGGCACTTAACAACAACCACAAAGTAAAATAGGATGACTTTTAATTTCTAATATTTATGATTACATTACATTTAATACTGTTTCTATAGCATACAATTCTCTGTTATGTTACATATGACTTATAGGGCTAATAATTATATTTTTAAATATTTGAACAGACAATAATTTTGTGTTTTATAAGGTGGTTGTTGTTGTTGTTGTTGTTGTTGCTGTTATGTGCCATCAAGTCCCCTGAAACTCATGTGTAAAATAACCTACTGTATATAGGCTATTTATAGGCTGTTATGTGTAATAACCCTGCTCTATTTTGTGCCAATCATATTGTCTCTTACATGTCTACTTCCATTATCTCAGTCTTTGAATGAATCTGACTCATTGAGGATTGATTTCATCTCTCTTGAACTAACCCTCCATCCTCCCAAACATGACATCCCTCTCCAAGGACAGGTTTTTCCTTGCAACATGTCCCAAGTATGTCAGATGAAGCTTCAAAATCCTTTCCTCCAAGAAGCAGTCTGGTCTCACCCTCTCTAGGATGAACCTGCTTCTATACTGCAAAGACATTAATTCTCCTTCTATTGCTCCTGCTCATTGTTACACTTTCTGATGCATAGCAAGTAATTGCAATGACTATGGCCTGGATCA
>NW_006399873.1:6952933-6955231 GCF_000299155.1 Elephantulus edwardii
GGACAATTAAAACAGACATTCGGGGTTGGGGGGGGAAGAAAAATGAACTGGGGAGGAGGGTAGAGAAAACAGTGCAACAATGAATGAATGAGAACCCAAAATCTCTGTAAATGTTCATTAAAATTAATAAAATTTAATAATAATTAAAAACAAACAAACAAAAAAAACAAAACTCAATCTCTTCACCATCTATCATAAAGCTGTCAATCATCCCAGTGGTGAGAGCCTTTGTTTTCTTGATGTAGACTATCAATCCATATTGAAGGCTGCAATCCTTGACCTTCTGAAGTAAGCACTTCAGGTCCACCTTAATTTCAGCAAGCAGGGTTCTGTCATTGGTATAATGCTGATTGTTGATGTTACTCCAATCTTAACGTCACATTTCTCCTCATAGATCCCAGCCTCCCAGATAGTCTGTTCTGCATATAGATTGAAAAGATACAATATATAACTAGAATTCCTAATTCAGAATTTTTTAAATTTTTTTGCAGTTCAAGTTTTAAAAATTTTATTTTATTCTGGTTTATCTACAAAGTCTGTATATATTGCCCCTCACTCTAGATCCCTTTCACCTCCCCAATCCACCTTCCCCTCCATCCATCAAACCTTGAGAACCAAAACATAATTGTGCTGTTGATCAATATGTAAGCAAAAATTTATGATAAATACAAACATTTAATATTTAAATATATCTGATAGAATTTATAATATGATAATCCAAATTTAAGAAAATTCCTTTTTCTAATTATATACCTGAAAAATTTCATGGGATAAGAGGAAGTGTACTGATTTTCTAATATTTTCAATATTTATGATTTAGGCAAAAATTACCAAATATATGCTGCAAAGAAAATCAGTGTTATTGATTGCTATATCTCTAGTGGTCTAGTGGTTAAGGAGTAACTTTGCCCATCAAAGGGCATGCAGTTTGAATTCACCAGTTGCTCCAAGTGATCTCCGCCTTTACAATTTATATCCACTGAAAACTCTTTTTTGGAGTCAGCCATGAGTTGATTTCAACTCAACAACACATAATAAAAATCATACTTTCTAGTGAAACATTTTTTAAATATATTTCTTTTTATAACTGCTACATATTTGCTTATCTGAATTACTTTACACATTTCTGTCTTGTAATTTGACATAAGCACTCTGGTAGAATATAATATGTTAGTGCTACTAATGGAGAAGGTTAATCATACAATCTCTGAAAACCAAATGAAAAGTTGTTACTTGTCCCCCCTATGACATTCTGTATAGTTTTTGTTCTTTGCTAGCAACTCCCATAGGCAGTTGCACTGCTAATCCAAAAATCACTTGGGTGAAACTGGGGCAGTCTTCCCCTATTTCATTTAATGCCTTGGAAATACAATGGATAGTCAACTGTGAGTGGCTTATAACTGCATGGAAATAAATTTGAGTTTAATAGAGAAGCACTAGTGATCAAAATATAATGCATTTGGATATAACTAACAAGTTTGTTTCAAACCCAGAAGGTCCATAGTAGAAGATCCAAACTAGTAATCTGTTCTTGTAAAGGATATGGAAAAGATTGTGGTAGTTCTCTGTCAGATGGAGCCTCTGCAAGAAAGAATAAACCTAATGTTGCTTAGCAATACTATGCTACAAGATAATAAGAGGTAGAAATAATTTTAAATCTCTACATAGAAAAACAGGACTTCTGGAGCCTAGTTGGATTATCAACTCAAAGCCATATGGTCCAAATCCACCAGGGGCTTCATGAAAGAAAGACAGACATTCTCCTTCTGAAACATTAACTGCCTTGAAAAACCTACTAGAAGATCAGCTATGAATTGGTCCCAATTCTACAGTACATAACAACCACCACCTAGGAAAACGATACAAAAATATTAAAAATGAAATAAACATTTGTAATCTCCAGTGGTTTTTTTGTTTCTAATATGAAAATAATAATTTTGGTGTTATATTTTAAATTTTTATTTCTACTATAATAATAAAGAAAACACAAATAGACATTCATTTATTATTCTTTACTTTCATCCAAGGTCCACCTAATATGAGTAGTGACATTCCTGGTGCCACAGCTTCTTCTAACATCAGCTTTAACTCATGCAAACCTCTGTCTATTTACGATACTAGCCAATTTTGAATGACCTTAAGTAGTATTTTTCTTGCAAGTGAGCAGTGTTTTGCTTGCATGTGATATTAATGATACTGTTTAATAGCATCAATAATCTGTTGGATTATATTTCTTGGTAATGGGTACAAATATGAATCTCTTACTGAGCATCTGTTAGCTCAAACAGGTTTTAGTTA
>NW_006399873.1:6956781-6957275 GCF_000299155.1 Elephantulus edwardii
TCCTTGATCCACCTTGAGTTGGGTTTTGTACATGAAGTGAGGTGTGGATCTTGCTTGAGTCTTTTGCAGATACTTTTCCAATTTTGCCAACACCATTTGTTAAAAAGGCTGTCATTTCCCCACTTAACTGATTTCATCTCCTTGTCAAAAACCAGTTGACCATATGTAGATAGGTTGGTTTCTGGGCTCTGAATTCTAATCCATTGATCTATGTGTCTGTCATTGTACCAGTACCATGCTGTGTTAACCACAATGGCACTGTGTTGAGTAGGATTTGAAATCAGGGAGTGAGATATTTCCTACCTTTCTTCTATTTTTAAGGAGTGCTTAGCTTATTTGGGCTTTTTCCAATTACAAATGAATCTGGAGATTGCGTTTTCCATCTCGTTGAAGAATGGGATTGGTATTTGTATTTGGATTGCATTAAATGTGTAAATTGCCTTTGGTAGTTTTGCTTTTTCACAGTATTGAATCTTAATATCCATGAGCAAGGG
>NW_006399873.1:6959868-6961055 GCF_000299155.1 Elephantulus edwardii
GTGTCAGTTTGGAGACTAAAGTGCACCTGATATATGCCATGGACTTTACAATCACTTGCTATGCATCAGAGAGCTGGACAATGACTAGGGATGATAGAATAAGAATTGCCGTTGAGCTGTGGTGCTGGAGAAGAGTATTGAATATACCATGAACTGCTAGAGAACAAATAAGTTAGTCCTGGAGAAGGTGAAGCCAGGCTGCTCCTTGGAGGGAAGGATTCTGAAGCTTCGTCTCACATACTTTGGACATGTTGCAAAGAGGGATCAGTCCTTGGAAAGGGACATCATGCTTGGGAGGGTGGAGGGACAGGGCCGGAGAGAAAGACACTCCATGAGATGAATTATTGATTCAGTGACTGGGGCAATGGGATTTGGTGTGTCTGAGACAGTGAGATTGACACAGGACAGTGCAGAGTTTAGGACTGATGTAGAGAGGGTAGCTATGAGTCGCAGGAGACTCGACTACACATAACAACAGCAACAACAAATTTATGTGAGTTTTCAAGTTGAACATGTTTAACTAAAATAATAGCATAAGTTACAGTAGGGAAGAAAGTCTATGAAATTATTATTAAACATTTTTTTTCTTAGACCACAAATTTTCACTGGAAATTCTCCTAGCTAAATAATATTATGTTGTCATTTATTGTTGATTGCCTTTGTGTCAAGCACAGCTCATAGTGACTCTATGAACAAAAAGGCTTGAAGTCCCTATACAACTACTGACATTTATCAAAGTACATAAAGTTTCCTAAGGTATGTTATTTACAAAAGGGGATGCCACTCCTCCTTCCAAGTACACTTGATCTTAGCTAAAAGGCTGAGAAGCTACATAATATTATAATGATTGCTAAACAACATTGCAGGCTATTATATAAGGAATATCATTGCTGAAGTCAGATGGATCTTGGTAGAAAGCAGACATTACCAGAAAGGTGTCAAGCAGTAGGTACACGAAGATATTCAACTATGTAGAGCATAACAAATTATATATAACATTAAAAAGAATTGAAATACTTCCAGAACAATCCATTGTATTGTAGTGGAAGAATCTGCTATCGAAGACTATTTTAAAAGACTAATGAATACAGATGTCCATTTAAAGATTAAAATTCTAATGACCTAAATCATGGCATTCTCAACATCTATACATCTGAAAGTTGAACAATTAACCAGAAAGAGAAAGG
>NW_006399873.1:6963423-6963861 GCF_000299155.1 Elephantulus edwardii
TATGGGACATATACATAAGTGAAGTGAGAGGTATTCAACTAGAAAAAGAAGATACTGTGGAGTTTAACATTGAAAAAGCTGTGTAACAAAGTTATGTTAAACTAATGTTACTGGGAAAAAAAATAAAGTTCTGCAAATTAGTGAAATATCAATCAAGATATTTCAACAAATGCAGACGACACTTAAAGCACTCACTTATACATATTAAGAAATTTACAAAACAGCATTTTACAAACTGACTAGAAGCAATTTATATAAAAGTCATGTTGTTGTTGTTGTTATGTACAGTCGAGTCATTTGTGACTCATAGCGACCCTATGTAAAACAGCTCTAAACCCTGCTCTATCCTGTGCCAATCGCGCTGCCTCTGACATACCCATCCCAATTACCCCACTCACTGAATCAATCCACTTCGTAGAGTGTCTTCCCCTCTTGGGC
>NW_006399873.1:6965476-6970279 GCF_000299155.1 Elephantulus edwardii
GCTCCAGTGTAATCTTTAGAGTTTTCTTCTGACATCCATTTTGGTCTTTTGTCTCTCTTCTGTCTTTGTAATGACCGTTTGCACTCCTCCTGGATGATACGTTTGACATCCTGTCACAACTCATTAGGTCTCCCGCTCTGCAGGAGAAGGATGAGCAATTTCTTCCTGTGTGATTAACTGCCTCTGAAAACCAGCTGAAGTGTCAACTGTGGGTTGTTCCCAACTCTATGCTACACAACAACATACTCAAAGTAATATGAAAATCTAGAGGAAATGGAAAATCACTTAGAAACTCACAGTCTACCCAAACTGGCACGGATTGACGCAGAACACTTGAACAGACCCAATTAAAAAAATTATATCAAATATTACATGATAAACCATATGCTTAGTCAAGAATTGAAGGAAGCACAAAATATAAGCTGGAATTCCTCTTGTGAGAGATCACAGGAAATGAGCCGCTTCCTGAAGACAACTGGCAGGTATGTCCCCCTGAGGAGGAAGGATTAAAAGTCTATACATGTGAATTACTTCTTTCTTGAGCTAAGCAATAGGTTGACAATAGAGAAAAACTCTGTTTCATTTACAAAAGAATTATTTTTCTGATTTATTTCTCTTCTCCTGATTCTCAGTAAAGATACAGAGAGGCATGGCTTGTGGTGCTTTAATTGTTTGTACTGCTTGCGCCCTGTTATTACTCTCTCTGTTTACTTATGCATTCTTGGTGTTTTGCCTCATTATTAATTATGAATATATTTTACCCTAGGTCAGGAACAGATAATAAAACAACTTCCAACAAAAAAGTCCAGGAGCAGATGGTTTTAAAAGTGAATATTATCAAATGTTCAGGGAAGAATTGTCACCAATATTTCCTGAATTATTTCAGAAAAAAGAAAGAGATGGAATTCTCCCAAACTCATTCTATGAAGCAAACATATCATTGTACCAAACTCAGGTAAAGATACCATCAAAATATAAAACTATAGGCCAATATCGCTCATGAACATAGATGCAAAAATCCTCAGTATAATCCTAGCCAATAGAATCCATTAGTATATTAAAATAACTCACCATGACCAAGTGGGATTCATAAAATGCATGCAAGGATGGTTCAAAATATGAAAAACATTTAATGTAATTAATCATATTAACAAAGAATAAGAAACACGTGGTCCTTTCAATTGATGCAGGAAAAGCCTTTGACAAAACCCAGCACCCTTTCCTGATTAAAACACTCAGCAAAATAGCAATAGAGGGGAATTTTCTCAACATAGTAAAAGTATATAAGCAAAACCATGGGCCAACATCATTTTCAATGGAGGGATATTAAAGACATTCAGTTTAAGAACAAAACCTAGAAAAGGATACCCATTATCACTTTTCATATTCAATATTATATTGAAAGCCTTAACAAGAGCAATAAAAGAGAAGGGAATAAGAGACAGCCAAATTGGCAAAAAGGATGTAAAACTTCCTCTATATGCTGATGATATGACAGTATACTTAGGAAACCCTACAGACTGGACATAGTTGATTAGGTCAGCAAAGAGTGGGGAAAGAAGATCAATGTACAAAAATTTGTTGCATTTCTCTAGAATGAAAAAGAGAATACAGAAACTGAGCAAAATAATACCCGTCAAAATAGCTAATCATGAGATTAAATATTTGGGAACAAATCTGGAGACACAAAAGACCTATTCAAAGAAATATTCAAACAAAATTACAAAGCATTACTATGAGAAACAAAAAGTTGTTATTGTTGATTGTAATCAAGTGTAACTAATAGCAATCCTATGAACAAAAGACCTGAATCCTTGTTCTATAACTATTACTTAGAAACTATTCTTTCTATAACTTCATAGAATTTCCAGAAGTTTAGGAAGTGGATGTCACTCCTGCTTCCAAACCTATCTTACACTGGGAGCTCCACCATGGGTAACCATTATGGCATTTGACAAACCAATGGTAGAGGGTTCAGCATTATAGCAATCCCAGGTTACCTCCATACAGCAAATTGACACATCAGTTCTGTACCACTTAGAAGAATGTTCTTCCAAAATATAATAACACTAGGTATGAGGGCCACAGGCCTTTGGGAGTAACTGACTTTTAAATACAAGGGTCCTCCACCAGGTCCTGTTGACTCTAAACAAGAAGCTTAAATTAAATACATACATACATAAGGAAAAGAACAACAACAACAAAAATCAACCAAGCATTATACAGCTTATAATTTGTTTTTGTTATGTGCCATTGAGTTGTCTGTGACCCATAGCAACCTTATGTATAGCAGCTCTGAGAGACCGGAAGAAATGGAAGAGTATACCATGCTCATGGATAGGAAGACTCAATATCATGAAAATGGTAATTCTATCACAGGAAATCTACAAGTTCAATCTAATCCGAAAACAGATACCAATTCTATTCTTCAATGGGATGGAAAAGATAGTATCCAATTTTATTTGGAATGTAAAAAGATCCTAAATAAGTAAAGCTCTCCTGAAAAGAGAAAGAAGGTAGAAGGGATTGTACTCCCTGATTTCAAATCATAACACAGACCTGTGATGGTCAAGACATTGTGGTACTAGTACAGTGACAGACACATAGATCAATGGCATAGAATTGACAACTCAAACATCAGCTCATCTACCTATGCTCAACTGATTTTTGAAAAGGAGATTAAATCAGTTAAGTGGGGAAATTACAGCCTATTTAACAAAAGGAGTTAGTAAAATTGGAAAACCATGTGTAGAAAACTCAAGCAAGACACACACTTCACACTATACAAAACCAACTCAAAGTGTACCAAGGACCTAGGAGTAAAATAAAAGACTATAAACTTCATTAGTGAAAACGTAGGAAGAACTCTAGGAGCCCTAATCCATGGTATGAACAGAACAGTGTTCCAAGCATAATCAAAAACCTACTATCAGGAAAGAAAAAATTAAATGAGAAGGACCTTCTAAGAATCAAATCACTATGCACATCAGAAAACTTCTCCAAAAGGGTAAAAAGGAAAGCCACAGACTTGCAAAACGTATTGGTAATCACATATCTGGTAAGGGATTCATATCTAACATTTTTAGAGTACTCCAACACCTCAACAAGGAAAAGACAAACAAACCAATTGCAAAATGGACACATGTTTTTACTTCACCTAAGAAAACATTCAGATGGCAAACAAACAGATGAAGAAATGTTCAAAATCCCTAGCTCTCAGAGAGAGACAAATAAAAACAACTATAACATATCATTTAACCCCAGCAACAATAGCAAAGCAAAACAAAGCAGCAAACAACAAAAAATAGCAAGACTGTGAAGAGATTGGAACTCTTAATCACTTCTGATGGGAGTGTAAAATGGTGCAACCATTATGAAAGGTGGTTTGGTGCATTCTCATCAAATTAGAAATAGAAATACCATTTGGCCCAACAATTCCACTATTGGGAATATACCCTAAAAACACCAGAACCGCCATCCAAACATATATATGCACACTCATGTTCATTGCTGCATTATTTGCAATAGCAAAGAGATAGAAGCCACTCAAGTGTCCATCAATAAATGAATAGCTAGAAAAAATAAAATATATTCATATAATGGAATACAACATAGCACTGAGAAGCAATGAACTCATAAAGCATTATACAACATTTTTGACCCTGGTGGACATTATGCTGAGTAAAATATATCAGTCACAAAAGGACAAAAGACTACATAGTATTCTATGTACTAGAACATACTGTTCTAAAGCACATCTGATATGGGAAATTGGGAGGATAATAAGATAATTGTGGATAAATAATGAACATTGCATTGGAGTGGATTAAGAAACAAACTGTTTAAAAGGGATATAGATTAGGAATATATATATGAAAACAGCCCGGAATAAGAGGTTCATTGCAAAGAGGACTAATGGGGAGAAGTAATTGTGCAACAATAAATGAAAATTTAAGAAAAAAAGTGAACTGTGCATGTGGGAAGGAAGAGAGGGTAAAATGTGCAACAATGAATGAATAAAAACCTGAAAGAGAATAAAAAAATCCTGACTAATATATCTGTAAATCTGAACAGTTCCCTTTTATCTACTCGCTTCTCCATGTAGCATTGCTTGAGTACAGAAATCAGGTTTATTTAACTGCATAAGCTCTCAATAAATGTTAGAAGAATGAAAATAAAACAAAACAACCAAAACAAACACCCTCCAGAAAAATCCCAGAGATGTTACTTTGATGATTAACATAAACCTGGGTCATGCTGTAGCATTTAAAATTTTATCAAATGTATGATGGGACTTAAAATGTTTGTGTATGATTCTTCTATATTTACTATTTTCTTATTGTTATGTGCTGTGACTCATAGTGACCCTATGTATAAAAACTATGAACCTCACACTGTCTTGAGTCAACTTTATTGTTTCTGATATATCAATCACTATTAACTCAGTCACTGAATTAATCCATCTCATTCAGCGTCTTCCTCTCTACCCTTTCAAGCATAATATCCTTCTCCAAGGAATGGTCTCTCCTTGCAACATGACCAAAGTTTCTATAAAGGAGCTTCAATATCCTTAACACCAAGGAAACATCCTGGTTTCACACTCTAAAGGAAGAATCTCTTTGTTCTCTTAGTAGTCCACGGTATATTCAATATTCTTCTCCAACACCACAACTCAAAGGCATAAATCCTTTTTTTTTCTATAGTTTCTTAATTTTCATTAACATTTACAGAGATTTTGGGTTTCCATTCATTCATTGTTGCACTATTCTCTCTACCCTCCTCCCAGTTTGTTCTTGTCCAAAT
>NW_006399873.1:6973238-6978669 GCF_000299155.1 Elephantulus edwardii
GTCTGTTGTGATGTTACCTGATTCATCTCTTATTCGGATTATTTGCGTCTTCTCTCTCTTTTCTTTTGTGAGTTTTGCTAGTGGCATAAATCCTTCTATAATCCTCAGTCATTGTCAAGTTCTCTGATGCACAGCAATCAATTGTAAAGACCATGGTCTGAATCAGGCAAACCTTAGTCTCCAGACTGACATCATTGCTCTTTAGTACTGTGGAGAAATTCCTTCCTAACAGCAGGTTTTCCCAATGTATTTCCTGGCTGCTGATACCAAGAGTGTTGCTTGTGGAACTAAAGAAGCTGAAGCTTTTAACAATATCAATCTCTTTGCCTTCTATCATGATGCTGCCATTTGGTCCAGGGGTGAGAATCTTTGTTTCTTGATTTTGACCATCAATCTCTGTTGAAGGCTACAGTCCTTACATTCTGAAGCAAGTATTTCAGGTACTTTCCTCAGTTTCAGCAAGGAAGATTATGTCATCTGCATAATGCAGTTTGTTGATGATTCTTCCTCCAAACTTCATATCACATTTCTCCTCATAGAGCCCAGCCTCCCGAAAGATCTATTCTGCATATAGATTGAAAAGGCATGGGAATAAGTTGCAACTCTGGCATACATTTTTTTTTTTCGATTTTGTATCATGCAGTGCTTCCTTGCTTTGTCCTAATGACTGTCTCCTCAACCAACGATGTTTGTTGTTGTGTACTTTAGAGTAGACATTGATCCATAGTTGATCCTTAGGTGGGTTTTCAGAGTCAGTTAATCAACAGGGAGGAGATTGTCCATCCTTCTCTCACAGAGCAGCTGGTGCCTCAAACCATGTGTTTTGGGGATTGTAGTGCAGCTTCTTGCCACTAGGCCACCAGAAATCCCGAATTTAAGTGCTATTATTGTAGTATGTTGTCAAGTCACTTGGGACTCATAGTGACCCTAAGTAAATCAGCCCTAAACCTTGTTCTATTCTGTGCCAATCTCACTGTCTCAAACATACCTACCAAGTATAGGTTTAGCAAAAGCACAATCAAGATGGACCTGGAACCCTTCTGACCCCAGAATCTTCCTGCAGGAACCACATGGAGACTTCCCTCACTATGTAAACACTGACCCAAAGCCCCTGAGACAAGAGACACCAAATATCACAGGAGAGTTAAGAGGAAATGGGAGGACAGAGGTGGTGTGAAATGCAAGTGGGGCTAGGAGAAGGAATTGGGTTGTTTATTAGTAGGGCTGGGTGAAGGTGGGAACACAACACATGTATTAAAAAGATGGACTGCTGGGACCAACAACACCTGATCAGTTGCCTACATAGTCCCTTCAACTCTTTTGAGTTAAATGCTTCTCTGTCAAATATTACTTTAAAACTGAGCACTCAAATTAAGACAAACTAGGGACAAGGATTAGCCACTCACTCCTGAAACAGCAGCCCTTCAAAAACCCTATGTATGTATTTTTATTATATCTGTAGTTTATAATTACACATATCATTCCCTCAAAGATATTGTTCAATAAGACTCATTTTTTTCCCCAAAACTTTTCTCTCTGGACTTCAGGCTTGAAAGCATTTTATTGTTTCATCTTCTAGTTCACTGATATTTTACACTGAATTCAATTAATTCAATGTTCAGTTAATTCAATGTTATAATTTCATTTTAGTTCAGATATTGCATTTTTAATTCTCATCATTTTATATATTTCATGTAGTTAAATATTAAATCTCACGCTATAATTGAAAGTTTGAAGCTTATTTTGACTGGCAGACCACTTTAATCTTTTAGCCCTTATTTTTAAGCTATTTTGCTTTGGTGACATAGTCAACTGGGAGTAGTATTCATTCAAAGTCCATATTCTTATGGGAATTCAAATTCAAATTCAACAATGGCTCTGTGAGAGAAAGATGTACAAGCTACTTTCATAAGATTTATAATGTCAGAAGCCAAATAGAGTGTTTTGGTTCCTCTTTAACAATAAGTAATGGCGAGTTTTAGCTGTTTTTTTGACTGTTTTGAGATAGACTTACTTAAAGGTCAATTTAATACTGTCAACATGTGAACTAATTAAGGCTATACTCAGTGTCTCTGTTATTCAAGAAATTATGTCTTTTTGGAACTTGAATTAACTGTCTGTTATTGTTTGCTCTGCTCATTTTTATTTTTAGTTTAAAACCAATGGTCATTCTTGTTCTGTGAACAAACACCTCATATGATCCAGCAATTATATCAAGGAGAGTTAATTCTGACCTTTGAGTTGTGGTGCTGGAGAAGTGAAGATACCATGAACTACCATGGAGAAGATACTTGAACATACCATGGACTGCCAAGAAAAAAAAAATGACCTGGAGAGAATGAAGCCAAGTTTCTCCTTGGAGGCTAGGATTCTGAAATTCTGTCTCACATACTTTGGGCACACAGCCAGGAGAGACCAGTCCTTGGAGAAGGACATCATGCTTGGAAGGGTGGAGGCACAGTGCCAAAGAGGAAGGCCTCCTTGAATGAGATGGATTGATACAGTAACTGGGACAATGGGGTTTGGTGTGTTTGTATTAGTGAGACTGGCTCAGAATAGGACAAGATCCAGAGCTGCTATACACTGGGTTGCTGTGGGTTTCAGGAGACTCAATGGCACATAACAACAGCAACAGTGGTAAGAAGCTGTGCAGCAATCCCAGCTGCATTTGGTTTGAATCTAATACCTGCTCTTCAGTAGAAGAATGGAAAATCTCCTCCCATATTATTTACTGTCTCTGAAAATCTGCTGGAGGGTCAGCTATGGTTTAATTCCAACTGAAAGGCACACAGCAACGTTAAGGTACTTTGGCAGATTTCTGAAGCTGTTTCCCTGTGGAAGTTTCCTCTCTGCTATCCTTCCTGCAAAGTTTTTTGCAGGCATTTGTCCCTCCTGGACCATCAACCACTGCTGTTTTAACACAGCAAAACTTGTATGTTCTTTTGAGCAAAGTCGCTCCCAATAGAAGCTAGGAGAATCTCTTGGATTTTCTTTCTTTGTACTTTTTTCTTTTCTTTTTCTCAGGGTTTATAGATCTTTGCTCTTACTGTAAAGATTTTAAAACCATTAGTTTTAAAATCACTTACACACTTTTAATATAAACCTAGGTCCATGTTACTATATTTTGACTCCAATTTTTTTTCTTCTTTATTAGAAATAGATTTATATTTGGGATGAAATAATAGTACTTTTCAAATTTGTATTTTGTCATTAGCATAATCTTCCTATTATTTCTTAATAACATACTTAAACTAAATAAATACATTAATGTAGAACAGAGAAAATTAACTATAGGATTTAATACTTTTGTATATAAAAATCATCAAGGCATTAATTTTTATAAAATTAAATCATTTGTTTAGTTATAATGTTTTTGAAGATTATATAACTAAGAATTACTATTAAAATGTCTAAGAATGACATCAGTAATGTGTGACAATACCCTTTAAACCCTGACAATATATGTTATCTCTACTTCAGTAAACATCTGGTTTTAAAATGTTTATTACAGTTTGAAACTCAGTGAGCAAAAGATCACTAGAACTGTTGATCAAGAATAAAACCTCTGCCTCATAAAACTCTTAATGCTTTGAAAAATGTGCTAAAACTGGTTCAATAGTCTCATGTGTTCAGTTCATCTGCATAGAAAGGTGTCTAATAATCCTTTGCTGTGAAGTTTTTAAAATTATTTTATCAGATTGTAAAACACCTGCTTTTGTATTTGTTATCTCATACCTTTATTTATCTCCAGCAAAGGGAAGTTGAGAAGAAACAAGCTAGAATGATAACTGTTAAGAAATATACTTCATAACCCAAAGTCTTCCTGCTGTTCAATCCATTTCCTTACTGTAATTCAATCTACCTCTGAAAGTCTGCTTTTTTTGCTACATGATATTTCTGTAACTGTGTACGTACATGCAGTTTTGAAGCAACACAAGGGCTGAAAAGAGTTTATCATGCAAATAATAGTATTGTTTACCATATCCCGCCCTATAATTGACCTGATTGATCATAATGCTAATTTTTTTCTGAATTCACTAAATGCCACTGAGCAAATATACAGCAATAAGCATTTTATCAACATAGTAGACCCTAATAGCAGTTTATCTTTTAAAAATACATGTTATTTTCCTAACAGAACAAATTGAGGTACCCATTCTGTAAATGCATCTTTCCACTTTGCTACGAAAGAGAAATACCATATAATTTTGTTTTCTACTGCATATTTTCCACAGTCCTTAAAGGCTTCATGTAAAGAAAGATAAAATATCCAGCACATAATTTTTAAAAACCATGCCAGTTTAAGTACAGTTAGTACTGGTTTTTTAAATCAAACTTCTTTTTTTTTAAGTCAAGTTCTGGAAAGAGCACAACCATCTAACATCAGTTCATCTGTTTGAATTAATTGGGCTGATAAGCTTCTGAAATTTTTTTCTAAAATATCTTTCTACGAAACTTGATAGATCCTATCTATGAAACTTGATGAGATTTATCTATTAAAGTTAGACCTGAATGCCCAGCTGTCTTTTCTTTCCAACTAAAAAAGACGGATTTTTTTAAAAATCTGTATTAATTTACATCAATTACAAGAAATGGAAGTGTGTGAAAGAAAAGTGGGTCTGATTAACATTAAGCAAAAGGGAAAGAAGTTTTATGGCACTTGCATGTTTTTGAGGACGGTGATAAAACATTGAAACTGACAAACTTTTCTAGGTGAAGAGACAGAACTTAAGATCAGGAGATGAAACTATGTTTACTATGTTAAATTTTACTATGTTACTATGTTAAATTTTAAGTGAAAAATAGTTATTACATAATATGTGTAGATGATAATCAGCACTTATTAAAGCTATTTAGTGTAAAAGAGGCAGCTCTATTGCTTTTATAATACAAGATATACCTTCATACAAACATTAAAGTTCATATATTGGCATTTATTTTACCAAAGACGTTCTGTGAGTCTAGTGTAGCAGTTTGCTTACATTTGAAGTATTATGTTATGATAAAATACAATAAAACAACTTAAAATATTAACATTTAGTTGAGGTCATTATTCTTTAGTAAGTAAAGCTGAAAATTTTAAACTCCATAAATAAAGTGGGGTTTTTTCCCTAGAAACACATAAATGGCTATATCAAAGCAAGACCTAAGAGTGTATTATGAAGAAAAAAAAGGAAAAAAAGAAAAGAAAATCTACATATACTTGATTCAGTTGGACTTAATGATGTGCCCAAAATATGTGAAAAGAAGTTTCACCTTTTTTGCGTCTGAAGAACACTTTGGTTTCACTTCTACCAAAATATGTATTTTTTTTGACAGTTCATGTACCCTTATCCAGTACCCATATTCAGTATCCTTCTTTAAGACCACAATTTGAAGGCATCAGTTTTTCTGTAGTCTTCTTTATTCACAAACACAGAGATATAAATAA
>NW_006399873.1:6978769-6980507 GCF_000299155.1 Elephantulus edwardii
AATATGATTAATCAACCTAATATATTAAAAATTGTGACTAATCTCTTATTAGGTTTCTGCTAATCTAAAAGAAAAACAAAACTACAATTTTGGATGTTTAGTCATTAGTAAAAGTGTACATATTTGTGACGATTCTTTCTATTTTTATTTTTTTGAGATTAACTTTCTAAAGTGTATATCTAGGGAGCTCTGGTGGCCTAGTGGCAAGAAGCTGTGCTACAATCCCAAATGAGCACAGTTTGAATCTAATAAATGCTCAGCTGAAAAAGGAGGGAAAATCTCCTCCTGTGCCAGTAGGATCTGACTTGACAGTATACAACAACAAGGACAAAAACTGTATATCGGATCAATTTTATAATATATAAAATAAGTATAGTTTTTACAATAATGTTTTTGGAATTAAAAAAAATTTTATACTGGTTTACATACAAAGTTCATACAGTGTCTGTAATGTTTTTTGTTGTTGTTGTTGCTTTATGGTAATACTAACACATTAGGAGCATAAGAGTCCTAGTGGCAAGAAGCTATGCTGCAATCTCTGAAGTGTTAGAATACTTTATCTTATCTTTTTGAGCTACTTAAAATCTTCAGCTCAACTCTAATTTCTTTTCTACCATTCCCTATAACTACTATACTTGAAAGGTAAGTACATCTACAGATGCATTTTATTTAATATTTGGTCACATATATGAGAAATTTGCTTATTGCTAAACAAAATGGGCAAAGAGTAAAAGCTAAATTAATGACTATTATTTTAAATTGCCTAAAATGGTTTTCATTATGATACATAATATGTGAAAACAAGTATGTGAATAATGAAGTCAATTAGTATTTAAAAGTGAAGGTTTTGTGCTATTTCCTTTTTAATTATATAAGTAATCATAATTACTAGAAATTTAGAACAGCTAGTCTTTCTTTCTTTAATAAAGTTTTATTTTATATTGTTTTGCTTACAGAGTTCTCCTTGTTTCACACCTGATCTTTCCCATTTAATTTACCCACCTTTCCCTCTACCCTTAAAATTGTGAGAACCTATAATTTTCCCTTGCCCATCCTCACCCCTCTGCTCTTATCCTCCTCCTCTTCTTGGATCCTCAAACCCATTGTACTAGTTATTTTTCTATTTCTACAATAGTGAGCGGTCTTATATAGTATCTGTCCTTATGGTAATAAGTTAGTTCACTTAGCATAATGCTCTTAAGTCCCTCATAAGTTGTGTAGTAATTTTCAAAATCATCTCTCCTGAATACTATGTAGTAATTTAAGGAGGACAGCAATTCTTAAAATATACTTATATTCTAAGTGTGAGACAGACAAATTTATGGTCATACCAAAATTATTGTTTTATTAGCTTATGTCTATATCCTAAATTCAAATTTTATTGACAAAGTTAAAGAAAAATTCTAAATTTCTAAGAAGAGTTAATGACTCTTTAAATGAGAATATTTCTCCTTTAGAAAAGTTTGGTTCACAAAACTAATAATGGTTTATAAATATAGAATTTAGCAGGAAGAAAATTAAACAGTTAATATGGGTAGGAATATCATTTATCTTTCACTAAAAAGAAAATACCTCAAAATATTTTCCAAAATAAAATATTGTTGTTGTTATGTGCTGTCGAGTCACTTGCGACTCATAGTGACCCTATGTACAACAGTCCTAAACTCTGCTCTGTCCTGTGCCAATCTCATTGTCTCCGACACACTCATCCCGATTGCCCCAGTCACTGAATCAATCC
>NW_006399873.1:6980917-7003031 GCF_000299155.1 Elephantulus edwardii
TGTGAGGTGGATTGATTCAGTGACTGTGGTAATCGGGATGGGTGTGTCAGAGGCAGTGCGATTGGCACAGGATAGAGCACGGTTTAGGGCTGTTGTACATAGCGTCGATATGAGTCGCAAATGACTCTATGGCACATAAAAAACAACACAAACACATAAAATCACAATAGACTGTAGGTAGCTAACCTCACCAGTTTACCCTTTGTCTGATTTACACATGCAGTCGTCATCAGCTTACATGACCTTGTTTAGAAACTCATTTTATTGCAGATTCTCATTTAGTGATTACAGTATAAGATGTGTATTTGTGTGCTTTGTTACCAATGATCATTTGGCAAAAAGAAAACGCTAATATTCAAATGGTTAATATCTGCCACATTCACTAGGAGATACATAACTAATGAAGAAAATGTTATTTTGATTCTCAATTCAGAAAATAAACCAGAAAATCAGAAAGCATACCATAAATTCAGGGTTTGTAGTATATGCAATTTTTATTATTATCCAACATAAAGTTATTTTACTACATTTTTACTATATTGTTAAATTTGCAATGCAGTGAAATTAAGTAATTCTTTCACTACTGGGCATATTTTTATGTTACTTTTAATTTTGTTTTATCTACCACACTTTGAACACTCCAATAACTCAGTTCTGTTTATAAGCTAAAATGTATGAATAGAGAGAAACCTAAGGGAATTTGAAGTTTCAGTTGTTTAAAAGTCATTATCTCCAAATCCAAATACAGGAGACAAAAAAATATATATGTTTACTCATGATTTCACTATTTGCTTGTTTATATAAACCCATTTTTTCACTATCAGAAACGACAAATGGACAAATGGATTGGATGGGTATGTGATAAATTCTTGTCTATTGAAACAGGATGTTCCAGAAGAATTATCTTTCCTTTACAGTACTTTACTTCATGCTTATCTTTTTATTGAAGAAAAAAATATTGTCAGATTCAAAATTTTCAGGGTCTATTTTGATATTCATTTGGATTTTTTCTTTCCTTTCTATCTTTTGTTCTCTTCGTGGATGATATCCT
Organism: Elephantulus edwardii; assembly: GCF_000299155.1. Classification (NCBI taxonomy): domain Eukaryota; kingdom Metazoa; phylum Chordata; class Mammalia; order Macroscelidea; family Macroscelididae; genus Elephantulus; species Elephantulus edwardii. Next base: position 6,981,969 of record NW_006399873.1, read on the forward strand.
TTAGATCATCCCACAAATCAACTGTTGTTTGTTCATTGGTATTGAATACTTCAACCTGTTCTTAAGATGACTTTTAAATTCAGGTGGGATAGAATGAAGATCATATTTTTGTTCTCTTTCTTCAGCCTCAATTTGAATGTGCCATAAGTAATTGATCTGTTGCACAATCAGCACCTGGCTTTAATTTACTTTTTATATTGAGCTCAAGCTATTCCACAGATGTCGTCAATCTACTCCTATGCAGTCCACTGGGTAATGTGTAAAATCACTGCTTGTGTTTTTTTAAAAAGGCATTTGCAATAGATAAGTCATTGAGTGTACAAAATTCAATCATTCTATTTCTGGCTTCATTTCTGTCACCAAGCCTATACTTTCTAACTATCTTCTTCAATTTTTCTAGCTTTTGCATTCTAGTTACCAATTATCAGAAACACATCTTAAATACATGTTTGGTCAATTCAGGACTGCAAAATTTGATAAACTTTCAATTTCCTCCTCTTGAATTTGGCTGTTGGTGCATATATCTGAATAACAGTTGTTTTAACAGATGTTCCTTGTATAAGTATAGAAAATATGCTAATCACTCACAACATTGTACTTCAGGATGGATGCTGAAAATAAAAAAAAATACTACTTTTTTTTGTTTGCTTTATTTTTATTTCATATTGGTTTGCTTGCAAAGCTTGTATACATTGTGTTTCACACTATTCTTTACTCACACTGTGCTTCATAAAATTATCCCCATGCATTATGTTTTATATAGTTAATCACCATTGAACCTTGCCCATCATTACTCTGTCTTTTCAGTTTTCCACCGAATCCTTCCCATTGGCTTCAAAATTATCCCTACAGTTTTCATTCACAGTCTAGTATACCATGTTATTGACTGATTCAAAGTGGCCAAAGCCAATATTCATCTCATCTCAGTAATACCTAGAATGTTGATTTTCATGCATTCATTCAATTTCATTTCTCACAACTTCCAATTTTCAGCATTAATACATTATACATTCTATGTTCCAACTACTAAATAATAATTGCAACTGTTTCTCCTTTTCATTAATTTCCAAAGAAGATTCTCCCTCCAATATTGTAACTATCCACCTCTCTCTATTGTACATAGGGTATATGATTGAGTATTATGGTTAGCACAGGAATCCAGAATTAAGGTTGCATAGAGAAGTGTACTCGGGGTCGGGGGTGGGGGGAAGGGACGTGGGAATTGTATACTAATGAAGGATTTTTTTTTCTCTCTTCGGAGGGGGAAGCGAGCTGGTGGGGAGGGGTGGGCAGGGAGAAAATTGCGGCAATGAGTGAATGGAAATCCAAAACCTCTGTAAAAAAAAAAAAGAAAAAGAAAAAGAAAAAAAAAGAAGAAGTGGATAGTCAATTCTGCTTCCTAGTCTATCTTAACCTGGGAGCTTTACTTAAACTTGTCCAATATCAGTGATCACACTGACATTTGACGTACCAGTGACAGAGCTTTCATGGCACCCACAAGTTACCTCAGTATATCAAACTGACAGAAATGTGTTGTATTGATTAGACAAGAATACAGACACCTTAGATATAAAGTAATTAGCAATATACAGATCATACCTCTAATAAAAGAAAGTAACAGATAAACAAGCAAGAATACAGACACTCAGGCTTTAATGAACATTATACAAATCTTTCCCGCATAAAACAACAAATGGTCTTTTCTCTCTAACAGGTATCCGTAAAGAAAATTAGACATAGAATTATGGTACAGGACAGCCTATTCTGACCCCAGCTGAGGCTCTTGATGGCACAAACATTGGGACTAGGATAGTTATGACACAGTGGTGGCTCAGTTGACTATTTAGTGTTAATGCATGGTACATGGCCTGAGGACTACAAGACCCTCAGACCCAAAATTAAGAGTGAAATATAAACTTTGTATCTCATGACTGCAGAATGATTGGATAGTCTGCATGTTGTTGCATATCAGAAAGTCTCCTGAAAATTGCACTAGAGTATTGAGAAGACAAAATAAAGGGAAGAGATGTTAATGTAAAAGAGGCGACAGATTTCAAAAGACAAATCAAAACATAATAGAATGTGCAAAAATCTATTATTGAAGTATAAAAATGGAAGAACTCACTCAGCATTTCTGAAGCTGAAAGAAACGAAACACAAATTTAAGCCTCAAGTTGAAATTCTTGGAGATGCTATGAGCCAAATCTTGAATGATCCATGAAGAATCAAAAGAGGGAATACACATAAACACTAGCATTGGTGAACACTGAAATATTTCAGGAAATACCATATTATCAAAAACTAATGATGATGAAGGAAAAAGGTTAAGGTGAACTGAAGGCATTGGTAAAATATAAAGCCTCAGGAATCTGTAGGATACAAATTGGTATGTTTCAAAGGACAGAAACAGTCTTGGGTGTACTCATTGGTCTATGCAAGGAAATTTGGAGGACAACTACCTAGCCACTGACTGGAAGAGTTACATATTTGTTTCCATTCCCAAGAAAGATGAACTAACAGAATGTAGAAACTATGTAACAATATTAAAATCACATGCAAAAAAATCCTGCTGAAGTATATTAAAAAATGGCTAGAACAATACATGAACAGAAAACTGCCATACGTTTGTCAGGTGAATCTTGGCTGAAAATAAAGAACACCCGAAGTATGCTTTATCAGTGTTTTTTTTTTTGTCATGCAAAGGCATTTGACTGTAGGAATCATAACAAATTATGGCTAACACAGCCACTAGCAAGAATGAATCAACTCAGAAGGACAGAGACAGATGCAATTATGTTTAAAGTGTCCAAGCAAATAATCACTTGTAGACCCCTACAGACTTACAGCAGTAGTTTCTCAAAACTACCTTAGAAAATGTTAAGGGTGAAATATACTTCTCTTTTAAGAAAGCGGCAAGATTGGGAACAGAAATAGGAAATAAATTCAATTTCACTTTAAGAAAATGAACAAACAAACAAACAAACAAAAAAACTCAAAACCAAAAAAAAAACCCAAACAAACAAAAAACCCCAAAACAGATTATGGCTAACAATAAAAATAATGGGAATCCCAGAACACTTAACTGTGTTCATGCAAGAACATGTAAGACCTAGATCAAGAGGCTGTTGTGCCTACAGAGCAATGTAACATTATATGGCTTAAAATTAAGAAATGTGTGTACCAAGATTGTATCCTTTTTCCATACCTATTTAATCTATTTGGTGGGCAGATTACTTAAGAAGCAGGACTCTACGAAGAAGAACGTGTCATCACAATCAAAGGAAGACTCATGAGCAATCTGCATAATGCAGATGGCACAAACTTGATAGCTGAAAATGGGAACCAGAAGTGCTTGCCACAGATCAAAGTCTACAACCTTCAATATGGATTGCATCTAAATATTAAGAAAAAAATTCTCACCACTGGACATCATAGCAACATCATGATGGATGGAGGAAAGGATTTACACTGTCAATGACATCATCTTACTTGGATCCACAATTAACACACTTATTACCAGCAATTAGGAGATCAGAGGATGTGCTGCACTGGAAAAGTATGCAGTCAGGGACTTCTTCAAATTATTGAAGAAAAAAATGTTAGTTTAAGGATTATGATTCACACCATGATATCTTTGATCACTTGCTATAAATCTGAGAGCTAGACAATGAATAAGGATACATATGAAGAATTAACGTCTTTGAATTGTGATATTAGAGAAGAGTGAACTACTAAAAGAACTTGAAGAAGATATAACTTGTCAAAAGAACAAATAGATGTATCTGTGGTGCAGTAGAAAAATACTGAATATTCCATAGATTCCCAAAAGAACAAACGAATATATTTTGGAGAAGGTACATCCAGAGTACTACTTGGAGGGAAAGATAATGAAACTTCATCTCACCTATTTTGGGTATGTTGCTAGGAGAGGCTGTTATTTAGAGACGGACATTATGTGTGGGAAGGTGGAGAGTTTGGTGAAAGAGAAGTAGTTCCTTCATCAGATAGACTGACACCAACAGTGCACTCAAGTATGTCGGAGATTGTGGAGAAGGCACAAAATAGGACAGAGTTCAGATTTGCTGTTCATCGGCTTACTACTGGTGATATTCACCTCGATATCACCTAACAACAGCAATTGTAAATATTTAAAATAATATTAATTAACTATTGTTGTATGGTGCCATCAAGTCGAGTACAGCCCATAGTGACCCTATGAACAACATATCTGAACACTGCCCTATCCTATGCCATCCTCGCACTTCCAGAAACACTAGAGCCTATTGTGGCAGTCACTGTGTCAATTCACATGGTTCATGGTCTTCTTCTCTTTTGCTAACCCTCTGACTTTCTGAGCATCATGAACATCTCCAAGGAATAGCACCTCATAGCAAAAAATCCAGAGTATGTGAGACAAAGTTTCATCATCTTTGCTCCAAAGAACACTGAATGTACCTTTTACAAAATATATTTGTTTATTCTTTTATAAGTCCATTAAATGTTCAGTTCTCTTCTCCAGTACTATAGCTCAAAGGTATAAATGCTTTTCCTGTAATTGTTCATTGACCAGCTCTCAGAGGCATAGCAAGTGATTGAAAAGACCATGTCTTGAATCAGACTCATCTCATTCCTCCAACTGACATCAATATTCTTCAATGATTTGGAACTATCCCTAATGCAGACTTTCTAAGACTTTCTCCTGATTTCCTGACTGCTGATAACAAAAGGGCTGACTGTGGACCCAAGTAAGATGAAATTGTTAACAGTTTCAATCTTTTCTCCATTTATCATGATATTGCCTATCAGTCCAGTGGTAAGAATTTTGGTTTTCTTGATGTTGAAATGCAATCCATATTGAAGGCTTTGATCTTCTGCAACAACTGTACCAAGTCCTCCACACTTTCAGCAAGCAAAGTTGTGTCATCAGTATTAACCTATATTAATAGGTATTGATGAATCTTCCTCAAATCTTGATGTTCATTCTTCTTCATATTGCATATGTTCTTGAATAATTTTTTCAGCAAACATATTAAGTAGGTATGGAGAGAGAATACAACACTGACACACTTCCTACCTAATTTTAAAGCATATAATGTTTCCTGCTCTGTTCACAGAACACTGTCTTGGTCTAGATATAGGTTTTCTATTAGCACAACTAAGTTCTCTGAGTGCTCATTCGTTTCAGTGTTAGCCATAACTTGTTATGATTCACACAAATTCCTTTGCATAGTAAGTCAATGCAACATACACAAATAATCTGATGTTCATTAACTCCAGTCAGAAATTATCTCACATCAGCAGTAATATCCTTTGTGCCACTGCCTCTTTTAAATCATACTCAAACTGCCAGTTTCTTATCTATGTGCTCTTTTAGCCATTTTAGAATGATCTGGAACAGTATTTTGCTTGAATCACCATTCTTGGAAATGAAAACAAAAATAAACCTCTTCCCATCCAATGGCCAGACAACCATCCTTTAAATAGCCTGGCATAGACTGGTGAATACCTCCAGGGCTTCATCTATTAATAGAAGCAAATCAATTGGTTTCTTATCAATCCCTGGGGCGTTTTTTTGTGCCAATGCCTTCAATGCAGCTTCAATTTTCTCCTTTATTATCATTAATTCCTCCTGATTATATGGTATGTCCTAACATCTGTCAGTGTTAGTGAACTGTTTTGGTACAGTGACGCTATATATCCTCAATCTTTCTTGGATACTTCCTGAGTCATTTAATATACTGCCCATAACATCTTTCAACATTGCAACTTGAGGCTTAAATTTGTTTTTCAGTCTTCTCACCTGGAGAAATGCAAAATTATTCCCTTTATATTCTCCAATTCCAGCTCTCTGCACCATCCATTTTAATACTTTGCTTTGTCTTCTGGAGTTGCCCATTGAAATAGTTCAACTCTGTTACCATATCATGAATTACCTTTGTTTTGGCTTCTTGATGCACTAGTGCAATTTTCAGAGTCATTTATAAAATGCATTTCAGTTTTTATTCTTTCTCCTTTGTCCTTATAATGACCTTTTGATCATTTCATGTAGGATATTCTTGATATCATCTCACAATTCATCTGGTTTTCAATCATTGGTATTCAATTCTTCAAACATATTGTTAAGATGATTTTGAACATCAGATAGAATAGACTCAAGAATATTTTTGGTTCTTGTGGGCTTATTATAATTTTTTTAGGCCTCCATTTGAACTTACATGTGAGTATTAATAGTCTGACCCACTGTCTATTCCTGGCCTAGTTTTGAAGTCTGATATTGAACTTATCCAACATTTGATTAACTTTCAGGCTAACTGTTTGATTAATAGTCAATTGTGTGCTAGTAAGTCTTTTTTACTTACTTAACAATGAGCAATTAGCTGTTTGCTGTTTTTTTTTTAAATTAACAGTCACAAATGAGTTATTTGATGCTTTGATTTCATTAACAATCAGTTGTGGACTGGAAGCCTCTTTATTAAACCAATTAGGGCCCAGTGGATGGATCTTTGTTATCAAAGTTGGTTGGGACCTGCCTGAGAGTCTCTTGTTTGAAGTAGCTGGAGTGCAGAAGGTAGGGATTTTTTTTTATTTGATTAACAGTCATTTGTGGATTAGAAAGTCTTTTTGATTTAATTAACAGCCAAATGTTGGCTGTTTGGTATTTTTAATATAATTGACAGAAAATTGTGAAGTTCTTGTGGGTTTTTAAATTTCATTAACTATCAGTTGTTGACTGAGACCCTCCTGTTTAAATCAGTTAGAACTCTGTGTTTGGAACTCTGTAATTAAAAGTTGGTTGACCTGAAGATGACTGGTGTGAAGACTTATTTGTTACTAGAGTTACAAAACAAATTTTCAGTTTATTGTGCTTGTGGAGAACATTGTTGTAATTGATACGGCACTTGTTTGTTAGTTTGTTGTACTGAGATAATTTGTTGGTTGCTTTGTTGTGGGAAGCTATGCTACTGGTGGGTCAAATGCCACAAGGATTACTCCAAATGGACAAGTTTTAGTAGAGCTTTCAGATTAAGAAAGACTAGGAAGCAAGATTGGTCATCCACTTCTTAAAACAGACTTCTAAAAACCCTATGAATAGTAGTAGAACATGGATAATTATGGTATTAGTGGTAGAGTCCAAATTGAAGTCAGTTAAAATGTGGACAAAAAAATGGCAAACATCCTTTCATAATTTGAACATGGAATGTACATATCTTGAATGTAGAAAAACTAAAAATAGAAAAAAATAAATGGAGCATGTAAACTTTGACATTCTTGGCATTAGTGAGATGAAATGGACTAGCTTTGGCCACTAGGAATCAGATAATTATATGGTACACTATGCTGAAACTAAAAATAGAAGAATGGTGTTGCATTCAGAATAAAAATGTAAATTTCAAATTCTATCTTGAAATACAATGTTATGCATAATAGAATATTTTCCATATGAGTATAAGGACAATCTGTTAATATGATTATTATTCAAATATACATTTCTATGACTAGTGTCAAAGAGGAAGAAATGTATTTTTTTACCAAATATTGCTATTTCAAAATGATGAAACATGAAATCAAGATGCATTAATGATAACTGGTGATTAGAATGCAAAGTCAGAAACAATTAAGGAACTGTATGTTGTTGTGTACCATCAAGTCAGAACTAACCAATAGATAACCCTCTGGTGGGTTTACAAAGGGAGTTAATCGCATGGGAGAAGATTGCCTATCATTCTTGCACAAATAGCTGGTGCATTTGAACTGCATAGCTTCAGAATTACAGTGCAACTTCTTGCCACTAAATCATCCAATGTAGTGCCTCCTACTGAAGCTGTCTGCCACCTGGATTACTCTAACCCTATTGCCCCAATTATTGTATTAATCCATATCATGAGGGCTCTTCCTCTCCTGCACTATCCCTACACCCATCTGAACATGATGCCCTAACCCAGGGACCTTGGCCTCCTTGCCATGTGCCCAAAGTATGTGAGACAGAACTTCAAAATCATAGCCTCCAAGGAGAAACTTGATTTGATCCTCCTCAAAGCTCACCTATTTGTTTTCTTGGCTGTCCGTTGTATGTTCAAGACTCTTCTCCAGCACCACAACTCAAAGGCACAAATTCTTCTTCTGTCATCCTTAGCTATTGTCCATCTCTCAGATGCATAGTAAGTTATTGCAAAGACCATGATCTTGATTAGGCACACCTTAGTTTCTAGACTGATATTGTTGCTTTTCAGTGCTCTGGAGATGTCCCTGAAAGCAGAATTATACACCTCAATTGGTCTTTTGATTTCCTGACTGCTAGTGCAAGACTGTTGATTGAGGAGCCAAGCAAGTTGAAATTTTTAATAACCTCATTCTGTTTTCCATACATCATGGTGTTGCCAATTGGTCTAGTTGTGAGATTCTTTGTCTTCTTGATGTTGAGTTTCAATCTATATTGAATATTACAGTCCTTGACCTTCTGCAGAAAGTGCTTCAGGTCCTCCTCAATTTCAACAAACAAAGTTGTGTAATCTACATAGCATAGGCTGTTGATGAAATTTCCTCCAATCCTGATGTCACATTCCTTATTATAAAGCCCAGCCCCCTGAATGATCTGTTCTGCATGTAAATGAAAAAGGTATGGAGATAGGATGCATCCATGATGAACTCCTCTTTTGAATTTGAACCATGCAGTGTTTCCTTGCTCTGTTTTGAGGACTGCTTCATGGAATAGGTTTTGCATAAGTACAATCAAGTGTCCTGGGATTCCCAATTTTCTCAAGGTTAGCCATAATTTGTTGTGATCCCCACAATCAAATGCCATCATGGTAGATTGAGAAAATATTAAAATTTTCAATGAAATCTTTTACCTTGATCTACAATTAACACCCGTAGTGGAATCAATCAAGAGATCACAACACATATTGCATTGGGAACATCTGCTTTCAAAAATCTCATTAGAGTGCTAAAGAGTAGGACTATTACTTTAAGAACTAAGGTGCACTTGATCCAAACTAAGTTTTTATTCAGTAACTTCCTCTGCAACTGAAAGTGTGTAATGTATATGGATAACATTATGAAACCCTGGTGGTATACTTTATCAGGCTGCCAAGTGAAATGTTGACAGCTCAAATCCATCAAACTCCATGTAGGAGAAAAATACCCTCAGAAACTTAATGAAGGATTCCTATGAGTTAAAATCAACTCAGTTGCAGTGATTATGTTCTTCTCTCTCTCTTTTTTTTTTTTAGTTTGTGTTTTATGTAACTTAATATCTCTTTGTAGGGCCAAATTTTTATTCCTCAAAGTTTAGTGAGTGAGCTGTGACTATTGAGTATACAAATAGCAAAGCTGTTCCCAAAGATATTTTAAATCTTATTTCCCAGGGGAAAAACAGGAAAGAACTAATTATTTCAGTCTTCCTGAGTATATGAAGAGTGTGCATAATGCTAGAATTTTAAAATGAGCAAGTAAACTTAACACTGAATTATTTTGTGACTGAGATTTATTCCATACAGTGACACTCAACTCATCTTAATATCAGCAAAAGGGAACAATGTGCCCTCACAGTTTCTTTGGTGGAAGTGCTTTAATACTTAACAAGAAAATATCAATTAGGAAACAAAGAATGCCTTACTTTTACTGTTAACATCACATATAATAGATAATTACCTATTAAACAAAGTGTTGAGTAAGATTAGAATAAAAGAAATGTCAGTATGACTTTTTTGAGCACATCTTAAAATTACATAAATGAAGATATGTAGAAACACGTATTGACAATAACAAACTTATTATTTATTAATTTAAACGTTCTATTTCGATTATATGCTACATTTTAAATAATGAAGTTTTTTAAGCTCATGGGGAAAATGTTGTAATGTTATGATTATGACAGACCATATAGATTTTAATTTAATTTTGTATTGGTTTGCATACAATAATTTGTTTTCATTGTTTCATTCATGTACATTGTTTTATTCAATCTTTCATTTACCTTGTGTTTCATATAATCACTCATGTACATTGTATTTCACATAATTAAATACTATTGATTTTTGTCTTAACATTTCGCCATCTTTTCAGATTTTCAGTAAATAGTTCTTATTCCTTTACACAGACTACCTCAACTAAACTCTGCTATCCTAGTGATTTCAGTACTTCCCCTTTTCCCTTCCACTTCACCTTTTCCCTTTGCCCTTCTAGGCATTAATACACATTTTACTAGTTACCCTTTTATTTTTATAATAATTTTATTAAGTCATGTTTGAGACTGAGTTAGTTCACTCAGCAAAATGTTATCTAGACTCTGCTAGGTTATATAGTATTTTATAAAATCATTGTTCCTTAGTGATGCATAGTCTTCCATTGTGTAAATGTACCATAATTTCTCAATCCAGTCATTTGTGGATGGGCATTTGGGCTGTTTCCATATTCTTTACATTGTGAATATTACTGCTATTGACATATGGGTATATATCTCCATTCATGTTTCAGTTCCAATTGTTAACAGTTTTAGTTTACTTGGCTCTACAGTCAACACTTTTGGTAACAGCAGCCAGGAAATCAAGAAATGAATTGCATTGGAAATGTCAGCTGTGAGGGACCTCTCAAGAGTACTGAAGCTCAACGATGTCAGGCTGGAGACTAAGGTGTGCCTGATCCGGGCGATAGTCTTTGCAATTATAGGCTATGCATCACAGAGTTGGACAGTGAATAGCGATGATAGAAAAAGAATTGATGCCTTTGAGCTGTGGTTCTGGAGAAGAATGTTGAACATACCATGGACTGCTAGGAGAACAAACAGGTTTGTCCTGGAGAAGGTGAAGCCAGAATGCTTCTGTAGTCAAGGATTCTGAAGCTTCGTCTGACATGCTTGGGACATGTTGCAAGGAGGGACTGGTCCTTTGAGAGGAACATCATGTTTGGCAGAGTGGATGGGCAGCACAGGAGAGGAAGACCTTTGATGAGATGGATCTGTTCTGTGACTGGAGTGGTGGAATGCGTACGTTTGAGTTGGCTAGGTTGGCACAGAATAGAACGGAGTTTAGAGCTCTTGTACATAGGGTCACTATGAGTCACAAACGACTCAATGTCACATAATAAAAACAACAACAACACTTCTACCAGTGCAATTCCTAGGTCATATGGGATTTCTATGTTCAGCTTATATAAATGTTTTTTTTTTTTTCTCATGTCATCTATATTTGTTCCCATTCCAAAGAAAGGTGACCCAACTGAGTGTGGAAAGTACAGAACAGTAACGTTGATTTCACATGCAAGCAAGATTCTACTGAAGATTATCCAAAAGCGACTGGAACAGTACATCAGCAGAGAACTGCCAGAAGTCCAGGCTGGGTTTAGAAGGGGTCGTGGTACTAGGGATATTGTTGCTGATGTTAGATGGATCTTAGCTAAAAGCAGGGAATACCAGAAGAATGCCTATCTGTGTTTCATTGACTATGCAAAGGCATTTGTGTGGATCAAAACAAACTGTGGCTGACTCTGAGAAGAATGGGAATCCCAGAACATTTAATTGTGCTAATGCAAAACCTAAACTTGGACCAAGAGGCAGTCGTCAGAACAGAGCAGGGTAACACTGCATGGTTCAAAATTGGGAAGGGTGTACGCCAGGGATGCATCCTGTCTCCATACCTTTTCAACATGTATGCAGAGCAGATTATCTGAGAACCTGGGCTCTATGAGGAGAAGTGTGGTGTCAGGATTGGTGGAAGATCTTTTAAAAATCTGCGTTATGCAGATGACACAACCATGCTTGCCGAAACTGAGAAGGACCTCATGCTCTTGCTGCAGAGGGTCAAGGAGTGCAGCCTTCAGTATGGACTGAGGCTCAATGTCAAGAAGACAAAGATTCTCACCACTGGACCAATTGGCAGCGTCAGGATGGATGACAAAGAGATTGAGATTGTTCACAGCTTCAGTTTGCTCGGGTCCACGGTCTACACTCTTGGCACTAGCAGCCAGGAAATCAAAAATGTATTGCGATGGGAAAGTCTGCAGTTAGGGACCTCTCTAAAGTACTCAAGAGCAACGGTGTCTCTCTAGAGACTAAGGTCCGCCTGATACAGGGCATGGTTTCTTAAATCACTTGTTATGCATCAGAGAGTTGGACAATGACTAGGGAAGATAGAAGAAGAATTGATGCCTTTGAGCTGTGGTCCTGGAGAAAAGTATTGAATGTACCCTGGACTGCCAAGAAAACAGATTCATCCTTGAGAGGGTTAAACCAGGCTACTTCTTGGAGGCAAGGATTCTGGGGCTTGGTCTGACATACTTTGGACATGTTGTAAGGAGAGACAAGTCCTTGGAGAGGGACATCATGCTTTGTAGGGTGGAGGGACAGCACAGGAGAGGAAGTTCCTCTATGAGGTGGATGATTCAGTGACTGTGGTAATCGGGATGGGTGTGTCAGAGACCATGTGATTGGCACAGGATAGAGCAGGGTTTAGGACTGTTGTACATAGGGTCATTATGAGTCACAAATGACTCAACGGCACACAGCAACAACAACAACAACATGTCATCTTTATTTACTGCCCAGCTCTCATAGCAAGGAATTGAATAACAAGTAATTGCCCTAAGTCACAACAATAATGAGTGTCCACTAATGAAGTGTAGTCTTACTCTATCCCATAGAGTCACCATGACTTGGAATCAACTGAACAGCATTAGTTTGGATTTGGTTTCCTTTTTATTTGGGTTTAGATATGTCTCCTTCTTTAAATTTAATGACCTTCTAGAACAGGTCTTAAAGTGGCTGCAACCCTGTTGTTGTTCCTGTTATGTGCCGCTAGTCATCTTTGACTCATAGAGACCCTATGTACAACAGCTCTGAAGCCTGCCCTACCTGAGCCAGACTCACTGACTCTGACATATCTACCACTATTTCCCTAGTTACTGTATAATTCAATCTTATTCGGAGTATTCCTTTTCTGTGCTGTCCCTTCATCATTCCATGCATGATGTTCTTCTCCAAAGATTGATCCTTCCTGGTCATGTACCCAAAGTATGTGAGATGGAGCTTCAGAAGCCTAGCTTTCAAGGAGAAACTTTATTTCCCCTCTGCAAGAGGGACCTATTTGTTTTCTTAGTGTCCATGGTATGTTCAAGTCTCTTCTCCAGCACCACAACTAAAAGACATAAATTCTTCTTCTGTCGTCCAGCCCTCAGATGCACAGCAAGTAATTGCAAAGACAATGACCTGGATATGGCACACATTAATCTCTAGACTAACACCATTGCTTCTCAGTACTCTGGAGAAGTCCTTGACAGCAGAAATCCCCAGGACAACTTGTCTTTTGATTTCCTGACTGCTGCCAAATGTAGTGATTGCAAAGCTGAGCAAGCTCAAATTTTTAATAACTTCAATCTCTTCTCCATTCATCATGGTGCTTCCAATTGGCCCAGTGGTGAGATTCTTTGTCTTCTTAATGTTGAATCTCATTCCATATCGAAGACTACAGTCCTTGCCCTTCTGCAGAAAATGCTTCAGGTCCTCCTTAGTCCTCATAAAACCTAACCTCCCTAATGATCTGTTCTGTATAGAGATTGAAAAAAATATGGAGATAGGACACATCCCTGGCACACTTTTTTTTCCTGATTTTTAACTATGCAATATTTCTCTGCTATCTACTGAAGACTGCTTCCTAGTCCACATATTGGTTTCACACAAAAACTATCAAGTGTTCTGGGATTTTCATTCTCCTCCAGGTTAGCCACAATATACTTTGATTTACACATTCAAATGCCTTCACATAGTCAATGAAGAACAGATAGATATCCCTCTGTAGTCTGTTTTCTGCCAATATCCCTCTAAAATTGACAATAATGTCCCTAGTGCCATGATCTCTTCTAAACCCAGCTTGTATTTCTGGTAATTTTCTGTCAATGTGTTGTTCCAGTCATTTACTCTAGTGTCCAGTAAAAGACCTGGCCTAGAACTCCACTCTAGTAATTCTGTAATTAGATAAAATAATGCATGGATGAATGAATTAGTGAATGAGTGCATGGTCTAGATTGTCCTACTAGTCTCTGATGAATTGCCATTGAGTTGTCCTTGCCGTTAACACTGCAGTTGTCTGTATCATCTATCACAAAGTCTTGCACCTCCTGAAGCATCTGACACTGTCCTTGTAGTGGTCCCTGCACAACCCAGGCAGAGCCAGAGCTCTTACCACAACTGAACATAGGACCATGGCTACTCTTTATGTAGACACATAGTCTGTGACTGTAAGAGGACTGCAAAGGACAAAGCACACTTTTTATAGACAGTGAAGTCCAGGTGATTTAGTTCTTATAAAAGGATTAATTGTTTAAAAAAATTTAGATGCCAAGGGATACACTCTGTAGAACCATAGGATATCATATAAATGGATTCCTTACAGACAAGATTGTTCCCTAGAGAACATAAATGTCCACTAAGAACACAGGCATTCATAGATTGATAGTGTCACAAATAAAAAAGTATTTTGAAGCTATAGCTGCAGGACATTACCAGCTGAAACCATCCTTAAAGATGGATGCTCTCCCCGGGGACATAGGGCCTTGGAGCCCAGTGGGGGCCACCATATATGGGGCCAATCCCTGATGATCTCAGAGGTCCTTACAGCCAGGAAAGGGACTCAAGCAGATGCCCAGGATAGAGCCCATCTTCAGATGTTCAGGTCCAGAACACACAGAAGCGTTCTTTGCTCATCCATCTTTTGTTCATCCAGCTACATCCTTTCCAAGACATACCTGTTTGTTCATTTGGCGGTCCATGGGATGTTCAATGCTCTTCTCTAATACCACAGCTCAAAGGTGTCAATTCATTTTCTGTCATTCATATTCATTGCCCAGCTCTCAGGTGCATAGAAAATAACTCAGAATATCACGGCCTGAATCAGGACCATCTTAGACTCTAGACTGACATCATTGCTCTTTAGCGTTCTGGAGAGGTCCCTGATAGTAGAATTTTCTAACACAATTTGTCTTTTGATTTTCTGTCTGCTGATCCAAGAGTGTAAATTGTAGAACTGCCCAAGCTGAAATTGTTAACAATCTCTATCTCTTCTCCATCTATCATGGTGCTGTTAATTGGCCCAGTGGTGAGAATGTTTTCTTGATGTTGAGCTTCAATACTACCTTGAAATATTCTACCAGAGAAAAATACCCAGTTTACTCTGCTGAATAGTTACATCTTAAGGTCACTGAAACTCTGGTGGCTTATTGTTGTTGCTGTTTTTAGGTACTGTCAAGTCAATGAAGAGCAAATCTGAACCCCATCCTATGCTGTGCCATCTTCATACTTCCTGACACACTAAAGCCCATTACAGCAATCACCATGTCTGTCCAGTTGGTTGAGGGTCTTCCTCTCCTTTGCTGACCCTCTACCCTTCTAAGCATCATGTCTCTCTCCAAGGAATAACCCCTCCTAACAATATGCCTGAAGCATGTGAAGCAAAGCCTCATCATGCTTGTCTCAAAGAACATTCTGACTGCAGTCTCTTCAAGACATATTTATTTGTTCTTTTGGTATTGCATGGAACGTTCAGTGCTCTTCTCCACACCACAACTTATAGGTATCAATTCTTCTCCTGTCATTCATATTTATTGTCTAGCTCTCAGATATACTGCAAGAGATCAGAAAAAACAATGGTCTGAAACAGATTCACCTTAGTTCACAAACTGACATCATTACTCCTCAGTAATATGAAGAGATCCTTAATTGCAGACTTTCTCAGGGCAATATATCTACTTCCTTAATAATCTTACTTCCTGACTGGTACCAAAGGTGTTAATTGTTGATTCAAGTAAGATGAGGTTGTTGCCAATTTCAATCTCTTTCCATCCAACACGTTATTTCCTACTGGTCTGTGATAAGAATCTTTCTCTTCTTGACATTGACATGCAATCCAAATTGAAGGCAGTATTCTTTGATCCTCTGCAAGGTGTCTCAAGTCCTCCTCTCTTTCAACAAAGAAGGTTGTGTCATCTTATTTTTTTTTAATTTTTTTTATTGTTTTTTTGTGTGCGTATACCGTCAAATCAGATCTGACTGGTACAGGAGGATATTGCTCCTCCTTCTCCGGCAGAGCGTCTGGTGGATTCGAACGGTATACCTCTGGGATTGCAGTGCAGCTTCTTGCCACTAGGCCACCAGAGCTCCCCAAGGTTGTGTCATCTTAATAGCCCAGATTATTGATAAGTCTCCCTCCTAACCTGATGCCAAATTCTTCTTCATAGAGTCCAGCTTCTTCAATAATTTGCATAGGATACGGATTAAATAGATATGGAGAAATAATCCAACTTTGATGCTTATTGACACTGAAGAATTACAGATAGTAGCATATGAACAAGAGCTAATTGCAATAAAGTAGCAAGTGGAAGCTGCATTAAAGATATTGGCAACAAAGGCCCAAGAAATAAATGGAATACCAATTGATTTATTTCAATTACCAGATGCAGCCTTGGATGCACTCACCAGTCTATGCCAGGAAATTTGGAGGACAGTTGTCTGGCCAATGGATTGGAAGAGGTCCATATTTTTTTCTATTCCTAAGAAAGGTGATCCAAATTAATGAGGAGATTACTGAACAATATCATTGATATCACATACAAGCAAAATACTGCTGAAGACCATTCAAAAAATGGCTGGAAAAGTGCATAGATAGGGAACTGCCGGAAATTTAAGCAGGATTTAGAAGAGGCATGGCAGCAGGGTTATCACTGATGATGTCAGAGATATTCCGGGTGAAAGTAAGGAAGAACAGAAGAATGTTTTTGTTTGTTTGTTTGGTTGGTTGGTTTTTTGTGCTCTATTGACTATTCTAAGACATCTGACTGTGTAAATTATAACAAGTTGTGGCTGACATGGAGAACAATGGGAGTCCCAGAGCACTTAATTGTGCTCATTCAAAACTTGTACCTAGACCAAGAGGTTGTTGTGCGAAAAGAGCAGGGAAATGCTGTATTGTTTAAAATTAAGAAAGAAATGTGTCTGGATGCTTAGTAATATAGAATTCCAGCTCAAAGGAACATGATTCAAATCCACCAATGGCAGCAAGGGAAAAATATGAACAATCTCTTTGCGTGCCATTTACTGCCACTGAAAATCCACTGGAGAGTCAACTATGAGTGGTTTCTGATTTGGCTGTATATAACAACAACAAATTAACTGGAGGATCTCTAGTGGTTAGCTGTAAGCAGTAACAAATTGCACTACTCACCCAAAGTTTCCTTCCATTTTGGTTTACAATCTCCAAAACCAGATGGAGGGTTTCAATAGGTATGAACTGACTTGATATCAATAAGTGCCATGAAAGTAACCTGGAGGGTCCAGTCCCTGAAAAGGGGTTATCTTGCTTGGAATAGTATGTCAATTAATTAGATGTGGACCATCAAGGGACACATTGACATTAAATTCAAGACTGAAAGCTGAAAATGGCACAAAATGCATTCTGTTGTGCTGTACATAGTCACTATGAGCTAGAATTGTCTCAACTGCAACTAACAAAAATGAATGTAAAATAGCTATGAGGTAAATAGATATCTCACCAGAGAGTTATGAGCATAAGGACACATTAATTGTTGTCATGGATAGCAAACAGAAGAAAACTCTAAACCTGCTCCTATCCAGTCGATTCTGACTCATAGAGACTCAGTCTGAAGTTTCCAGGACAGTGGATCTTTATGGGAAAAGATTGTCCAGATTACTTCTAAGGAAATGCTGGTAGGCTTGAACTGTGAAGCTTTTGGTTAGTAGTCCTATTCATGACCAGGGCTCAAAATGAATTGACCATCTTATAACTGACACTCTGAATAAAGAACTGGATTTTATAACTAAGATTAAACTGCTTTGTTCACAATTTATCATTCTACTATTTTGTAGGAACTGTTAAAACACAGAGGAAGCCATGAAGATATGTTATCTCATGGACTAGTGATAACTTGTGTATTCTAGTTAAGAATGTGTTCTATTTGAAAAGTCTTAACTTGTTTCCAGATATTTCACTTGTGCTTCATAATTGCACTTCTTTTTTTAATTATTAAAATTAACATTTACAGAGATTTTGGGTTTTCATTCATTCATTGTTGCACTGTTTTCTCTACCCTCTTCCCCAGTTCATTCTTCTTCCCCCCACAATGTCTGTTTTAATTATCCAATTGCCACAGTGCTTGTTGAAGCCAGTTCTGATTAATCTCCTTTTGTCAGTGTGTCCCTTGCCATTCCCTATCTCTCCTCCCTGAGAGAGACTTCACCCTGATTCATAAGGAAAAGGGGATGGTGTATTCTCTTAGCTACTTCCTGCTGAAAAGGGACGCTGTGGGTTTCAGGGTGAAGATCTTCTCTCACTACTCTAAAGGGCCCCTTTGGCAGTAGGAAACACATAGACTATTATGGAGATTGATTTTGGAATTTAGATTCACTCTTATAAATTGTGCTTAGGCGTACATGTTCATATCCTTGAAGATGTATCACGGAAGTGTTTCAGCCTAGAAGATAAAAATTTAATTAACAAGGTGAAAGTACATGAGTCAAACATTAAAAAGCCATAATATTCCTGGGCCACTTCAGTAGACAGTGTCACAGACGAGAGCCATTCATAGGCAAGGGAGTAAAGAGGAAGCTCCCACTCACTTGCTTTAAGTGTGAATCTGAAGGACACTTGGCCAAGGGTGGCCCACATCAGGTCCTCATGGCTGACAGGACTGACAGGCCCCAGCTCCCAGCTGGAAACAAAGGAGGACCCTTAAAAGATTTAGATCCTTCCAGAAGAGCTGTGGGTGAGCATTAACATTACTGGTAAGTATATTCATTTTCTCCTGGACGTAAGAGCCTACTATTTGGTCCTAAAAACCTTCTGAGGTCCAAACTCTTCTTACTATTTGTTAGTTGTTGGAATTGACGGAAAACCTCATAAGCAGTTCCTTACTTCACCTCTGCCTTGCATGAGGACTTCCAAGTTGTAAAACAACACAGTTGTAGATGGAATTTGGTCCAGGACTTAAGAACAAGAAATGACATAGTTGAGCCTCTACATCTTGTGTTTCCTAACCTTTATACTATAATAGACAAAGTGCTAGTTAATAGGCCTTTTATTGTAAGAACTACCTTCCCTCTGTAACTTGATTTGTGCCACTATTAGAGCCTCTACTTGGAATAATTGCACTTTTTTTTCTATAATTATATTTTATTAATTTTCATAAACATTTACAGAGATTTTGGGCTTCCACTCATTCATTGTTGCACTATTCTCTCTACCCTCCTCCCAGTTTGTTCTTGTCCAAATGCCACAGTGCTTGTCAAAGCGAGTTCTGATTAATCTTCTTTGTCAGTGTATCCTTTGCCATTCCCTATCACTCCTCCCTGAGAGAGACTTCACCCTGAGTCATAAGGAAAAGGGGACGGCGTATTCTCTTAGCTACTTCCTGCTGAAAAGGGACGCTGTGGGTTTCAGGGTGAAGATCTTCTCTCACTACTCTAAAGGGCCCCTTTGGCAGTAGGAAACACATAGACTATTATGGAGATTGATTTTGGAATTCAGATGCACTCTTATTGATTGTGCTTGGCTGTACATGTACATATCCTTCAAGATGTATCATGGGGGTGTTGCAACCTAGAAGACACAAATTTGACTAACAAATTATAAGTACATGAGTCCAAAAATTATGGAAAAGTAAAAGAAAAGATTCTTTCATTGTTTTACAAACCCTCCCCCAGGTCCCCTCCACCATGCAGCCCTCGCTCTAGTCTCCTGTGATGACAGAAATACCCAGTTACATCTCTCTTTTAGACGGTTCTCTCCCTCCTCTGCTTCAGTGCAGTATACATTATTGAACCCATCTTACTCAGTGTCTCCCTAACCCCAAGGACAGTCCCATTCTACAACAGTGGCATCATGTAATATTTGTCCTTTTGTGACTGGGATATTTCACTCAGCATAATGTTCTCCAGAGTCAACCATTTTGAATAATATTGCATGAGTTCCTTGTTTTTTAATGCAGCATAGTATTCCATTGTGCGAATATACCACAGCTTCTCTAGCCATTCGTTTGTTGATGGGCACTTAGGTTGTTTCCAACTCCTTGCTAATAGCAAGGAATAATTGCACTTTTATGTTTGGCTCTTATAGTTTATCTTACTTGAAGAAAAAACTGTGATTTGAGGCAGAAATAGTTAAAATTGACTTGTGAATTTTAAGAGAACATCCACTACAAATTTATAACTTTGAGATTATTACAGAGGTTTCTTCAAAAAGAGAAAATTAATAGTTACTAGGGAAGAGTTTGCTATAGAGATACTTGATTTATGGGATATTTGAAATAAATTTTACCTAAAATGGAATTTATTCAATCAGAAGATCTAGTTCAACATTTGCATTCTGTTAGACCTATCTTAATGCCCTGAGGAAAGTGAAAAAAAATATATATATAGCAAAATGGAATAAGAATGACATCTGTATTAACAAAATAGGCTTTTATGGTTTTGACAATTTATGCTGCTTTCTAGATCCTGAACCTGGGGCCATGATTGAGATCATTATTGAAGATAGGTGTCATCATTAGGCTTCCAATGTTGCTAATAGTAAGGTTAATTAGCTCTTGTGTAAAACAAATAAGTTTTAACTCTTGCCATTCAAATGAAAGAGGAAAACCAAACAAATAGATGAAATATTTGTCAGAACCTAGACCACTCAAATCAAGAAAAATACACATTTACAAACCTTATATCTATCTTACTGCTTGAGTATGAACAGAGTTCTCTTATAAAAATTGTAGGCCTTTTGGTTTCAATGATAATCAGACAGCAGCCATAAAGAATTCAAATTCTCTTAACCCAAGACCACCAGTAAGAAGATAAAGTGTCCTCCCTTCCCCCCTTTACATCTACACCCCTGTTCAGCATAAAGAAGCCAGAGAGTCGGAATCCAATTAGTTGGTTTAATTACCATTGTGAAATGCTTGTCATTCCTCTGTAGCATCTGGTCCCTGTTGGACCTTCATCATTTCCGTCGCCTGCTCCCCCCACCGACCAAACTGTGCAGCCCTGCAACTGCATCCTGGCCCATCCTCACCCTTCTG
>NW_006399873.1:7003236-7004355 GCF_000299155.1 Elephantulus edwardii
TTGTGTGGGTGTACCATTAAATCAGATCTGGCTGGTATCAGAGGATATTGCCCCTCCTTCTCCAGCAGAGCATCTGGTGGATTTGAACCACATACCTCTAGGATTGCAGTGCAACTTCTTGCCACTAGTCCACCAGAGCTCCCTAGATTCAAGTTTCTTATGCAAGCCTCTTGAGTCTGTCTCCTATACAACAAAGACAAACATATATTCAGAGTGTATCTAACTTCCTTTGGATAGAAAGTCAAGGAATTGGGGAGTGAAGAAATATAAATGCTACTTTGATTACTTAAACAGTCTGACCCATGATCCGAATTCTGACTCCTGTTCGAATGAACATAGAGGTATGAGTATTTACTTACATCTCAATAAGAGCATCTTCAATTTAACCTAGAGCTTCAAATATGAGACGGTAAGTGGTGATGCTAAGGTCTGAGGCCAAAAAGTCCATTTGTATCAAAAGTAATAATGAATCAAGAAATGAAGCTTTTCAATTGATGTGGGGTAAAAAGGTTGATAAATGGTATGGGGAATGTTATCACGGTTGCATATTTGGCTTTCTTAAAGATATGCATTGTTCAAGAAACAAGTTCAAAACAATTCTTCGAATGCATGTTCATTCAAGATAAATCTTGAGTTTAAGCATCTCTTTCTTCTCTGCTGTTATGCCAGATGCCCTCAATTTTGTGACCATTAGATAAATGTCAGTTGAACATACAATTTTTCCCTAAATTTCTGTAATTCTCCTGTTATTACAGTATGCCTTCATGTAATTCTAAAAATATGCCAGAGGATCAGTTCTGAATCTGTTCCAACTATATGTTGTTATTGTTGTTGTTGATTTTCTTTGAGTCGAGCATGACTCATAGTGACCATATGAACAAATGGCCTGAATCCTTTCTAAAACTATCAATGTTTATCAAAGTTCATAGAGTTTCTGAAAGCATGTTTTTATGAAGTAGATGCCAATCCTGCTTTCAAACCTGTCTTAAACTGGGAGCTCTATCAAACACTGTTCACCATAGGTAACAGTTTTGGTATTTGACACCCCAGTGGCACAAGGTTCAGCATCACAGCAACCCGAGGTTACCACAATAGAGTATATTTACAGAAGAGTGCTGT
>NW_006399873.1:7004863-7030340 GCF_000299155.1 Elephantulus edwardii
AAAACAAAAACAAAACAAAACAAAACAAACAAACAAAAAAACACAAAACAAAGTGAGAGGCATAGCACTCCCTGACCTCATAACCTCCTACACAATGGTTGTAACCAAAACAGCATGAATGAGTAGAACGTCAGCCATGAGAGAAATGGAACAGAACTGAGAACCCAGAAATACACTCATCTATTTATGATCAATTGATATTTGAGAAGAAAATAAAACCTATTAAATGGGAAAATGACAACCTCTTCAACAAATGGTCGTGGCAAAACCAATCTGAAACAAGATACACATCATACACAAAAATCAAGTCAAGGTGGATCACAGACCTGGGAGCAAAGCCCAAATCCCTAAAGTTCATAACAGACAAACTGGGAGCAAGCTTATAAGGCTAAGCCGATTGTATAAAGAGACTGCCACATACAACCAGAAATATACAGTCTAGAGAGGATAAAATTGATAAATAGGTCTTTATAAATGTTTCATAGGTTGTACATGAAATTGCATATTGTTCTACTCATAAGCAAGTTTAAGCTGAAGCTGAGGAAAATTAAACCGAATCCACAGGTGCCAAAATATGACTTTGATTTCATCCCACCTGAATTTCAAATTTCAGAATCATCTCAGGAACAGGTTTGAGGCCTTGAACACTAATGAGCAAAGACCAGATGAGTTGTGGGTGTATGTCAAATATATCATCAAGGAAGAGTGCAAACAGTCATTACAAAGACAGAAGAGGAAGGAAAGACCAAAATGGATGTCAGAAGAAACTCTGAAGGTTGCACAGGAGCGCAGAGAAGCCAAAGCACAAGGAAGAAGTCAAGATACTAAAGAGCGAAACAGAAGATTCCAAAAGGCAGCATGGATTGAGAAAGCAAAATATTGCAATGAAATATGCGAGGAGCTAGAGTTGGAAAAATCAAAAAGGCCGAACTCATGCAACATTTCTTAAGCTCAAGAAACTAGAGAACAAATTCAAACCTCAAGTTGCTATAATCAAGGATGTTTCAGGCAGAATATTAAATGATCCAGGAGGTATTAAAAGAAGATGGAAGGAATATACTTAGTCATTTTATCGAAGGAATTGGCAGATGCAGAAGAATTTAATGAAATAACATTTAAGCAAGAGCCTATGGTGATGAAGGAAGAAGTTCAAGCTGCTTGGAAGGAAATAGCAAAAAATAAGGCCCCAGGAATAGATGGTATACCAATTGACGTATTTCAGCTAACAGATGCTGCCGTGGATGTGCTCACCAACTTATGCCAAGAAATGTGGAGAACAACCATTTGGGCAACTGACTGGAAGAGATCGATATTTGTTCCCATTCCAAAGAAGGGTGACCTAATAGAGTGTGGAAACTACAGAACAATTTCATTGATTTCACATGCAAGCAAGATTCTACTGAAGATTATCCAAAAATGACTGAAACAGCACATCAACAGAGAGCTGCCAGAAGTCCAGGCTGGGTTTAGAAGGGGTCGTGGTACTAGGGATGTTGTAGCTGATGTTAGATGGAGCTTAGATGAAAGGAGGGAATACCAGAAGAATGTCTATCTGTGTTTCATTGATTATGCAAAGGCGTTTGACTGTGTGGATCATAACAAACTGTGGCTGACTCTGAGAAAAATGGGAACCCCAGAACATTTAATCGTGCTAAGGCGAAACCTATACTTGGACCAAAAGGCAGTTGTCAGAACAGAGTAGGGTAACAACGAATGGTTCAAAATTGGGAAGGGTGTGCGCCAGGGATGTGTCCTATCTCTATACCCTTTCAACATGAATGCAGAGCAGATTATCCGGGAGGCTGGGCTCTATGAGGAGAATTGTGGCATCAGGATTGGTGGAATATCTATTAACAATCTGCGATATGCAGATGACACTAACCTGCTTGCTGAAACTGAGGAGGACCTCATGCACTTGCTACAGAGGGTCAAGGACTGCAGCCTTCAGTATGGACTGAGGCTCAATGTCAAGAAGACAAAGAGTCTCACCACTGGTCCAATTGGTAGCATCAGGATGGATGGTGAAGAGATTGAGATTGTTCACAGCTTCAGTTTGCTCGGCTCCACGGTCAACACTCGTGGCACCAGCAGCCAGGAAATCAAAAGACGTATTGCCATGGGAAAGTCTGCTGTTAGGGACCTCTCTAAAATACTCAAGAGCAACGGTGTCTCTCTGGAGACTAAGGTGCACCTGATACAGGTCATGGTCTTTGCAATCACTTGATATGCATCACAGAGTTGTATAATGGCTAGGGGGCATAGAAGGAGAATTGATGCCTTTGAGCTGTGGTGCTGGAAAAGAGTATTGCATGTACCCTAGACTGCAAAGAAAACAAATAAATTCATCCTGGAGAGGGTTAAACCAGGCTATTCCTTGGAGACAAGCATTCTGGAGCTTCGTCTGACATACTTTGAACATGTTATAAGGAGAGACAGGTCCTTAGAGAGAGACATCATGCTTGGTAGGGTGGAGGGACAGCGCAGAAGGGGAAGACCCTCTATGAGGTGGACTGATTCGGTGACTGGGGTAATCGGGATGGGTGTGTCAGAGGCAATGCGATTGGGAAAGGATAGAGCAGGGTTTAGGGCTGTTGTATATGGGGTCGCTATGAGGGGCAACTGACTCGAAGGCACATAACAACAATAACAACAACAATGGTTAAATTTCTGTGTTCATCAAATCTTTTCCTTTTTTTTTCAAAAAAAGAAACCTTACCGACTGGGAGGAAACATTTGGCAATAGTATCTCAGGGAATGGTCTCGTAAGAAAAGTTTATAGAATATTCCTGGGCTTCGACAAGAAAAAAACAGATAACCCAATTATAAAATGAGCAAAAATGTGGAAAGAGTTTTCATGGAGGAGACAGTCAGGTGGCCAAAAGACAGATGAAGGCATGCTCAAAATCAACAGGAGTAAGAGAGATGCAAATCAAATCCACATTGAGATACTATATATACATATACATATACATATACATATACATATACATATACACACATCTATCTATCTATCTATGCATATTTCATACTAGGAGCACAGGAGCAGTAGCAAAATTTAATAGGGAAGCAAGCAATAAATGTAAGAAAGGATATGGAGAGCTGGAAACTCTTATACACTGTTGGTGGGATTGTGAAATACTGAAAACACTCTTGAAAGTGAAAACACTCTGAAAGATAGTTTGGCATTTCCTCAAAGACTTGAACAAATCAAGTCCACATCACCCAGCTATTCCACTACTAGAAATATAACACAAGAGAATTAGAACTGAGACCCAAAGGAAATTTGTACATGAATGTTTATAGCAGTGTTATTCACCACTGTAAGAGCATGGAAATAGCCCAAATGTCCAACTATGACCGAATGAATTTAGTAGTTGTGTTATATTCACACAATGGAATACTATGCAACATTCATGAGCATCAGTTTCAAAAAATAATGCTTAACTTGGGAAAGCCTATAGAGCCTTGTGCTGAGTGAACTAAGGCAGTTTTATAAGGACAAATACTGTGTGAATTCCATTATTGTCAAAATAGAAGGATAAAGATTAAAACATGTATGGGAATTCAAGAGGAGGAAAGGGTAGTGAAGGGGTGGGGATAGGTAGGGGCAAAACAACAGAGCTGCATCGTTTGCTGAAAGGGTAGAGGGGAAGTAAATGGGAAGCATCCAGGCAAAAAGACAGGGTAATGATGTACAAGGTCCAATGGTGAATAATTTTATAAAGCATCATCTATGAGTCTTATTGTATGAAACACAATGTAAATAAAGAATAGTGTGAAACACAATGTATATAATCTTTGTAAGCAAACAAAAATACAAAATAAGTTAAAAAAAGCAAAACAAAACTTATCTTACTTTCATTAAATCTAATTTTTCATAAGTAATCTCACATTCTAATTGTGAACTGTTGGGATATTCCTTTTACTGTCTTCATGTTGAGGATACAGTGTTAGTAACATATATTTGTAATTATATTTCAAAGAATACAGAGATCCTTGATTTGTGTGTAAATGTTGTAAGGTACCATTAAGAATATTCCACTTAATAAGTATAATGTTTACAGCAGAACAGAATTCTATCTGATCCTTCAAAGTCCCTACAATTTCTGTTTTGTCCAAGACTATTATTTCAGTCATTTCATCAATTTATCTAGTTGAAGGTCACTTTCCCTCTTCTATATTTACAATACAGATTTTTTTTATAATATATCCCTCTTCTATATTTTTAATCATAAAATTCTTCTTTGCGGATTGACTCTTCCTGATAACAAACTCATAAATATGATGAAATTATATCACCCTTGCTTCTACACCACTCTCGAATGGCACTTATTCCAAGACTCATATCTTAATTCCTTCGGGAATTTGTAAGTGTTCAATATTCTTCACCTACAAGACAAATTTAAAACATCCATTTTTTAGTAAAATAAAATATTTGATAAATTCAGTCTCTTGCATATCTATTATGGTGTTGTTTATTGGCCCCATGGTGAGGATTTTTATTTTCTTCATATAGAAGAACAATGCATACGGAAGGCTATGGTTTTAAGACAAAAAGACTAAGGGTTTAAAGTTTTTCATTTTCTCCCCTCACAAGGTTTATATGTCATTCACATATTTCTGGTTCCTTGTAAGTGTTCCTACAATTCTGATGCCACTTTCTTGTCTCTATAATTTGGATTTCCATAGTATAAGCTCAGTTTAACTACTGAATATGTATGAAGAAAAGGTAGCACATTACAAATGAGTATAATTAAGTGTTCTAAAATGCTTTTTTTGCCAAGTTATAATTTATTATAATCTACAAAGATTTATATCTTGGTATCATCAATAAAACATAAAATTATTTCTGTTTTTTTTTCACTTTCAGCTCAAAACTATCTTATATCAACAATATTATCCTTCCTTTCATGGCCTCTTCTCAACACAACTTAAATTTCTGCAAGTCCTCTGTCTACTTCTCTAGCCATTTTTTAAATTATTTTCATCAATATTTTACTTGTGTTGATAACAATGATGTTCGATAATTTATACAAACAATAGGGAGTTCTCTTCATAAATGCTATCCCACAATTAATTCAGTCTTTGATCATTGGTGTTCAATGCCTCAAACTTACTCCTAAAATGACCTTGAAATTCAGATGGAATAGATTCAAGATCATATCTTGGTTCTTATGAATACACTTTAATTTTATTCAGCCTCAATTTGAACTTGCATATGAGTAATTGATGGTCTCACCAAAACTAAGAAGGAAGTGTGTCAGGGTTATATTCTCTTTCCATACCAATTCAATCTGTATGCTGAGCAAATTGTTCGAGAAACGGGACTCTGTGATGAGAAATGTAGCATCAAGATCTGAGGGAGATTCATCAATACTATGCAGATGAAATAACCTTTCTTATTAAAAGTGCAGAGAACTTGAAGCAGAACTTACTGCAGAAGATCAAGGAATGTAACTTTAAGATATATTACATCTTAATTTTTAGAAAACAAAAATACCACTGGACTGATAGGCGACATCATAGTGAAAGGAGAAAAGATTGAAACTGTCAACAACTTCATCTTGCTCTGATCTATAATTAACACCATTGGTACCATCAGTCAGGAAATAAGGAGACACATTGCACTAGGAAAATCTGCAGTTAGGGATCTTTCCAAATTATTGAGGAATAAAAATATCAGTTGAGGATTAAGGTGTATCTGATTCAGGCCATAATTTTTCCGATCATTTGATATGCATCTGAGAGTTGGACAATGAATAAGGATGACAGAAGAATTGATGCCTTTGAGTTATAGTGTTGGGAAAGAGCATTAAATATCCCATGGACTGCCAAAAGAACAAATAAATATTTCTTGGAGAGGATGAAACCAAAGAGCTCTTTGGAGGCAAGAATGATGAGCTTTTGCCGCATATACTTTGGGCGTGTTGTTGGGATAATCTATTCCTTTGAGAGGTACGTGATGCTTGGAAAGGTAGAGGGTTGGCAAAAAAAGGACAATCCTTAAGCATGTGGACTGACATGGTGACTGCCATAACGGGTTTTAGTGTATCAGGAAGTGTGAAGATGTCAGAGGATAAGCCTGGGTTTAGATCTGCTGTTCATAGGGTCACTATGAGTCATACTCAACTAGATTGCACCTAACAACAATAGGGAGCTCTGTTGGCCTAATGGCAAGAAGGTGCACTATAATCCCAAAGACATGAGAATTCACCAGCTGCTCCATGAGAGACAATTGGGCAATCTCCTCCCGTGAGACTGATTGCCTCTGAAAACCACTGGAGGATCAACTATGTGTCAGTTCTGACTTGATTATACACAACAGCAACATAGGGAGTGCTAATGGGTAAGCAGTAAGAATTTGTGCTACAATCCCAAAGGCACAAAGTTTAAAACACCAGCTGCCTCATTTAAGAAGGAAGGACAATCTCCTCTATGTGATCATTGCCTCTGAAAACCTGCTGGAGTGTCAACTATGGGTCAGTTCTAACCCAATATCATATAAGAACAACTGTATCAAAATAGTGCATGTATTTTTTAATGAAATAGACACAAGTATTAATTTCTTCTATCTAGTTAGCCACCAGTAATTGTTTTCTAACTTTGTGGCATAAACAAGAAATGCATTTAGTCTGTATCTGCTTCTGAAACAGATTGACATCCCATCAATTCTCATTTTTAATACCTTTCTAAAAAATCCCTTTTAAAAATTATATAATGGTTTGCATACAAAATTCATATACATTATGTTTCATTCAGGTACATTGTGTTTCACACATTCCTTCATTCATATGGTGTGTCATACAATCATTCTCATACACTGTGTTATATAAAATTTATCATCATCAATAATCAATAACTAATATCACTTCGTCTTTTCAGGCCCCCACTGGATCTATCCTAATTCCTCCACCCACTCCTTCAACCACAAGCCTCCGTGTCCCTATTGTTTCCCCCCTCCCATCCCAGCTTGTAGCCCTTCTCCCCTTTCCCCTTTGGACTTTTATCTACATTTTCCTAGTTTTCCTTTTACTTTTACAATAATAGTATTTTTTTTTATTTTTTTCTTGCTGTGTACCATCAAGTCGGAGCTGACAGAGACAAAAAAAGATTGTCCCTCATTTTCCAGAGAGGCATCTGGTGGATTCGACCCACACACCTTCAGGATTGCAGCAAAGGTTCTTGCCACTAGGCCATCAGAGCTCCCTCAATAATGGTCTTTTCAAGACTACATTTTCAAAGATGCATGGTTCAAATCCACCAGCTGCTCTATGGGTAAAAGATAGGCAATCTCCTTCCAAGATATATATTGCCTCTAGGCAATCTCCTTCCAAGAGATATATTGCCTCTAAAAACCCACTAGAGGGTCAGCTATGAGTCAGTTTTTACTTGATGTCACATAGCAGCAACAACAGCAACATTACAAATGATAAAGGTAGTCCCTTTAGCTTTGGTACTAACTCGGACCATAAATCCTAAGGATTGAACTTTTCTCTGTGCTCTGACCTGAGCTGGATAGCTCACACAATTGCAAAGATTATTTTTCATTATATACAAACAAATATAAGATAGTTTGAAGGTCATGTCATTCAGTGTTGTCTTAATGTTTATAACGGACCTCCAGAAATAGATTTGAATGAATAATTTTACATATAGGTTACCAGAAAAACTGATTTTGTCTGCAATCCCAAGAACCTCCAATATAATGGTATTTATTTTGATCAATCATATAGTCTCACTTACATGTTATGAATATATCAATGTCAATTTCTCACTTCCAGATATACCACTTTTTTTCCTCTAAGAAGCTTTTAGCAAATTATAATTTTTCTAACCTTTAGTTTCTTCACTAACTGCAATAAGAATGTATATATTGTCTTTTCCACCTTGTGACAATAGACATTGTATATTTACAGACTATCTATATCCCTCAGTAAACAACACTTGATTTTATCTCTATGACTGCTTTACAACAGTACCTAAAATATATACACCAAGTCCCTAAACTGAAAAAATAACATTTGTAAAGTTGAGTTTCATAAATTATTTGCTCTTACATTCACTATTTAACAAAAATCATGAATGGCAATACATATACCGTAAGCAGGAGAAGAATATTGAACATACCACATACTGCCAAGAGAACAAACAGGTTCTAGAGAACATCTTATACTGGAGAGGCTGAAACCAGGCTGCTCCTTGAAGGCAAGGATTTTGCAGCTTGTCTCACATTATGCTTGGAAGAGTGAATGAAGGAAGAGCAGAAGAGGGGAAGACCCTGGATGAGATGCATTGACACAGTAACTGGGGTAATTGGTGTAGGTGTGTTGGGGACAGTGAGATTGGCTTAAGATAGAGCAAAGTTCAGAATTATTGTACATAAGATCACTATGAGTCACAAGCAACTTGATGGCACATCACAGTAAAAATTTAAAGACAAAAGAATCTTACTGACAGTGGTTATAATTCAGACAAGAGGACACAATTTTTAGGTGTGCTAATCTATTATTATACCTTCTATCAAATTACCTACACTATGTTCAACAGTTTATCTACACAATTTGAACTGTGTGTGTGCATAATAAAGCATAGTATTTTCCTTTATTCTCATTCAACAGTCTAAAATTACTAATATTGTCACTCATAAATTCCACAATAATTCTTGTCAGTGTCATCTATATCACCATCATCTTTTTGTTTACACTCTAAAAGTGCCACAACATAGCTTGACATTTAGTTTTTGACACACTGCCTTCACATTACTATTATACTACTGAACAGTAAATAGGGAGAATTTATGAATGTCAATCATGTAATACTATAAATTTCGTTCACATAGAATATGCTTCTTTATTTTAAATGGTATATAAATTGAGCTATGTGTGTTTGCATTCATTAAAAAACTATAGACCAAAATAAATTAAAACTATATTCTATCTTTTGACACTATTAAGACATATAAACCCATATAATTAGGTTTATATACTTTTCAAAGTATGGAAAGTTTGAGTTAATGTGTCTGAAATAGTTTGCAGTGCTCTTATACTAACATATAACATAAATAAAACTTGTTTTAAATAATTACTTAGATGACACTTACAAAAGATTTTATTAGTTGTGATCTAGTATAAACGCCATTTGATGGTATTAAACTCTAAAGATATTTTCTTTCTTGCAAAACAAAAAAGAAAATTAAACATATAAATGCATACAAGCATGTGTGTGTGCATATGTGTGTATGTATACACATATTTTTATGCAAAAGCCAGATAATATGGAAATAATATTGAGGAGCATTTGGTGTCTTTGAATTTTTAGAGTTCGTTAAGAATATTGAACACATTAACACTGCCAGAAATATAATGAATACACAATATACCAATAGAAGAATTAATAAAGCCTCCTTGTCAGAAGTATAGCCAGAATTCTACTTAGAAGAAAACTTGGTAATATTTTGTCTTAGTATTTTGGACACTTCAAATAGGAATCATTCCTGAAGGATACTGTCTTACTTATTAGTATTGCTAGAAAAGAGATACTCCAAGCTTAGAAGGCCAGAAGTTTAAATTTAGGGTGTCATCTCTAGGGTAAGACTCTTTCTCTCTTTTGGTTGTAGAGTTTAAACTTTATTTTATTCATTTTCTGTAGGTTAGCATTCCCTAGAGACCTGCACTTGTCTTATACTCCTCTGATATAAAGATGCTTCATCATGCAAGGACTCAGTTACAAAAAGACATGCTCTATTCTTGGTGATAACTTTGGTGTTGCACATAACAACATACTAACAGTTCTCACTCCACCTCTTACCTTGAAGCCAGTTTTCCTTCACCTTTAACCTTCCTATAACTATTAAGTTCAAAAGACTATAGAGGATCATTGGAAAGTTTCAACATTACATAGTTCTATAAATATATTTTGTCATTAGCTTCTGCGTAGTTGACTCCTACTTAAAATAGTATCATGTATACCGTAGCAAAAAAGTTCCCAATCCTAAAAATGTGCACTGCAATCCAGAATCCATGCAGTTCAAATTCACCTGGTACTCCAAGAGAGAAAGATAGGTAATCTTCTTCCTCATGATTAAATTGCCTCTGAACATCTGCAGAAAGGTCAGCTATAGGTCAGTTCTGACTTGATGTTACACAAGAACAACATGCCATCCTCCTAACCTCCACTGTACTTTGGATCACTCTTACAGTCACTCTGGCATCAAGACACTTAATCATGCATAGACCCACTTACAAAAAGGCACACTCCATTTCGAGTGATAACTTTGTTTTGGAGTGTCAATCCATTTCTTTTAAGGTATACCTTTCCTTCAATGATCCTTTATTTTTTCAAAATAATGTCCTTTTCAAAGGAATTGTTCTTCCTGATAACATAGCCAAGGCATGTGAGATGAAATCTCAACATGCTTGACTCTAAGGAGCACCATGGCTATACTTATTTTTAAGTTCTGGTTGTTATGTGCCGTCAAGTCTCTTGTGACTCATAGTGACTCTATGTACAAGAGCCCTAAACCCTGCTCTATCCTGTGACATATTTATTTATTCTTCTGGCAGTCAATGACATATTTCATGTTCTTCAACAACAGAACAAATAAAAAGCACCAATTTTTAACTTCTTTGTTAATATCTAAAAGATAAAACAGTTGAAAATACCACAGCTTTTACGGATCAGATCTTTAAAGTGACATTCTTGTTCATTAGCACTTTACAAGGGTCTTTGGCAGCATATATATCCAAGGTAATATGCTGTTTGATTACATGACCATTTGTCAAAGGGTATTGATTACAAATGTAAGTGAAATGAAATCTTTAAAAATGCATATGCAGTTTAGAGGACACTGTTCAACTCATGAAAGATTCTATGCTTGGTGTCAACATGTACCATGAACTTGATTCTAATGAACATCCAGCCTATAAATAAAATATTGAAAACTTGTATTATTATGTACTATCCACATGATGTCTGTCATGCTCAAAGGCATTGTTGTAGTCACTGAACCAATTCATATAATTGAAGATCTTCCTCTCTTAAACGGACTTCTTACTTTTCTAAGAATAATATATTTTTCCAAGAATTGTGTCCTCTGACATGTCTAAAGTATGTAGGACATAATTTCACTATCCTTGCATCCAAAGAGCATTTAGGTTGAGCTTCCTAAAAGACAGATTTTTTTCTTTTTTTGTGTATTTTGACAGTTAATGGTATATCTAATACTCCTTGCCAACACAACAATGCAAAAACTCAGTTCTTTTTTTTTTTTGACGTGAATATTCCTTTATTTTGTTTTTTTTTAAAATTTAGTTTGTTTATTTTTCATTTCAATGAACATCTACAGAGATTTTGGAATCCATTCATTCATTGTTGCACCCTTCTCCCCGCACAAACCCCTCCCCCCCCCATTTGCTCCTCTCCTTGAAAAGAAAAACTCCCTCATTGGTACACAATCCCCCCGCACCTCCCCAAACCCCACCCCTACCCCCAGATATAATCCACTCTGCAACCCTCATTGCGTACTCCTACGACAAAAATAATGCCCTAAAATATAATACTTTTAGACTATTCTCTCCCCCATAGACTTCAATGCCGTAAACATATTTCATCCAGTTTTTCTCAGTCTTACCCCCACCCCAATGCCAACCTCAAGCTCTTACAGAAGTGGATGCCACTCTTGTTTTGATGACACTTAACAACAACAACATCAACATAGAGAGAGATCAGTCTGCCTAGTGGACAGAAAATGATAGTATCAAGCCAAAGGTGGATGACTTTTAATCCGCAGCCGTCAAGTCTGTTTTTTTCATTGTTTTTGTTCGAACATTCTTCTAGGTCATATAACCCTGGTGTGTCTCCTTACCATACAGAGGTAATTTGTGGTTGCTGTGAAGCTGAATACTGTGACACTGATGTGTCAAATGCGTCAATGGTTACCCATGGCTGACAGTGTTTGGTGGAACTCCCTGATTATAACAAGCTTTGAAGCAGGAGTGGCATCCACTTCCATAAGAGCTTGCCTCCAAAAATCCTAAGAACATGGAGAAAGGATGAATGTCACATAAATGTTGCCGACTTTCGTTCATAGAGTCTCGATGAGTCACCTACGAGTCAACGGCACTTAGCACATATGAAGAAAGAAAAAGTTTATTAAAATACAGGAAGCAAAGATAAAACAAAAATCCAAGTCAGAAACAACTTTTAAATGTGAGTAAGCCCTTAGAGAACAAAAGAATTTAAAAAAAAATACCATGATAACAGACTAGATTCCAAAGGAAAGAAACCAAGTATTATTTAAAAAGAAACATGCAGTCTTGGAGTTAGAAATCTAGGCAAAAAGGAGGAACATGCCTAACATTTTCATGGTAAAATAATTGACAAAAAAAAATATAAGCTTTGAATATAAAATGATTCTATGGACAAAGGATTGAATGATGTAGAAAGCATCAAAATAAATTAGAGGAAGTACACATTATAACTGCATTAAAAAGAATTGCTAGAGACTTGATGTCTTTGAGCTGTGGTGCTGGAGAAAAGTATTGAATGTACCCTGGACTGCCAAGAAAGCAAACAGATTCATTCTGGAGAGGGTTAAACCAGGCTACTCCTTGGAGGCAAAGATTCTGGGGCTTCGTCTGACATACTTTGGACATGTTGAAAGGAGAAACAGGTCCTTGAAGAGGGACATCATGCTTGGTAAGGTGGAGGGACAGCGCAGGAGGGGAAAGCCCTCTATGGGGTGGATTGATTCAGTGACTGGAGTAATCGGGGTTTGTGTGTCAGAGGCTGTGCGATTGGCACAGGATAGAGCAGGGTTTAGGGCTGTTGTACATAGGGTCGCTATGAGTCGCAAATGACTTGATGGCACATAACAACAACAACAGAGTATTTCAGGAGATAGCAGAAGGTGAAGGACCAGTAATATTGAAAGAACAAATGCAAGTTACACTAAAGCATTGGGGAGAAATAAAACTTTATGAATTGACAGAACACCAATTTAGGTATTTAAATAAACAGATGTAGCTTTGGAAATGGCCTTTGTCTGTGCACAGACATTTGGAAGAAAGCTACCTGGACCACTAGAAGGGATCTTTACCTGTTCCCATTTTAAAATAATATGTGATTGCTACAAAGTGTGAATATTATCAAACAGTATGGTAAATGTCACAAATTAATTCATGTTGAAGATAATTTCCACAATGGCTAAAAAAGTATACAAAAAGAATTTCTAGAAATTCATACTAAAAGCATGAATTATATAGAATACAGGCAAAGATATAGAAAGATGAACGTCATTACTTATGTCAAATGGCTTTGGGCTTAAAACAGAAATATCAATGTGGCATCGTCAAGGGCTTATTGTTCAAAATGGTTTTCATAACCAAAAATTCATTCTGGCTTTGCCACTTGGGTGAGTGTGAACACATGGATACAGTATGTTAGTTTAAACACAAAATAATTGGCTAGTATCATCATTAAATTAAATCTTTTTGGCAGCAGAACTAGGGACTCTCAACCCCATCAAGAAAGAGGAAAAAGCTCACATCCTTCAGGGCCAGAGATTACTGCGTCAGTCAATGCCAGACAGCCAGAGCAAATGACTTTTACCCAAGCTTGCTGGAAGATTGAAGAAAGATAACCATAACTGTCAGGTCTAAAGAAACACTAACCTAATTCATTAGACTGTGGGTCAAAGTACCTGCTTTTATGCCTAAGAATCTGGAATAAGAGATTGTATCCTGCCTATTAACCTATACAATAAACCATTTAATTGTGAGTGTGATTCTATGAAGTCTGTGGTCATTGAATCAAATTGCAGACCAATTAGAGTAAGATTGTTTATGGTATCAGTAAAAGCAGGTGCAGAAGTGTACAGTGCCATGTTTATTTTAGTCTTGTACAGTGAATATTATTGATAAGAACAGTTCTGCTTTAGGGAATTAATGGAAGTCATACACAGTCATTTTCATGTCATTCTTGCTTTCTTTACAACTACAAATGAGGAATATTTGTGTTTTATTATCCACAAAAAAAATATTAGAGTATTTGGAGCTTATGAAAACTTTGAAAAGAATGGGAATTCCAGAACACTTAATTGTGCTCATACAGGATCTGTAAATACACATAAAGTAGTGGTTAGGGCAGAAAAAAACGTATATCACATGGTGTTAAATTGAGAAAGGTATGTGTTAATGTATCTTTTCATCATGACTATTCAATCTATATACTGAAGAGAGGATTTTTAAAAAAGATACTATACGAGAAATGTAGCATCAGGATTGGAAAAATAAACATTCAGAAACTTCCATATGCAGATGACACAACTATGATCGTTGAAAAAAAATTGAAGCATTTGTTGGTGAATTCCAAAAACAATATAGCCTTCAGAGTGGATTATACTTCAATAAAAAGAAAATATAAATTATTATAACTAGATAAATAAACATCATCATGAATGAAGAAAGATTGATGTCAAGAATTTCCATGTACTTGATTCTACAATAGACACCCATAAAAGCAACA
This sequence comes from Elephantulus edwardii, assembly GCF_000299155.1. Taxonomy (NCBI): domain Eukaryota; kingdom Metazoa; phylum Chordata; class Mammalia; order Macroscelidea; family Macroscelididae; genus Elephantulus; species Elephantulus edwardii. Next base: position 7,019,387 of record NW_006399873.1, read on the forward strand.
GTAAAAAAAATCAAAGAGATTTCGTTTTCTGCAAACATGCTATCAAGGACGAAAGTATTAGAAAGTAAGGATATCACATTAAAAACTAAGATGTACTAGACCAAAGATATGGCATTATTCAATCACCACATAAGTGTTTGCATTGTTAGTAAATAGGCAAGAAAGGGGAAAATTGATGCATTTGAATTGTAGTGTTGGTGAATAATATTTTAATATATCATACATACCTAAAAATCAAACAAATCCATTTTAAAAGTGAAGTCAGAGTGCCACCAAAAACGAAGGTGAAATTTCATTTCACATATTTTGAACATGTTGCTATGGGGTACTAGTCTCTGAAGAAGGTAATTTGATTTGTAAAATAGAGAGTCAAGAAAAATAGGATTATTCTCAACAAGATGGTGATATGGCGACTGCAACAATGGGCATGAAAACAACAGAGATTATGGGAGTGGTGCAGATTGAGGCAGAATTTCTGTATGTTATATACATAGAGGTACTAAAAGCAGGAATAACCCAAAGCATCCAACTATTTCAATATTAAAATGTTTAATATTAAGAGTAACATGTTGTTTTGTTAAAGTGGAGTCAAGCATGACCCTTAGTGGCTCTATGAACAACAGATCTGAACCCTTCCCTATCCTGTGCTTTCCTCACAATGTCTGACATCCTTGAGCCCATTATTGAAGTTACTGTGGCAATCTGTGGATCTCTCTTTTTGCTGACGCTCCACCTTGCAGTAGCATGATGTACCTCTCCAAGAGCAGATTTTTCTAACAACATGCCCAAAGTATGGGAGATAAAAGAAGCTTTGTTATCCTTGCCTCCAAGACTTCACCTTCTCTGAGATGTAACTGTTTATCTTCTTCAGAATCTGGCGAATATTCAGTACTCTTTTTCAATAACACTGCTCAAAGTTGTCAATTATTCTTCTGTCATCCTCATTCATTGTTCAGCTCTCAGAGGCATCACAAGTGACTGAAAAGGCCATACACTGTATCAGGCATACCTTAGTCTTTAAACTGGTATCACTGCTACTCATTAATTTGAGGAGGTCTCTAACTGTAGACTTACTCAGTGCAATACATCTCCTGATCCTTTGATTGCTGGTTCAAAGGGTTATGATTCACTAGATGAAGTAGTAGACAGTGTCAATCTTTTCTCCATTTATTATGTTGTTGCCTTTAGGTCCAGAGATAAGAATTTTTATTTTTGTGACTTTGAGATGCAACCCATATTGAAGGATATATATTCTTTGATCTTCAGCAAATGCTTCAAGTCCCCCTCACTTTCTGTATGTAAAGTTGTGTCATCTGTATAATGTAGTTTGTTGATGAGTCTTCCTCTAATCTTAATGACAAATTCTTCTTCATAGAGTGTAGCTTCTAAAATAATTTGTTCAGCATGCTAACTGAATAGGTACATATAAAGGATGCAATCCTGATGCACATTTTTAAAAAATCTAAACCATGTAGTGTCCACTTGTTCTGTTCCCATAACAGCCTCTTGTTAGAGGTATAGGTTTCAAGTGAGCACAATTTTGTATTCGTGGACTTCCTTTCTTCTCAATGTTAGCAATAATATGTTATTATCCACACAGTCAAATACTTTAGCGAAGTAAATAAAACACAGACATTCTTTCTGTATTCTTTTATTTCAACCAGGATACATCTGACATCTGCAATGTTATCCCAAGTGCCATGTTGTGTTGTTAGCTTATCAATTGGTATTCTAGCCATTACATTAGCCCTCTCTAGTCTCCAGCTAGCTTAACTGTAGATGCATAGTTTTGCAAATCAATAGTTGTGGGACTAAGATAAGTAAGAGAATGCTTCCCATAGTGGGCAACAAGATTTGAGACTGGAGCCCTGGTGAGAGCCAGACCAGAAAAAGACCTGATGAGAGTAAGACCTAGCTGATGAGACTCTAATAATAATAACTATGGCATTGCTGTAGAGAAGTTGTGACAAGTTGTGACCTGAGGCTTCTTGCATTTGTGCTGTCCACTGTTAAAGGTTTTGCTGTTCTAGCCAAACTATTGAAGGAGAAATTGGTTTATAGTTTTTCTGAGACAAAACAAACATGCCAGATGATTGAGGAAGCTTCTTTAATTTGTGTTCCTAAACTGAAACCAGAACTTTTACTGTTTTGTTGTTAATCTTTCTTAGAACTGCTGGACTAAACCTGTACTTGTATTGTGAGATATATTTTTGCCTTTCCCACCCCAAAAAAACTATTTCCCTAATAAACTCCACCCTTGATACCACAACTGTAAAAACAGACTGTGTGTCAACAATAAATATCAAACCCAGTTACTAGTGGAAATATGTGTAGAAAGAAATATGGGAGATGATGTGTCTAATCTTACAGCTGTTTGCTATTATAGATATTATTGACTGGGACAGTCCTTTCTCATGAATCAGGCAAAAGTCAGACTCTACCTTCCCCACACCACATTGTTTTTGCTCCTTTGGCAAACAGTCTCTTCTAAATCCATGTTGAACATCTGGTAGTTAGTTCTCTGTCTGCATACTCTTTTAACAATTTTTGAATGATATTCTGTAGAATTTTGCTTGCATTTGATAGTAATGATGTTTTTTGATAATTTCTTATTTTGGTAATATTGTGCCTAAATATAGATAATGTTATATTTTATCCTCTTAATACTTGATAATTAATCACAAAGTCTTGTGATGATTATTTTTCTAACATTTAGTTGTAATTTAGATGGCTATGTACACAGATGAGTTTCTCATCCAACAATTTAATTTATACACATTTCTTTTCATGGAATCAATTATCTTCTCAATGTGACAGCACTCTTCCCAGTTCATTTATAATATCTACTTTCCCTTCTGTTCTGCCCTTTTAATTTTATGTTTGGGTAATACTGTCCTGTTGATATGATTTAAACTTCTTTAACTTTAGTTTGAACTTGCATATATCACTAGTTCATGATCTGTTTCAAAATCAGCACCTGGCCTACTATTCAATACTGATATAGAACTTTTCCAATGATTCCTTCCACAGATGTAATTGATCTTATTCCTGGGCTCCTATTAGGTGAAATCCCCATTACCCCAGTCACTGAATCAATCCACCTCAAAGAGGACCTTCCCCTCCTGCACTGTCCCTCCACCCTACCAAGCATGATGTCCCTCTCCGAAGACCGGTCCCTCCTTACAACATGTCCAAAGTATGTTAGATGGAGTCTTAGAATCCTTGCCTCCAAGGAGCCACCCAGTTTAATCCTTTTCAGGATGAATCTGTTTGTTTTCCTAGAAGTCCATGGTACCCTCAATACTCTTTCCCAGCACCACAGCTGAAAGGCATCAATTCTCCTTTTATTCTCCTTAGTCACTGCCAAACTCTCTGATGTATAAGAAGTGACAGCAAAGACCATGGCCATGCACCTTAGTCTCCAGAGAGACACCATTGCTCTTCAGTACCCTGAGGAGGTCCCTCATAGCAGACTTTCCCATGGCAATACGTCTTTTAATTTCCTGGCTACTGTTTCCAAGAGTGTTGACTGTGGAGCCAAGCAGACTAAAGCTGTGAACAATTTCAACCTCCTCACCATCCATCCTGATGCTGTCAATTGGTCCAGTGGTGAGAATCTATGCCTTCTTGACACTGAGCCTCAATCCATAATGGAGGCTGCAAGTCCTTGACCCTCTGCAGGAAGCGCTTCAGGTCCTCTTTAGTTTAAGCAAGCAGGGTTGTGTCATCTGCATATCGCTGATTGTTGATAGATCTCCCACCAATCCTGACCCCACATTTCTCCTCACCTCCCAGACTGGTAAATATAAACATATTTAAATTACTAAGGGCATCAAAGATACTCTCAAACACAAAAAATGACATATACATTCTCTGTTGGTCTCCCCTTTCAGCATTCCCTTCCTTCATTGTTTCCCCTGCTTCTGCATTCCCCCTACCTCAGTGTTCTCACCACTTTCAGTGTGTGGTATGTGTGCATTTGGGTGCATCTGTATCCCCCTCATCCATGAGTGGCTGATAGGCCGGCCTGAACTAACCCTTAATATGATTAATATGACTGAGGCCTCAAGTCACTCCTATCCACTTAGTGTCTCTCTGCTTCCTGAGCACGATGGTACTTTGAGCCTCCCAACGCACTGATTGCATTTTAGTGGTGTCATTCGTGGTTTCTTCCACCTTTCTCTCAACATGCCCACCATGAACCTCCATCTCTGTCCCATAAGATTATGGTCTCTGAAAACTTACTGTGAGTTAGTTCCAACTACTACCACAACAAGAGATATCTGTCCTTGTATCTTATTCTTAAATGACAATCACATTGTTTTATTTCACATTATTGTTGTTGTTGTGTAGCTTAGAGTCTTAGCTGATTTATAACTGACCCTCAGTGGATTTTCAGAGGCAGTAAATTTCATAGGAGGAGACTGTCCATCTTTCTCCCATAGAGGAGCTGGTGGTTTTGAGTCTAGTGCCTTTAAATAGGCAGTGCAGCATCTTATCACTAATTTGAATGGCTTTATTATATAGATATAGTAATCACTTGCTAAAATATTTTTGTAAAATTTTGAAATATATCTACTGCCATTGAGACAAGTGTGACTCGTAGAGACCCAATGAACGACAGATCTGAGCCCTGTCCATCTCGTGTCTTCCTCACTGTCTCCAGCACCCTCAAGCCCATCAAGTTAGTTCATGTATTAAACCACTTGTTTAAAGGACTTCCTCTCCTTCACAGTCCTTCCCCCTTCCCAAGCATGATGTCCCTTTTTATAATTATTAAACATAAACTCTTATGTTTATGTTTTGTTGAGGTAATAGTAGATTTCATAGACTTGTTTTTAAAAGATTAATATTGCATTGCAAACATTACCTTGAAAAATGTAAGTTTGAGATCAAATGACTTTATTCTAATGAAGCACAAATTCTCTTAACAAAATGAAAACAGTTCCATTAAACATGGCAATTTTTATTTAAGCTAATTTTAAAAATAAGCAAAATGGTTCAACAAAGTGTATGCAATTCACATTTCTAGGTTGCTAATGGAAATAAAAACTAGAATCTATTATTCCCAAAATTCAGCACTTATAAATGCAAAAATACAGGAGTTAAAATTTACCACTTCCAAAGTAGTCATAATAGAAAAATCCCAAGTATCAAACAAAAGGTAGTAATTGGACAACATGATGACAGATAATAATCTACAAAGAAAAGTTCTAAATAACACCCATTTGTAGAGAAAAAAAAAATAAATGACTAATAAAGTGACGGAGTCTGAATTATTGTCACTTTAGTAAAAGTAAATTCAACAGTTTTCCTTATTATGAATATGATGATAGAAATGTGTAAGGAATAATGAAAATATCAAACTATACTTAAAGATCTTTTTAAAGTTGGAGATAAAAAGCTTAATGGTAAATGTCAACCTGTAAAATTAAAGCGTTTCTTTTATTAGAATAACTGAAGTTTATTACTAAAAACTTTAAAGAAATTAAAAATAGACACTATAATAGACACATGGATAAAATTCTTGTAATAATTTGTCTCTTAATAAAAAGAATTAAATCAAACTACTACAGATGTATGCAATAGTTGGTGCTTCACCTATGCCCATAAAAACTCAAAATAGGAATAATAAGTGAAATGTGGCAAAAGTTTAACTGAGATAAATCATAAAAATATCGAATGCATCTTTCATAACATATTTCAATCAACTAATTATATTTTCTTTCAGATTAGTTAATATTTTACTGATCTTAACATTTTATGACTGAAGACATCTAACACTCAGAATTGCTGAAAAATATTCAACACATCTTAAATAATTCTGGTTTCTGAGTCTTAAGAATTTGCAATAGATAAGACTCTTTTAGCATGAGAGATAATTAAAATAATAAAAGTCAGGGAAATGGGGGTTTTAGACAATAAAATTAATAACACTGTTTTTATGAAATGACATGAAGTTGACTATGACTCATAGCAAACCTACAAAAGACTCTGAACCTTAACTTATCCTCAGCCAGCCTCACCATCTACGACACACTTGAACTGATTTTTTTTCAGTTACTGTGCCAAAAAATCTCATCTAGGATCTTCTTTACTTGGGCTGACCCTCCACCTCTTCAAACATGATATCCTTTTCCAAAAACAGGCTCCTCCTGACAACATTTTAAAAATATTTGAGTTAGCTGTTCATGACTCATGCCTCGTAGAAACATAATTGGTTTCACTCTAAGAAATATGTCTGTTCTCTTAGCAGTTGTGGGATATTCAAGACTTCAGGGCCATAATTCAAAGGCATCAATTCTTCCGTTGTCCTTGGAAATTTTCAAATTTTCAGATGTATGGCTAGTACTTTAAAATAGCATGACTTGAATCAGTCTTTGAATGTTTTCATTGTTCTTTAGTATTCTGGAGAATTCTTGACAACAGTTTGGCCCAATACAACTTATCTTTTAATTTCCAGATTGATGGTGCCAGGAGTATTGATTGTGGAACCAAGAAAGACAAACTTATTGACAACTTCAATCTTTTCTTCATCTATTGTGAAGTTGCCTATTGGCCTGGTGGTGAGAAATTTTGTTTTCTTTATGTTGAGATGCAATCCCTATTGAAAGCTTTAGTCCTTGAACTTATGAGTAAAAGTTTCAAGTCCACCTCACTTTTGGAAGTCAAGGTTGTGTCATCTGCATAACACAGGTTGTTATAGAGGCCTCCTCCAATACTGATGCCACACCCTTATTTGTAAAGTCCAGCTTCTCAGCCTATAGACTGAAAACGTATGGAGAAAGGATACATTCCAAGCACAATACTCTCTTTATGTTGAACCACACAGTGTTCCCTTGACTGTTTGGGGAAAAAACCAAAAACCAAAAGACAAAAACCTATTAGTCTAGGTATAGATATCATATGAGCACAATTAAGTGTTCTGGGATTCCCATCCTTCTCAACATTATCCATAATTTGTTGTGATCCCCACAGTCAAATGCCTTTGCTTAGTCCACAGACAAAAATAGACATCCTTATGGGAATCTCTGCTTTCAGCCAAAGTCCATCTTACACTAACAGTGCTATCCCTAGTGTATCTTCTAAATCAGACTTGTAAAATAATGACAATTAAAAACATAAAAACCTGATTGTAAAATTAAGATATAATTCCCAATTAAATGGAGGTCAAATATTTCAGTAATGGCAATTTCCATTTTGTTTATGAAGTGAATCTAAGTTTTGTTCATGCAAAGCAATTTTCGTCTACCTTTTTGTGGTTAATAATATATTTATTATACCAAACTCATTTTAAAATTACAACTGCTATATTAGACTTTTAAATTTTTTAATTCTTCCTAGATAATTCACTTTCTTCCATTACCCCCATCACTGTTTCAATCTTTCACAACCAGGGTCTTCCAATCTTGTGCTGTCCCTCCACCCTTCCAAGCATGATGTCCCCCTCCAAGGACTGGACATTCCTTGCAACGTGCTCAAAGTATTTCAGATGATGTTTGAAAATCCAAAATACTTCAAAATTCTGCCTGTAAGGAGGAGCTTGGTTTCACCCTCTTCAGGGATGGTAGGCGTGTCAGAAACAATTAAGAGCTATTGTACATAGGGTCTCTATGGTTGTAAATGACTCAATGACACAACAAAAACAACAATTTGTTATTCAAGATTTTGCCTATAACATTCCTCAGTATAGCAACTCAAGGCTTGAATTTGCTTTCAACTTTAGAAATGTCCAATGAGTTCTTATTTTTTTCTTCATTCCATTGTAGTATTTTTCTTTATCTTCTCAAGCTGCTCTTTGAAATCTTCACTTTCCAACACTGTAGAGATATTTTCAGCCTCTTCTGATACCCATTTTGTGATTTTCTTCCTTCTTGTTTTTTGTCATGACCTTTTGCTCTATTTATGAGTGATTCCCTTGATGTAATCCCATAACACATTTTGTCTTCAAGTATTGGTATTTAATGACTCAAATGTGTTCTGAAGAAGACTTTTACATTCAGGAGAGACAGGCTCAAAATTCTATTGTGGTTCTTGTGGATTGGTTTTCATTTTCTTCACCTTCAAACTGAACTTGCTCATGAGCAATTGATCTGTTCCACACTCAACACCTGGCCTGGTTTGACTGCTGGTAGTAAGCATTTCCTATGATACTCTGCACAGATGTAGTTAAACTGTTTCTTACTTAGTCCATCAGGTGAGTTCCACGTGAATTCACCTTCAAGTTTTTCAATAAAGATATTTGCAATGAAAAAAAATATTTACAAGGAATAAATTATTGAACATACAAATTCAATTATTCAGTGTTCACTCTCATTTCTTTAAACTAGACTATACTTTCTGACTACCATCCTTTCTGCTTTGTTTCCAACTTCCAAAGAAAATGGAAGAGATACACAGAATTAATGAGCCTAGTTCATTAAGAACTAAATGACACTGAAGAATTTAAGGCAATACCATACAAACAAGAGTAATTAGTAATGAAGGAAGAAGTTTGAGCTGTACTGAGGGTAAATAATTAGCTCCAAGGAATTGATAAGATAACAATTAACTTGTTTGAACTAACAGAAGCAGGTCTAGATGTGCTCATCAATCTACTAGGAAATTTGGAGACGGCTTCCTTGACAATTGTGACTGAGGCTCCTATTTGTTCTCATTTCCAAAAGATAAAACCCAACAGAACTGGAAATTATTGAATAACATCATTAATATTCTATACATGTAAAATATTGCTTTTGTTTTAAAGTGTTCTGAAGAAATGTGCAACTTATAGTGACCCTTTTGTTTTTCTTAGACACTTTTGAGATGAGTACGACTTACAGCAAGCCTATGAACGAACAGAAGATCTAAACCTTGTTCTATCCTGTGCCAACCTCACACTTCTTGACTCACAAGTGCCCATTGCAACAGTCACCATAACAATCAACTTTGTCAAGGGTCTCTTTCTCCTTTACTGACCCTCCACAATTTCTAGCATCATGTCTATCTCGAAGAAATAGCCCCTCCTGGTAACACAACCAAGGTATGTGAGGTGAAGCCTCATTCTACTTGCTACCAAAGAGTATTCTGGGCTACACCCTCTCAAAGACATATATGTTTGCTGTTTTGTCCATCCATGGAACGTTCAGTGCTCTTCTCCAACATCGTAGCTCAAAACATTAATTATTTTTCCGTTATCTTTTTCATTTTTTCAGTTCTCAGATGCATAGAAAGTGATTGGAAAGAATATGGCCTGAATCAGATGCACCTTAGTCCTCAAACTGATATCATTACTCTCAATAATTTGAAATTTCCTAACTGCAGCTTTTCCCAGTGCAATGAATCTCCTTATTTCCTGACAACTGGTACCAAGGGTGTTGATTGTAGATCCAAGCTAGATGAATTTGTTGATAGTTTCAAATTTTTTTTTGCATCCATCATGATGTTGCCTATCATTCTAGTTTTAAGAATCTTTGTTTTCTTGACATTAAAATGCAGTCTTTACTGAAAGCTTCATTCCTTGATCTTCTGCAACAAATGCTTCAAGTCCTTCTAACTTTAAGGAAACAGGGTTCTGTGATCTACATAACACAGGTTATTGATGAGTCGCCCTTCAATCCTGATACCACACTTCTCTTCAGAGAGTTTAGCTTCTCCAATAATTTTCTCAGCATACAAATTAAATTGGTATCAAGAGAGAGTACAACTCTATCATACTCCTTTGTCAATTTTAAACCAAGCACTTTTCTTCTCTGTTCACTCAATAGCCTCCTGGTCCAGGCATAGGCTCTGCATGAGCACAATTAAGCACTCTGGAGGTCCCGTTCTTCTCAGTGTCAGCCACAACATGTTATGATCCACACAGTTAAGTGTCTTTGCATAGGCAATAAAGCGTTAAAGACATTCTTCTAGTATACTTTCAACAAAGGTCTATCTGCCATCAATAATACTATTCCTGGTGCCACAACCTGTTCTAAATCCTGCTTGAACTTCTGGTAATTCCTTATATGTTCTCTTCCAGCCGTTTTTGTGAGAACTTCATCTGTACTTTGCTTGCAAGTGATATTAATGTTAAGTCTTGCCTAGGAGTCTTCAGTTTTAGAGCCTCCTGTGTTAAATAGTTGTATTCTGGTTTGTATATTTTGATTTAATTGAAAGTCAGATGTAAAATGTTGGGTCACTTTTTATTTTGTTAACAGTCAAGTTAGTTGGATAATGACTAGGGAGGAAAGAAAAAGAATTGATGCTTTTGAGCTGTGGTGTTGGAGAAGAGTATTGAAGTTACTATGGACTGCTAGGAAAACAAACAGATTCATCCTGGCAAGGATTAAACCAGGTGGTTCCTTGAAGGCAAGGATTCTGAGGCTTCGTCTGACATACTTTTGGACATGTTGTAAGGAGGTAGCAGTCCTTGGAGACAGACATCATGCTTGGGAGGGTGGCGGGACAATGCAAGAGATGAAAGCCCTCTATGAGGTGAATTGACTCAGTGATTGGGGTAATCAGGATAGGTGTATCAGAGACAGTGCGATTGGCACAGGACAAAGCATAGTTTAGGGTTGTTGTACATGGGGTCACTATGAGTCTCAGGCTACTCAACAGCACATAACAACACCAACGATCAAGTGTAAAGACATTTTGATTTAGTTCACAATTAGCTGTGGATTAGAAACTTGTTAATTGTGTTTGGGAGAGCATTGTTCTAAGTGCTAAAGCATTTATCTGTCAACTTAATGCATAGAGATAACTTGGGGTTGCTGTGATATGAAATTTGTGCCATTGGTTGTCAAATGCCTTAAAGGTTGCCCATGGTTGACAGGTTTTGGTGGAATGCCACGATTAAAATAGACAAGGAAGCAATATGGGAGAACTACTTCTTAAATCAAAGGACTTTAAAACCCTATGAACACTAGAGGAATGAGGATAGTTATAGTAGTAGTGGTAGAGCCCAGGTTGGAAGTCAGTTGAAACCAGG
>NW_006399873.1:7031725-7032355 GCF_000299155.1 Elephantulus edwardii
AAAAAAAAAACACCACAGTTGAAAATAGAATTTATTTTTCTGCCAACCTTTTTAATTGTCCAGCTCTCAGCAACATAGAAAATGATTGAAAAATCTGGATCAGGCCCACCTTTGTTATCAAACTAATATATTTGTTCCTTTGTAATTTGTAAAGATTCATAACTATAAACTTTCTTGGTATAATTTATCTCCTTTTCTCCTGACTGCTGGTACCAAGTGTATTGATTGTGGATCCAATAAGATGAACTTGTTGACACTTTTAATCTTTTTTCCCGTCTATCATGATGGATGCTGCAAAAGAGTCCAGTGATGAGAAAAAAAAAATTTTTATGCTGAGAGTGAAGACTGCAGTGCTTGATTTTCTGAACAAATGGTTCAAGTAGTCACTTTCAGCATATTGATAATTACTTTATAGCTTGATTATGTGAATTCTTGTTTGTTGATAATTGCTCAAATTAGTACAACACTTGTCTGTCTGTTTGCTGTACTGAGGTTATTTGTGGGTGCTGTAATGCTAAAGGCTGTACCACCAGTGTGTCAAATGCCAGAGGGGTCATATCTGATGGACAAATTTTTATTAGAGGTCCATGATTAATACATCATATTAATCAGGATTGGCCATCCAATTGC
>NW_006399873.1:7036156-7037060 GCF_000299155.1 Elephantulus edwardii
GAGAACTGTTCAGAAGGAATATATGATGGAGTATTATTTTCGTGACAGGAGTATAGAATGAAGGCTGCACAATGGAGTGGACTTGGGGGAGGGATTGCATGACAATGAAAGCAGGAAAAGAGTGAATTGCAGGGGAGAGTGTGGGCATGGAGAAAAGTGCAACAGTGAATTACTGGAAACACTGTTTCAGTAAACTTTCATTAAAATTAATTTTAAAAAAACCAAAAACAGCCAAACAGTAGCAATGAATAATTTATTGACAGGAAAATCCTAGGCATTTTTTACTGAAAGAAACCAGTATTCAACTTACTTAATTGGATAATAAATTCTACTGGAAATAACAAATTGAAAAAAAATGGAACCACATTCATAGACAAAAAATAACTTTCCAATCTCTCTCCTGAAGTAAAAGTAATATATTCATAAGATACTGGAAAATTTTGTCATCAGGGATCTTCCTGAGGCACTAAGGAGGAACGATGTCCATCTGAGGACTAAAATGATCCTGAGCCAAGACATGGTCTTTTAAATTACTTCCTATGCACAAGAATCCTGGATATGGACTAAGTATGATGGCAGGAAAATTAACATTTTGAGTTACAGTGGTAGAGAAGAATACTGAATATTCCATGGTCTGACAAAAATATCATACAAGTATATCTTGCAGAAGGGGCAGCCAGGATGCTCCTTGGAGAGAAAAATTATGAGACTCTGCCTCGCATACTTTGATAAATAATCAGAGAGATCAGTCCTTGGAGGAGGACATCATGTTTTGGAAAGATCAGCAAAAACGTGGAAGACCCTCAATGAGATGGATTTGACTGAGCTGTTGGAGCTGTTTGCTTGAGTATAGCAGGAATGGTCAGTATATGGCAGGGTTCAGGTCTGTAACTCACAGAATTCC
>NW_006399873.1:7038765-7043635 GCF_000299155.1 Elephantulus edwardii
GGCACCAGCAGGAAGGAAATTAAAAACCATATTACATTGGGAAAGTTTGCTGTCAGAGATCTCTCCAAAGTACTGAAGAGCAATGCTATCCATCTGGAGACTAAGGTGCTCTTGATACAAGCCATGGTCTTTGCAATCACTTGCTATGCATCAGAGAACTAGGCAATGACTAGGAATGATAGAATTGTTGCCTTTGAGTTGTGGTGTTAGAGAAGAGTATTGAATATACCATGGACTGCTAGGAGAACAAACAGGTTCATCCTAGGGAGGGTGAGACGGCTACTCCTTGGAGGCATGGATTCTGAAGGTTCATAAGTCCTACAATCGCTTACTGCCTCATGAGCAAGATATTTAAAATTTTCTGTAATTTGGTTCTTTGTCTTAAATTTGCAAATACAGAGATCTGTGTGATAGCAATATTTTACATTATCTTATTTGAATGTCCTTCCAGTAAATTTTGGCCCAAATATGCCAATATCCACCTAAGCATTTCAAATTATATGTTGAAATTTTCTTTTTTCTCTACTGAAAATTTTGGCAATTTGTATAGTCAACTAAGACTTTTGGATCATTTTCTCTAATATATTATGATATTTTCCCCAATCTTAATAGTTTTAAACTACAAATTTATATTAAGAATCTATAATAAAAAGTAATATAAATTAATATGTAGCACTATTAAAATAACTTCTTATGTTGGTGTAATAAAACTATAACGCAAATGGCACAGGTATAATCTAAGATAAACTGTCTATCAGTGGATTTTATATGAGTAAAATCTACATTAAAATTAAGCTACATAAATTGTTAGATACTGGAGAGAGTATGCTGTATAAACTCAATCTCATAATGACAAATACTGCATAAAAGGATTATTGTAAAAATAGAAAGATAAGTAGTAAAACGTGTATAGGGGTTTAAGGGGGAAGGGGTAAAAGCAGAGGGATGAGAGTAGGCAAGGGTAAATCATCGGTTGCATAATTTGGTGAGCAGAGTGGGGGCCAAAAGAAATTGGAATGATTTGGTGGGGACTTAAAAAGACAGGTTAATTCTGGGCATAGTTTAATGGTGATTATTTTATTTAAAGACATTTTATGGGAATAATTGCATGAAATTCAATGTGAGTGAAGGAAAACATGAAACAATATAAATAAATTTTGTATACAAATCAATATAAATTAAAAAAGTAAATGACTGATATCTCTCATTCACTATCTAAGGAGACAACATCAATAAATGATTTTTTCAACTATGATTGATTTGTGATAACTTGCATTTATCATTACTTTTGTTCCACTTGGATTCATGGATATTGTGTTTTCTTTCAAATATTAGTAAATAAAGCTAGTTTAATGCATTTAAGTATTTATAAAATTAAAAAAGTCATGTTTGAAAAATATTTTCTAATCCATAACATAATTTCTGTAATGTGACATAAAAATCTCAAAAATGACATCTGAGAAGAACCTGAAAAAAAAAACAACGATGGCATTTTATGTATTTTTCACGTTGATGGTGGCAGTGATCTACTGTGTTTTCTGAAATGCTAAATATAAATCATAACTCTTGCCAACAGAAGTTTTACTGTAATTCATTCATCTCTTTTCTAGGAGCCAAAATTTCCTTTTTTATAAACGTCAATAAATTAAAAGAATCATTATTTTAAAAATATTATTATCAATGCTTTTGCATTAATAAAATGAGGTTTTGTTTTTCAACTTGAGTAGAGAAAATACTGAAAATAAATGTTTCCATTCCAAGTTCAATTTTGAGGAAGAGAGAACAAACTAAAAGATTGTGGTAGCTGGCTATTTGTCCTTCTATAAATTCCCAACTTTATAACACATACTCTAGCTAAAAAAAGGTGAAACACACACACACAAAATGACTGTAAAATAATAACATATTATGCCCTTACATTACAATCATAAAGTCCAGTTGTACATTATGTTTTCTATACTTTCTGAATGAATTATATCAGAATTAACAATTTTATTAGTTGAAAATACTTTTAATACTTCAACTAATTTTTTAATATTTTAATGACAATACAATTAAATAACATGAATGAGAATAACTAGGCACATTTTTCTTAAATAAGTTTGAAAAGCACATTACATGAAAGTTAAGACTTTAACTTTCTTTTTATATGTCTACATATGTGTTAATAATAAGAAAGAACTCTTTTTGTGAAGGAGAAATATCTAATATGATGTTGAGTCTATGAATTGTGCAGCCTGGGGAATTTATTATATATTCCCTCCCCCCTGGAAATAACTGTCTACACGACAGGAGAAGCTAATTATCACTGAATAACAAGATATAAATCTGCCAAAATAATATCTGTACATATATTTGGGAAGATTTCTTTTATTTTTATTTTATACTGATTTATTTATGAAGTTCATATACATTTTTTCCACACCAGATATTTTCCATTTTCTTCACCTTCTTCCCATCAAATTGAGCGACCCTATGATTAACAGCCCTCTCAATTCTCAGCCCTCTGCTCCCATTCTCCCCTACCTTGGTTCTTCATATTCTTTCTACAATAATGGCCTTATACAATATTTGTCTTTATGGGACTGAGTTAGTTCAATTAGAGCCATTATCTCCAGTCCTTCACAAGTTAGGTACTAATTTATAAAACCATTGTCCCTGTATGCTACATAGTATTCCATCATGTGAAGATACCATAATTTCTCAATCCATTAGATTATGGTTGGACATTTAAGTTGTTTTCATGTTCTTATAGTGGTGAATAATGCTGCTATGAACATTGGTGTACAAGTCTCTGAGCCTCAATTCTCATTTTTTTCAGGAATTGTACATATATTTTTTTTCCTTGGGTCAAACAACATTGCAATCAGAAGATTGCATCTTTGAGTTAAGCATTCAATGAAATCTGTTTACTCAGGTTTTTTTGCCTTTCAATACCATCAATTCTGCAGTCAGACAAGTACAGATTAATCAGACTTTTTATTCAGTCTTGGTTAGTAGTGATAAAAAAAATTCCCAAGAGTGGTCATTTTGAATCTACCCATTGATCTGTCAGAAAAGAATGGGTAGTTTCCTCCCACGTGATTTACTACCTCTGAAAACTCTATGGTCCAATTAGAATTCATTGGTACTCACTAACAATAATGACAACAACTATCATTTTAAATAAGATCATTTGACAAGGTTAATGACACAAAGAATTTGAGATCATAAGACTGGCCTAGGGTAGAGCAAAGATTTGATCTTTAACTTGGAGTTATAGCTGATTCAACAGTATCTAAAAACAAATACTTTAATTTTATCCAAAATATTGAACTTTAGGATCTTAATATATTTAGTACTTGTTTTTTGGCTCCTCCTTACTGAGAACAAACTGTTCATTTTACTCAGATACAATTGAAAAACATTGTATGCCATCAGGTTGGGATCATTAGTACTGACTCCAATCAATTTTAGTGGTTATGGAGTAATTAGCTCAGCTTCAATTTTATTAGAAATATTGAAGTGGAGAGATGTGGAATATTTTGACACTGAAAGATATACTTAATTTTTCCACCACTGAAATGAGAGGTACTCAGAATAACAATAATTCATTACCACTACAGACATGTTAGCACATCTAGAACTCAACACTTCAGATAAAAAGAAAAGAAAAGAAAAAAAAATACCCCCACAACAACAAAAAACAAAAAAGCCCCAAAAATTTTTAAAACAATCTCAATTACTAGAAGTATGTTTTAACTTTCCATTTTTTAAATTTATATAATTTATTAATACTTTTATCATTCTTATACATTATGTTTCATGTCTTTACTTTGTTTTATACAATCTTTTCATTAATATAGGGTTTTTTCTCTCCCTTACATTTACCTTTTTAATGACTATATCTGTGAAAGTTTAATGTATTTGAGTTGTATTGGATAAGAGTACTGAATATTCCATGAACTGCAAATAGAACAAACAAATACTTCTTGAAGAAAGTAAAGCCAGTGTGCTCCTTGGAAGCAAAGAAGACAGTGCTTACTCTCACATAATTTAGGCATAATGCTAGAAGAAGCTATCCCTTGGAAAGAGATGTCATGCTTGTGAAGAAGGAACCCCAAAAGAGAGGTAGACCCTCAACCAGATGGACTTACACAGTTACTGCAGCTATGGTCTCAAGTGTGTCAGATTATGAGAATGGTACATGATAGGGTAAGGCTGGCCTTGTAAAAAGCTGTTCTGCAAACTCATAGGCATGCAGTTTGAATCCAGCTGTTTAAATTTATCATTGCACTGTGGAAAAAGGATAGGCAATCTCCTCCCATATGATTCATTACCTCTGAAAACCTTCCGTAGGTTCATTTCTGGGTTGGTTCAAACTCAGTAGCACACCACCAAAACAGGTCAGGCTTTATTTCTGTTGCTTATAAGCTTGCAATGAATCATACTAGTCTTGATGACATGTACCATTAAGAATTTTTTATAGTTAAAATTATTTCACACTGCTATTAACTCACATTTCCAACTCTTTCTTATTTGTATATATGTATATATTTCTAATTTTCCTTCTTGTCCTTCTTAGTAAAATATATTTATTTCTAGTATTGTAAGTCATTAAGGATAAATGTTAAGAAATACAAAAGATTACTGTGTTAGAGAAACAATTGTCAGTTTGGGGTTCTATCAAGTTTGGGAAGATATGTGGAGCAGGTGGGATTCTACAAAGGTGTGCTTTCTTGTTTTGGTTGAGGCTTGGGTGCGGACTGCTTACTTGGAGTTTTGTTGTTGCTTCATTCACTATTGGATGTGAGTTGATTTGATTTGGCCTTCTATTGAAAAGGGCAGCTGCTCTCCAGTTTAGGTCAGCTATGAGTCGAAAACGACTCGA
>NW_006399873.1:7043970-7048144 GCF_000299155.1 Elephantulus edwardii
TTTTTTTCAGTCAAACATTCTTCTAAATGTTATATCATTGGTCTGTCAATTTGCTTTACAGAGATAACTCGTGGTTTCTGTGATGCTAAACACTAGGACAACTGATGTGACAAATGTGATAATGGTTACACAGGGTGGACAGTGTTTAGTGGAGCTCCCAGATTAAAATGAGTTTGGAAGCAGTTGTGCCATCTACTTCTAAAATAGCTTGCCTCCAAAAACTCTATGAACATAGAGAAATGATGATAGATATACAACAGAGTCCAGGGATTTTGTGCATAGGGTTGCTATGGGTCATCTATGACTCGATGTCACTTAACAACACATTAACAATCTCTCTAGAAAATATCCATTTCCTAATCCCAAAAAATCTATTAAAGTTTTTCTTAAGTGTCTTCTAGTGAAGTCCAAGACACAATATCCCTTTGTACAAAGAACGAAATGGTGCTCTTATCCCAAAGCCATTGTTATGTTTGAACTCATTGTTGGAACTATTGTGTCAATCCATCTCTTGGAGATTTTTTTTCTTTCTGATATTTGACTTTCCAAAGCATAGCATCTTTTGTGGTCTTCATAATATAAGAAGTCTCACTATTCTAGCTTTAAAAAAAAAGGCTGTGTTTTTCTCAAGACATATTTGTTCTTTTGTCAGTTCATG
Source organism: Elephantulus edwardii (assembly GCF_000299155.1). NCBI lineage: Eukaryota > Metazoa > Chordata > Mammalia > Macroscelidea > Macroscelididae > Elephantulus > Elephantulus edwardii. Next base: position 7,044,629 of record NW_006399873.1, read on the forward strand.
GAATGCATAGAATTCTTTGCCAACACCATTTAAAAGCATTAATTACTTTCCCCCTCCCCCATTCATTTATTGTTGCATTTTTCACCCCTCCCAACCCTTCCCCCTAGTATACTACCCTCTTGGAAAAGTAAAATAAAAATTCTTTCATTGTTCTACAAACCCTCCCCCAGGTCCACTCCACTATTCAGCCTTTACTCTGGATTCCTATCATGACAAAAATACCTAATCTCATATCCCTTTTAAGCAGTTTTCTCCCTTATCTGTTTTAATGCATTATACATTACTGAACCCATCTTTCTCAGTCTCTCCACAACCCTGAGGTCAGTCCTGTTTTACAACAGTGGCATCATGCAGCATTTGTCCTTTTGTGACTAAGATACTTCACTCAGCGTAATGTCCTCCAGAGTCACCCATTTTGAATAATATTTCATGAGTTCCTTGTTTTTCAATGCAGAGTCGTATTCCCTTGTGTGAATATACCACAGCTTCTCTATCCGTTCATTTTTTGATGGGTACTTAGATTGTTTCTTTTTAGACACCAAGACCTGTGTGGTATGGAAGGCCCAAGAGCACTTTCCAGCCACCTCCTCCCCAATGTCTCCTAAAGGCTTTGGCCCAGTCCAGGCCCACTTACAACTAGGCAAGTGACAGAACCAATGCCTGCCAGGTGAGGGTCAACAGTTTCAGTATGTCACAGTCCTCAATCCCATCAAGAGCTCTAGACCACTTCCCCTGGCACCTGGAGACCCTGTTGCTGTCGCAGGTATTTTGGCCTTAAACACTGCTGTCTCATTACATTGTGCGGGGTTTCTTAAGGTCAAGTACAAGAGGTCAAGGGGAGAGACAGTTTCAGAAGGGCAACTGTCATCCGAGCCCAGGTTGACTGCTTTTCCCAGGAAGGGAGCACCTAAGCAAGGTCCTTCACAAAACTTTAAGTCATTATATAGTTACAAAAACCTAATAGCTACTAAAAAATACTCACAAAATGTCACGAAAGCAGCAGTTTGCCTCATTCATCATGAACAACCAAAATAACTCTTTTCCTAAAAAAACAGACCTAATGAATATCCCAGGTAGTGAAAACCAGAAGAACTATGTTAATGTGGGGTCATTTGAACAGCTACTGAAGAAGATGCAAGTGATAGAAGAAACGACAGAATTCATTAAGAAAACAAATACCCAGAGACAACGATCCAGAAAAATATACTGATAAAGTGTAACTTGAATAACTATTGTTGTTGTTGTTGTGTGCCGTTGAGTCGCCTGCAACTCATAGTGACCCTATGTACAACTGTAGAAGAAAATAAAAAAAAAAATGGAAGAGTTGACATCATAGATAAAAAGGCAAATAAATTTTAAAAGGCATTGCAGGACAAAAAGGGTATAACCAACATAGTACTGGAAACAACAGAAAAGAATGAAAAGCCAATGCAGAATATTAAGACAGAAATGGCAAACAATGGAAAACACCAACATGTTGATGGGCCAAAAACATAGAATCGAAGAAATGGAACAGAGAGTCAGTTAGCTGGAAGGTAAAACCTCACTAGAAAACTACTAAAGAAAAATCAGAGATGACAAGTAAGAAAAAGAAGAAAATAATAGAATCAAATAGAATGACACCAAAAGAAACAACATAAATTGTTTTCTGTCAAACATTTTTCTAAGTGCTATAGCACTGGTCTGTCCATTTGTTGTGCAGAGGTAACTCGTGGTTGCTCTGATGCTGAACACTGTGACACTGATGTGCCAAACATGATAATAGTTACCCATGGTGGACAGTGTTTTCTGGAGCTTCCCGATTAAAACAAGCCTGGAAACAGAAGTGGCACACACTTCTGAAATCGCTTGCCTACGGAAACTCTATGTATGAACAGTGCTCAGGCTTTTCATTCATAGAGTCACTAAGTCGTCTACAACTCAATGGCACCTAACAACAATAACAGCAACGACATAGAAAGAGCTACATTGGCCTAGTGGACACAAAGTTATGCTACCAAGCTGAAGGTGGGTGATTTTAATCTGCGGCCCTCAGGCCGGGTTCAGATTGTTTTCCTGTCAATATTCTTCTAGGTGGTATAGCACTGATCTGTGCATTGCTGTACAGAGGTAACTCATGGTTGCTGTGATGATGAAAACTGTGACACGGATGTGCCAAACGTGGTAATGGTTACCCATGGTGGACAGTGTTTGCTGGAGCTTTCCGACTAAAACAAGCCTGGAAGCAGGAGCGGCATCCACTTCCGAAATGGCTTGCCTCTGGAAAATCTTTGTATGCACAGTGTTCAGGCCATTCATTCATAGGATCTCTACGAGTCGTCTAAGACTCGACGGCACCTAACAAAAACAACATCACCAAAGGATAGGTCAATTCAAAAGAAACTTAACAAAGATGCAGAAGATATAAACGACACAATCAGCCAACTCTTCCTTGTAAATGTATTGAAGTTTGCACCCAACTAAAAATCAATTTATTTTGCCTCAAGTGGATACAGTATATTCTTCAGAATCAAACTCATATTAGGACACAAAGCAAGCCTCAATAAATTTAAAAAAAAAAGAAACAATACAAAGTATTTTCTTAGAACACAATGCCACAAAACTGGAAATTAAGAGGGTAAAGCTTACAAAACCATCCATCCCATGTAGAATCTGAATAATTCTCTGCTAAGACAAAATTGAGTTATAAAGGAAATAAAGAATGAAATAAAAAAAGTTCTTTGAAACAAATGAAAACTAAAATAAAATATACCAAAACTTCTGGGATATAGCTAAGGCAGTCTTCAAGGGGCGGTTCATAACAATAGGCACACACATGAAAAAAGAAGAAAGAAGGAAATTCAATTACCTAATTCTAAACCTTCATCTAATAGAAAAATAACATCAATTTGTTCCAACAGCATCTAGAAGAAAAGAAATTACGAGGACAAGAGCTGAAATAAATTAGATAGAAAACAGAAAAACAATTGAAACAATTGACAAATAAGACTAGAAGCTTGTTTTTGGCAAGGGTCAATAAAATCATCAAACTACTGGCAAACATAAGAAAAGAAAACAAGAGAAGACACCATTCAGCAAAGTAGCAGAATACAAGGTTAACATACAAAAATCAGTTGGATTTCTCTACAGTGACAAATACAGAGCCTGAACAATACCCTTCACAATAGGGAATCAAAAGATTAAATATTTGGTAGTAAATCTAACAAGAAACACAGAGGATCTATTCAACGAAAATTACAAAACATTACTACAAGAAACAAAAAGAGACCTGGGGAACTGAAAGAATATCCCTTGCTCATGGACAGGAAGACTCAATATTCTGAAAATGTCAATACGACCAAAGGCAATTTACACGTTCAACGCAATCCCAATAAAAATACCAATCACATTCTTTAAGGAGATGGAAAAGGTAATCTCCAGTTTAATTTGGAATGGAAAGAAGCCCCTGAATAAGCAAAGCACTCCTTAAAAATAGAAAAAAGGTAGGAGGCATCTCACTCCCTGATTTCAAATCCT
>NW_006399873.1:7050507-7051001 GCF_000299155.1 Elephantulus edwardii
ACCCAATGTAGTACAATGCCAGGATATAAGGTAAAAAAAAAAAAAAAATTAGTGTCATTCTTCTACAGTAACAAAGAAAACTCAGAGAAGGAAACCAAGAAAGTAATATCATTGACAATAGCCAACCACAAATTGAGATACTTGGGAGTGAATTTCAAAGAAACAAAACTAGAGACAGAAAAGATCTATAAAAAGAAAATTATAAAACATTTTTGTGAGACACAATAAAAGATCTAAATAAATGGAAAAGTGTGTCCTGTTCATGGATAGGAAGACTCAATATTGTGAAAATGATAATCCTACTAAAAGCAATTTACATGTTCAACTCAATCCCAATATAGATATGAAATTAATTTTTCAAGGAGATTGAAAGAGAAATTTACACATTTATTTGTAGAGGAACAAGACCCCAAATAAGCAAAGCTCTTCTGATAAAAATGATGTGGGAGGCATGTCATTTCCTGATCTCAAAAACTACTACAAAGCAATAGTAA
>NW_006399873.1:7054492-7055204 GCF_000299155.1 Elephantulus edwardii
TGAGCTGCCTTTTAAAATCTTTAATTTACCTCTTTTACTTTGACAAGTTTTCCTTTTGCTTTCGTTTCTCGATTTCTAATGCAATATTTAGTGTCTCTTCTGACATTGGTTTTGGAGTGTTTTTTTGTTTTGTTTTTCTTTCTCTTGGTTTTTGTAATGACCTTTTATTTCCTCTATGCATGATATCCTTGATATCATCCCACAACTCATCTGTCTTAGATCATGGTGTTCAATGTCTCAAGCGTATTGTTAAGAATATCTTGAAACTCAGATGTAACTGATTCAAGGTCATATCTTGCTTACCGTGGACTTATTTTAATTTACTTCAACCTCAATTTTGACTTGCATATGAGAGTAGCTGATGATTTGAACCAAAGCCTCTCTCCTGGCCTAGTTTTGACTTTTGATAGTAAGCATCTTCAATGATTTCTTCCACAAATGTAGTCAATCTGATTCCTATGCAGCCTGTCAGGTGAGATACACATGCAAAGTTGTTGTTTGTGTCTCTTATAAATATGTTTGCAATGACTAAACCACTGTAAATACAAAATTCAATTATTTTGTTTTCATCTTTATTGCTATCACCAAGTCCAAATTTTCCAACTACTATTCCTTCCTCACTATTTCCCACTTTTATATTCTAGTCACCAATTTTCATGAATGTATCTTCATTGCATGAAGAGATGGCCAAATACAGACAGAAATGCACAAT
>NW_006399873.1:7056135-7060964 GCF_000299155.1 Elephantulus edwardii
TGGTCCAAGTATAGGTTTTACACTAGCACAATCAAGTGTTCTGGGATTTCTATTCTTCTCAGAGTTAGCCACAGTTTGTTATGATCCACACAGTCAAATGCCCTTGTGTAATCAATGAAACAAAGATAGAAATTCTTCTGGTACAACTTGCTTTCAGCCATGATCCATCTAACATTAGCTACAATATCCCTAGTACCACGACCCCTTCCAAACCCAGCCTGCACTTCTGTTAGTTCTCTGTTGATGTGCTGTTCCAGTCATTTTTGGATAATCTTCAGCAAAATCTTGCTCACATGGGATATTAATGATATTGTTGCATAACTTCCACACTCTGTGGGATCACTTCTCTTTGAAATGGGAACAAATATAGATCTCTTCCAGTCAGTTGCCCAAGTGCTTGTTCTCTAGATTCCTTGGCACACCTTGGTAAGCACATCTAGGACACCCCCTGTTAGTTGAAATATGTCAATTGGTAGACCATCAATTCCTGGGGCCTTATTCTTAGGCAATTCTTTCAAAGCAGTCTGCACTTCTTCCTTCATCACCATAGACTCTTGTTCATATGTTGTTTCATTAAATTCTTCTGTTTCTGCCAATATAGGCTTCACATAAGTACAATCAAATATTCTGAAATTCCCATTCTTCTCAGAGTCAACCACAGTTTGTTATGATCCACACAGTCAAAAGCCTTTGCATAGTCAATGAAACACAGATTGACATTGCTCTGGTACGCTCTGCTTTTTGCCAAGATCCATCTAACTAACATTAGCTATAATATCCCTAGCATCACGGCCTCTTCTAAACCCAGCCTGAATATCTGGTAGTTCTCTGTTGACATGTTGCTTCAGTTGTTTTTGGATAATTTTCAGCAGAGTCTTTCTTTTATGTTACATCAATGATATTGCTCAATAATTTCCACACTGTCAGGTCACCTTTCTTTGGAATGTGAACAAATTTTGATCTCTTTCAATCAGTTGGCCAGGTGGCTCTCCTCCAGAATTCTTGGCACACCTTAGTGAGCACATCCAGGGCAGCATTTGTTTCTTGAAATATGGCAATTGGTATGCCGTTAACTCCAGGAACCTTGTTTTGTGCCAATCCTTTCAGAGCAGCTTGAACTTCTTCCTTCATCACCACAGGCTCTTGGCTCATACGTTGTTTCATAAAATTCTTTTGTGTCAGCCAATTTCTTCTGGTACAGTGACTCTGTATACTCTTTCCTTCTTTCAATGCTTCTTGGGTCCTTTACATTCTACACAAAGCATCATTAATTATTGCCACTTGTAGCTTGAATAATAGTTTTCAACAGAGTTTAAATAAAATCTACTGATGGGGAAAAATATTTGGCAATACAATATCAGAAAAGGGTCTCATATCAAAAATTTACACAATCCTGTAGGCTCCTTATAAGGAAAAGACTGACAATACAAATTACAAAATGGGGGGGAAGGAAACATGAAAAGTCTTTTCACAACGATCCTGAGATGGCCCACAGATTCATTAATACACTCTCAAAATTACTGACAATAAGAGAGATGCCAATCAAAATCACAATGAGGTACCATCTCACTCAAGTAGTAGTGTCAAAGTTTAACAGTACAGCAAGTAGTAAACTCTGGAGAGGATTTGGAGGGGTCAGAACTCTTTTACACTGTTGGCGGGATCGTAAGATGGTACAATCACTCTGGAAGGCAGTTTAGCATTTCCTCAGAAAGCTGAACTTAGAAAGTTCCTATGTCCAAACTTTCCTGATGTCCAAATACCATTTAATAGATTGAGAAATTATAGTACATTCACATGATGAAATACTACACAGCATTCTAGAGCAATGCTTTTGTAAATCACTACATAACTTAGGTAGGATTGGAGAACATTATGCTGAGTAAACTAACTCAGCCCCATAATCAAAATTGCTGTATAAAACCATTATTTTAGAATGTGTCTGAGAATACAAGCAAGGCAAGGGATGAGTATGAGAGAAAAGGGGTGAGGATTGGCAAGGGTGTAATCATAGAGCTGCACAATTTGATGGGTGGAGAGAAAGGTGGGTAAAGGAAATAAGAAAGATCTGGTGTGAAAAACAACATATATGAGCTTTATAAGTAAAGCAGTATAAAATAAAATTTTATTAAAAATAATTATCAAGTGTTATTTCTTTTTGCTATTAGGTGTTGTTGAGTCATTTGCAACCCAACAGAGATGTCAAGTTTGCCTGATCCTACATCATCATCCCAATCTTCAAATCCCTTCTATATTCAATTATTATAGTCATTGTATAATTACATTTAGCTAAAGATCTGTCTCTCTTTCACATGCCTTCTAGTTTTTGCCCATACAATGTCTTTTTCTAAGAAGTGATCTCTCCTCATACTATGTCTAAATTGCAAGATAAAGACTCACCATCCATGTCTATATAGAGCTTCCTGACAGTACTTTGACCAAGACGGTTTTGTTTGTTGTTTTGGCTGTCAGTGCTATATCCTGTACTCTTTGCTCTCATAAAAATAGAAGACATAATTTCTTCCTAAGTCTTCATTTTCACTTCCCAATTTTTACGTGATAATAAAACATTTAAAATTAGTATGGCTTGAATCATGTATACCTTGGTCTTCAAAGTGAAATCTTTGCTCTTTAACACTTGATAGCAAATTGTCCCAATACAATATGTGTTTGAATTTCTTGGCTTCTACTTCCATTGATGTTTATTGTGGTTTCAAGTAAAACAAAATTCTTGACCACCTCAAACTTTTTCCCATCTATCATGGTGTTCTGTCTTGATGTGTTGTTGTTATGTGCCGTTGAGCCTCTTATGACTCATAGTGACCCTTGTACAACTGCTCTGAACCCTGCTCTATCCTGAGCATACCTTGTTGTTTAGACACACCCACTTCCATTACCCTAGACATTTAGTAAATCTAGCTCATCAAGGGTCTTCCTTTCCTACACTGCCCTTCCACCTTCCTAAGCATAATGTCCCTCTTCAAGTACTGGTCCCTCCTTGCAACATACTAAAAATACGTCAAACAGATTCAAAATCTTTGCCTAATAGTAAGGATTTTTGTTCTTTATATATAGGAGAAATTCATACTGGAGCCTATAATGTTTGATCTTCTTTGGTATATACTTCGAGTCCTTTTCCTTTACCACAGGCACATAACAACAACACATAAAGTGAGAAAGTAATAAAGCAATAAAATAATGGAAATATTTCACTAATGTAACATTAGTGAAACAATGTTATGGAGGAGTGTTTCTTAAACTTTAATGTGCATTGCATTTATTAATACACAGATTAGGCTTTAGTGGATTTGGAGTGTTGACTTATGATATGGTTATCAAGTTGTCCCATGATATGAGACCAAAAAGTACATTTAAAATTCTGATTCCCAGGCATTGTCTCTTTAATGTATCTCTCACTGGGTCTAATATGTTCATATTAAAGCTGTATTTTCAATTCTATTCCAGGAAGTTTATAAATCATTGCATTAGATCATCTAATCCATTATTTTGGCCAACTTATTACTAATCAGAGATAATAGCTTTAATAGCACTGAAATATTTAATACCAGCATAGGTACTGATCAAATTGCATACACTCTGAGGAAATTTACTTAGTCTGCAATTTTCTTTCTTCCCCCCACCCCCCCTTACAGGGTTAAATAGAAAACTTAATTAAATGTAGCAAACCAAGTGATAGACAAACTGTCAGGAAAAGTAAAAGAACAATGCAACTACAGTTAATAAAGTTCAATGTAGCTCTTTTAATGATTAGCTTACTTGAGATATGAAACATTTGATTAATCATTCAGGAAAATAAGTATACAATCCCTCACTCTACAAACATTCCAACGCTAGGAGGGGAATCAAAAAACATAGCTAACTGTACACGAATTTTTATTTTACTAAGGGCTCACAACATATATTTCATACTTATTAATCAAAGTAATATAATAAAATGCAATTGCCTTCAACTTTAAAATGGTTTTCTCCATTTTTATCTATTTCAACCATAACTAATTTTTACCCTCTTGGATATAAAAATAATATACAATATTAGCTGGAATTATACCAAGTCTTTAGTGCAGTGATATTGTTTAATACTATACATGGTGAAAATGAAAGGAAATTTGAGTGAGTGACTCATTCTTCATTTATGATGGTCTGTCTTTCTTCTTCCTGCAGATGATAATGTGTGTTACAGTGTTAAGAGGATAAGTACTTGGAAGTGCAGCATTGTTTGTGTCTGTTATTTTAAAAGTCTCTCTTCTGCTCTATCAAAGGTTAAAAATGGGAACTTAAAGTGTAGTTTTACTTACCTTGGGACATTTAATCCAGAAGTGGTATTTTATGCATTAATCTATACTTTGAAAATAGCCTAAAGCCATGTCAATGCTTCTTGAGTGCCTATATATATATATAAAATCATATCATTCATAAGAATGGACAATTTCCTTTACTCACAGTTTGGTATACTTCCAGATTTTTAAATGTCCCATTTTATTAGTCTCACTATCCAAATCATATCAGATTCAGCAAATAGGCAGATGAAGATAAATCATTTTAAGTAACGGCATCTAAGAACTCTTCTCAATCACTGAAATGCTGATGAAATCAAATATTGTAATATTCCTAAGATTTTCATACAGAAATCTGAAACTTTAATTGTTCTTTTAGTGAACATGTTATATATTATGGTTATATTAAAACTAGGGAAATGCTATCAAAAGAACTAAATTAGTTTACTCACACCTTTAGAAGAAACAGATGAAATATCTTAACCACAGCACACATTGGGCTATGAACCTAAGCAACCAGATTGGTAAATAGGG
>NW_006399873.1:7061143-7062405 GCF_000299155.1 Elephantulus edwardii
ATTGTTTGAAAATGAAATGTCACAAAAGTACTTTTTATGAGTTGTTGTTGTCACATTTCATCAAGATATCTGTGACTCATAGTGACCCTTTGTATAACAGCCCTGAAGCCTATCCTGTCTTGCCCTGAGCCAGTTTCACTGACTCTGACATATCTATACCCTTTGACCCAGTTACTGTATAAATCCTTCTCATCCAGGGTTTTCCTCTCTTGCACTGTCCCTCTCCCCTTCTAAACATGATGTTCTTCTCCAAGGACCACGTTACCAAAGCATGCGAGATGGATCTTTAAAGTCTTAATCTCCAAGGAAAAACTTGGTTTCACACTCCAAAACAGACCAATTTGTATTCTTGGCAATCCATGTTACGTTCAAGACTCTTCTTCAGCACTGCAACTCAAAGACATTAATTATTCTTCTGTTATCCTTAGTCATTGCTCAGCTCTCTAACTCACAACAAGTAGTTGCAAAGACCATGGACTGAATCAGAAGCACATTAGTCTCTATACTGATATCGTTGCTTCTCAGTACTCTGGAGAGATCCTGACAGCCGATTTTAACAGTGCATTTTACCTTTTGTTTTCCTGACTGCTGGTGCCAAAAGAGTTCATCGTGGAGCCAAGCAAGAAGACATTGTTAATAACTTCAATCTCTTTTCCATTTGTCTTTGTGCTGCCAGTTGGCTCAGTGGTGAGAATCTTTTTCTTTTTGAGGCTGAGCTTCAATTCATATTGAAGACTACAATTCTTGAACTTTTTCAGCAAACACTTTAGGTCTTCCTCAGTTTCAGCAAACAAGGTTGTGTCATCTGCATAAATATAGTTTGGGGTTTTTAAAAAATATTTTTAATTGATTTTCATATCAAATACTTTTACAGTATGTTTCATTTATGTACTTTCTGTTTTGTGCAATCTTCTATTTTAGATTATTTTTATACTAGTTTATTTACAAAATTCAAATACACACCAGAGCTTTATAAACCAGAGCTTTCTCATTTCTCTCACTCCCCAACAAATCGTGCAACCCCATAATTAATCCTTCCCTCAAAGCCAGGCATTCTCACCCCTCTACTTCCATTCTCCCCTTCCCTTGGATCCTTATACTTATTCTAAAATAAGAGTTTAATGTAATATTTGTCCTTACAAGACTTAGTTCATTAACTCAGCATAATGTTCTCCATATATCCCAAAGAAAGGCGACCCAACCGAATGTGGAAACTACAGAACAATTTCACTGATTTCACATGCAAGCAAGATTTTACTGAA
>NW_006399873.1:7063487-7077077 GCF_000299155.1 Elephantulus edwardii
GTGGAGGGACGGCGCAGGAGAGGAAGGCCCTTTATGAGGTGGATTGATTCAGTGACTGGGATAATTGGCATGGGAGTGTCAGAGACAGTGCGATTGGCACAGGACAGAGGGGAGTTTAGGGCTGTTGTACATAGGGTCGCTATGAGTCACAGGCAACTCGACGGCACATAACAACAACAACAACATATATAACAGCCCTAAATCCTGCCCTAGTCATTGAATCAGTCTATTTCATCGAGAGTCTTCCTCTTCTGTATTGTCCCTCCACCCTCCCAAGCATGATGTTCCTCTCCAAGGATTCATCAAGCCTTGCAACATGTCCAAATTATGTCAGAAAAAGCTTCAGAATCTTTGTCTCCAAGGATTTCACCATCTCTAAAACAAACCTGTTTGTTCTCCTAGCAGTCTATGGTATTTTCAATATTCTTCTCCAGCAACACAGCTCAAAGTCATCAATTCTCCTTCTGTCATCCCCGTCATTGTCCAGCTTTCTGATGCATAGCAAGTAATTATGAAGACCATGCCTGTATCAGGCACACTTTAATCTCCAGACTGATAATCGTTGTTCTCCAGTACTTTGGAGAGGTCTCTGACAGCTGACTTTCTCAATGCAATTAGTCTTTTAATTTTCTGGTTGTTGGTACAAAGAGGGTTGATTGTAGAGCCAAACAAACTAATTTAGAAAATCATTGCTCCTGCATGCTGCATAATATTCCGTTGTGTGAATATACCATAATTTCTCAATCCATTTGATTGTGGTTGGACATCTGGGTTGTTTCCATGTTACCTCAATGGTGAATACTGCTGCTCTGAACATTGGTGTACAAGTCTATTTGTATCTCAGTTGTTATTCTCTTAGGGTGTATTAAAAGCAACAGAATAGCTGGGTTATATGGAATGTCTATGTTCAGCTTTTTGAAGAAATATCAAACTATCCTCCAGAGTGGTTGTGCAGTTGTACAATTCCACCAACACTGTAAAAGAGTTCCTATCTCTACACATTCTCTCCAACATTTATTATTTGCAGTCCTGTTAAATTTTGCCACTGCTACTGGAATGTGTGGTATTTGCATTTCTCTTAATGCCAGTGATTTGGGGCATTTCTTCAGGTGTCTGTCGACCATCCAAATATCTTCCTCTGTGGAAATTCTTTCCATGTCTTTAGTGCGTTTTGTAATTGGGTTATCAGTCTTTTTCTTATGGATGACCAGGTGTTTTCAGGACACTTTCACTATGAGATTCTTTTCTGAGCTGGTAGTGTCAAATGTTTGATCCCAGTCAGTAGGTTTTCTTTTCACTCTGTTAGAAAAAAGTTTTTGATGAGCACAGGGATTTTAATATTTATAAGGTCCCATTCATTAATTTTATCCTCTTCAGACTGTGAATTTCCAGCTGTATTTGATGTTGTCCTCCAATCCTGATGCCACATTCCTCCTCATAAACTCCAGCCCCCTCAATGATCTATTCAACAAAGGAGACTGGACAAATCCCTAACGTACTCCTTTCCTGATTTTGAACAATGCAGTATTTCTTGACTGCTACCAGGTCCAAGAATAGGTTTCACATAAGCATGATCAAGTGTTCCCTTCAAGGTTACCCACAATTAATTGTGATTCAAGGAGTAAAATGCTTTTGCATAGTCAATGAAACATAGACATTCTTCTCATACAGTTTTCTTGTATGTCTTTTTATTATTCCAAAATGACAGATGAGTATATTGTTGTTCTTGTTATGTACCATTGAGTGGTCTGTGACTCATAGTAATCCTACGTAAAACAGCCCTGAACCCTGCTCTATCTTTAGCCAGTCTCACTAGCTCCAACATACCCAATCTCAGTTCCCCAGTTATCATTTCAGTTCATCTCATCCAGGATCTTTTTCTCCTGAGCTGTTCCTCTACCCTTCCATCATGATGTCCTTCCCCAAGGACTGACTAACTGGTGCCTCTTGGCCCCCTGGCCAACATATTTGAGATGAAGGTTCAAAATACTTGTCTCTGAGGAGAAACCTGGTTTTACCTTCTCCAACACAGATTTGTTCTTCTAGTGATGCATGGTATGTTCAATACTCTTCTCTAGAACCACAACTCAAAGGCATCAATTTTTTTCTCATCCTAATTCATTGTCCAACTCTCTGATGCATAGCATGAAATTACAAAGATTATGGCCTCGATCAGGCACACCTTTGTCTCAAGAGTGATATCATTGCTCCTCAGCACTCTGAAGACGTCCTTGACAACAGACTTCCCCAATGTGATACATCTTTTGATTTCCTGACTACTAACTAGTGCCAAGAGTTTTCCTTGTGGAGTCGAGCAAGTAGAAATTGAAATTGTTAACAACCTCAGTTGATTTTTTTTGGTATTTCTTTTTTCCCCCCTATAATTATATTTTATTAATTTTCATAAACATTTACAGAGATTTTGGGTTTCCATTCATTCACCACTGCACCATTCTCTCTAACCTCCTCCCAGTTTTTTTCTTGTCCAAATGCCACAGTGCTTGCCAAAGCCAGTTCTGATTAATCTTCTTTGTCACTGTGTCCTTTGCCATTCCCTATCACTCCTCCATGAGAGAGACTTCACCCTGAGTCATAAGGAAAAGGGGATGGTGTATTATCTTAGCTACTTCCTGTTGAAAAGGGACGCTGTGGGTTTCAGGGTGAAGATCTTCTCTCACTACTCTAAAGGGCCCCTTTGGCAGTAGGAAGCACATAGACTATTATGGAGATTGATTTTGGAATTTAGATGCACTCTTATTGATTGTGCTTGGCCATACATGTTCATATCCTTGAAGATGTATCATGGGGGTGTTGCAACCTAGAAGACACAAATTTGACTAACAAGTTATAAGTACATGAGTCAAAAATTATTGAAAAATAAAAGAAAAGATTCTTTCATTGTTCCACAAACCCCCCCCAGGTCCCCTCCACCATGCAGCCCTCGCTCTAGACTCCTGTGATGACAGAAACACCTAGTTATATATCTCTTTTAAACAGTTCCCTCCCTCCTCCGCCTCAGTGCAGCACACATCATTGAACCCATCTTACTCAGTCTCTCCCCAACCCCAAGGACAGTCCCATTCTACAACAGTGGCATCATGTAATATTTGTCCTTTTGTGACTGGGATATTTCACTCAGCATAATGTTCTCCAGAGTCAACCATTTTGAATAATATTGCATGAGTTCCTTGTTTTTCAATGCAGCATAGTATTCCATTGTGCGAATATACCACAGCTTCTCTAGCTGTTCGTTTGTTGATGGGCACATTGGTTGTTTCCAAATCCTTGCTATTGTGAACAAAGCTGCAATAAACATGGGTGTACATATATCTGCTTGGATGTCAGCTATGGTCTCTTCAGGGTATATTCCCAGTAGTGGAATTGCTGGGTCAAATGGAATCTCTATTTGCAACTTTTTGAGAAAGCGCCATACTGCTTTCCACAGGGGTTGCACCATTTTACACTCCCACCAACAGTGAATCAGGGTTCCAGTTTCTCCACAACTTCGCCAGCATTTGTTGCTTGCTGTTCTGTTAAATTTTGCTATTTTGACTGGGGTGAAATGATATCTCATAGTTGTTTTAATTTGCATCTCTCTTAGGGCTAGGGATTTTGAGCATTTCTTCATGTGCTTGTTAGCACAACCTCAGTTGTTAACAACCTCCATCTATCATCATGTTACCAGTTGGTCCAGTGATGAGAATTTTTGTCTTCTTGATATTAAGCTTCAATCCATATTGAAGACTACAGTCCTTTACCTCAGTCCTCAGTTTCAGCAATGCAGGTTATATCATCTGCATAACAAAAGCTGTTGATGAGTCTTCTTCCAAACTTGATGTCACACTCCTCCTCATAAAGTCTGCTTTCCCCAACTATCTGTTTTCCATATAGATTAAAAAGTTGTAGAGACAGGATTCATCCCTGATGCACTCCTTTCCTAATTTTGATTTGTAAAGTGTTTCCTCGCACTGTTCTGATGACTGTCTCCTGGTTCAAGTATAGGTTCTCATTCTTCACATGAGCACAATCTGGGATTCCCATTCTTCTCAAGGCTAGTCACAATTTGTTGTGATCTACACAGTCAAATGCCTTTTTGTAGTTAATAAAGCACAGAAAAACATTCCTCTGGAACTCTGCTTTCAGCCAGGATCCATATGACATTGACAAATATGTCTCTAGTGCTACGGCCTCATCTAACCAAGTGTGTATTTCTGGTAATTCTCTATTAATACTGTTCTAGACATTTTTGTATAATCTTCAGCAGGATTTTGTTTGTGTGTGATATTAGTTATATTATTTGATACTTTTAACACAGTCAGATGACCTTTTTGGGGATAGGAATAAATATGGATCTCTGCTAGCCAGTCGGCCAGGTAGTTGCCCTTCAGTTTTCATGACACAGCCAGGTGAACTCATTCAGGGCAGCAGCATCTGCTTATTGAAATATGTCAGTTGGTATGCTGTCAATTCCTGGGTACATTTTTGTTGTTGTGGTGGTGTGCTTATTTGGTCTTTTTTAAAATTCCTTTGAACAAATTGAACTTCTTCCTTCATCATCATTGCTTCTTGATCATATATTGTTTCAGTAAATTTTTCCATATCTGCCAATTGTTTTTGGTTTGGTGACACTGTATACTCCTTCTATATTCTTTTAATGATTTTTGAATATTCTGTCCATAATATTCTTAAATATTGTAACTTATGGCTTGAATTTGTTCTTTAGGTCTTTCAGCTTAAAGAATGCCATGTGACTTTGGCCATTTAGATTTTCTGACTCAAGCTCTTTGCACATTTCTTTACAATACTGTGTTTTGCTTTCCCACACTCCCCTTTGATATCTTCTGTTCAGCTTCTTTTTTCTTGATTTCTTCTCTTTGCTTTGGTTTCTTGGCACTCTACTGCAATATTCAGAGTTTCTTCTGACATCCATCTTGCTCTTTTCTTCCTCCTCTGTCTTTGTAAACACTGTTTGCTTTCTTCATGGTTATTATTCTTTATATCCTTTGACAGCTCATATGGTATTTATTCATTGGTGTTCAAGCCCTCAAACCTGTTCTTGAGAAGGTATTGAAATTCAGGTGGAATATACTCACTGTACAATTTTGGTTCCTGTAGATTTGATTTTTTAATATGACATTAATATTTTTTAAATTAAGTTTATATTTGGACTTCAGCAATTTAAAGATGAAAATAATGGGATATTTCAGTGCTTATTATATCTTTATCTATTTTAGAAATTAAATATACAAGATTATCTGCTAAATTATTCCATCCTCATAGCAGAACGTAAATCACATAATTCCAGCAGCTCTATCCAATATATTTGTGTTAGGGATATTATAAAGCACCCCTCTCCCCCTCCCATCAACCACCTTCATTGCCCTTAGTATCTTTTTCTGTGCAAAGTTTTCTCTGATCCAAACTATTTGAAACATTGCTTAACACTTCTCTGGACTTTTACTTCAGTTAGTTTAGTGTTTCACTGCATGTCTAGGTTCTTCGGATAGAAAATAACTATAAGACTTTTGTTCCCGGGAATCAACCACTGGAATATATATATATATATATTTCCTTGGCTATTAGGACTAATTTATATTAACATAAAGCTGTTTCCTAAGTAAATTAGATTTGGACTTTTAGATAATTATTTTGAACTGATAGAATAAAATAAGGTAAGAGCTATTTTCCTTTGTAAATTACTTATATTAATTTTATCTAGAGGGTACAAATAGATAATGTTTATCATTCGAAAGTATATAGAAATATAATGGGGAAAAGTATGGGAAAATATTTACAGGTTTGTATAAAGCACTTTCTGAACTGAAATTATCTCCTTTTATTTTTCTGGATCATTGAGGTATTTGAACTATTTTTGTTGTGTAGAGAATAATTTTGCTTTAGAGAATGTAACTTCATGTGGATTCAATGATGATGAGGGCTAGATTGGGTTAGATACATTGGATGGATAATGATTCAAGAAAGTGGAATTCATGCTGTATCACACGTTCTCAGGAAATATTGTTTCTTTCATCAGTGAAGGGTTTTTTATTTTAATAAAGATAAATTAAAAGATATAGCAATGATCAGTAAAAAATTGTTCTTTCCTACTGGTTTTAATATGGCAATGTTTGGTCACTATGTGCTTTAGATTCTTATTCATAATGCTTCCTGTATTCGGAAAAATTATTTCTTGACTTTTCTTGGTCAAGGTTGTAGCTCTTAAGTTGACTGTGACTAATAGCAAACCCAAATACAGTGGATCTGAACCTTGTCCTATCCTATTCTTTCTTTTCATCTCTAGTACATTTGAGCCTACAGAAATACTCTACGAATCCTTTTAATTGAGGATATTCCCCTTCTTTGTTGACTATCCACTTTTCCAAACATGTTGGCCTTTTACAAGGTCTGGGGGTCTCAGTAACAGTCAGTCAGTGAGCAACTGTGGCTCAGGCAATTGTTTATGCAATTGTCACCCAGGGGTGTCAGCCAGAGACAACCAATGAAGCGGAATGACATATAGGCCTAATTTTGTGCACCACGTTCACTTGGATGTCCTGATCAGAGCCAGCAATTAAGCACTCATGGACCAGGGTTTCCATAATGTCTGTATATTTCTTGTTTTTATGGTTTTGCTAATAGGTGTACAACACTTGTCTGCCATTTTCGGTGTTGTGAAATTATTTGCATATTGTTATTTATGGTATTAGGCTTGTGTATACTTGCTTGTTTATTATTTTTTCTGAGAACAATACTTACCTGTCCGTTGCTATATTGAGAGACTCAGAGCATGCTGTGATGCTGGAATCTATGCCACCAATATTTCAGGTAACAACACAGTCACTTATGGTGGACATATTTCAATAGAACTTTCAGATTTAATACAGACTAGGATGGAGAGTTAGCCACATCTGAATAACAGGCCTTTAAAAACCTCTTTAAAAAGAATAAAAACAACAAAAACATTACAAAAAACCCCTCTATGAATATTAGAGGAATACCTTTGTGATTAGAGTTGTTGTTGTTGTTATGTGCCGTCAAGTTGCTTGCAACTCATAGCGACCCTATGTACAACAGCCCTAAATTATGCTCTATCCTGTGCCAATCACACTGCCTCTGACACACCCATCCCAATCAACCCAGTAAATAAATCAATCCACCTCATAGAGGGTCTTCCCCTCTTGTGCCTTCTCTCCATCTTCCCAAGCATGATGTCCCTCTCCAGGACTTGTCCCTCCTTACAACATGTCCAAACTATGTCAGATGAAGCCCCAGAATCCTTGCCTCCACGGAGGAGCCTGGTTTAAACCTCTTTAGGATGAATCTGTTTTCTTGGCAGTCCATGGTACATTCAATACTCTTCTCCAGCACCATAGCTCAAAGGAATCAATTCTCCTTCTAGCTTCCTTAGTCATTGTCCACCTCTCTGATGCATAACAAGTGATTGCAGAGACCATAGCCTGTATCACATGCACCTTACTATCCAGAGTGACACCATTGCTCTTCCATACCCTGAAGAGGTCCTTAACAGCAGACTTTCCCATTGCAATATGTCTTTTAATTTCCTGGATACTGGTGCCAAGAATTTTGACTGTGGAGCCAAGCAGACTAAAGTTGTTAACAATCTCAATCTCTTCACTATCCATCCTGATGCTGCCAGTTGGTCAAGCGGTAAGAATCTTTATCTTCTTGACATTGAGCTTCAATCTATACTGAAGGCAGCAGTCCTTGACCCTCTGCAGCAAGCATTTCAGGTCCTCCTCAGTTTCAGCAAGCAACGTTGTGTCATCTGTATAACAGAGATTGTTAACAGATCTTCCACCAATCCTGACAGCACTACCTTTCTATAGTTCTATGACCTTGTGTCATTAACTATGTTAAGCAGTAGAACATAGAAGCCTATTTTGTTTTATATTTCAAGCTTCTGAAACCATTGAAATTATGAATATATCTCAATAATATCACACACTAGGAAGATTTTGCTGTAGATAATTAGAAAACAGTTGTAAAAGTCCATCTATAGGAAATTGCCAGAAAATAAATCTGGATTCAGGAAAGAACATGGAACATCAGCTAGATCTTAGATGAATGCTTAAAATGACACTTTTGACTTGATATTTTTCATTTAAAAGCATAGTTTAAGTAATTTATTTTTATTTAATACTTTAAAAAATTATTATAGAATATTCTACTACCTTGGGAATATATTAGTAGCTAGCCCTATTTCAGTATGCTTTTATTTTTACATTTTGAATTTATTCTTTTTTGTACTATTTTTAAATTTTTGATCTCAATTTTATTTCAGGTACACATTTTCTTTTTTAAAAATTTTTCTACTAGTTTATTTAAATAATTCAAATGCAAATTTGAACAAATTCTTTCAATTTTCCTCACTCCCCCCATCAAACTGTACAACATGATGATTAATCCCCCCTTCGTCCTGCACATCCATATCCCTCTGCTTTCAGCCTCTTCCACCTTCCCAGATCCTTCTTCTCATTTTACAATTATATTTTATACAATATTTATCCTTATAAGACTGTGTTAGTTGACTCAGCATAACGGTCTCCAGTCTGTCCCAAATTAGGCCATACATTATTTTCTATGATTTTGTTTTCTTAAGGATGATAATACACAGGCTTGATTTATATTATTCTAACTCAGATTTGTTATTCCTCTTTCTAGATAGTGCTACAATGGTATAGCACAACTACTACATTTAGCTTTCTACTGTCTTTTGAGGTGACTTCCCCTTGTGCGCCACTCCCAAGCTTCCCTTCTGCCCAGGAGCACGCTCTCGCTGGCCCCAAGGGCCTCTTCCCACTGGTTTTTCCTGGGTACCTACCAATTGAAGTATTCCAGATAACAGATGTTGCCCTGGATGTGCTCACCAAGTTGTGCCAAGAAATATGAAGAACAACCACTTGGCCAACTGACTGGAAGAGATCTATAGTTGTTCCCATTCCAAAGAAAGGTAACCCAACTGAGTGTGGAAACTACAGAACAGTGTAATTGATTTCACATGCAAGCAAGATTCTACTGAAGATTATCCAAAAACGATTAGAACAGCACATCAGCAGAGAACTGCCCGAAGTCCAGGCTGGGTATAGAAGGGGTCATGGTACTAGGGATATTGTTGCTGATGTTAGATGGATCTTGGCTGAAAGCAGAGAATACCAGAAGAATGGCTATCTGTGTTTAATTGATTATGCAAAGGCATTTGACTGTATGGAACATAACAAACTGTGGCTGACTCTGAGAAGAATGGGAATCCCAGAACATGTTTAAATAATTAAACATCCAATAAGACTATATATACTTTTTTCAAAAATAGACAAAAATCTTGAATAGAAATGTTACCAAAGACAACTCAAATAAAAATCAAACACATGAAATTTTATTAATGGCATAGGCAGCAAAGATTCACATTAAGACTACAATAACACACAGTTTTGCTGTTAGTAGAAAGGAAATAGAATATATAGGGAAATTGAAAATTTTCTCTTTTGCGTATCAGAATGCAATAGAGTACAAATATTGTGAGAAATTAACACTATAATGTATGCTGAATATATGACATGTACATCACTTTTCATTGTAGCACTATTCACCATAACAAAAAAAAGTGTGAAGACCACCCAAATTTCTGTCTAAAGAGAAATGGGTAAACAAAATTTAGGGTATACAGACAGTTGACTATTACTCAGTCATTGAGGGAAATGACGTTCAAACATATCTATATTATAGATGAAAATGTTGATGTTGAAATTATAAAATGACATTAATTTCACATACAGGGAATATATTTAAAAATAATATAAAACAACAACAAAACAAAACAAAAAAACCCTTCCTAGTTCAGTACATAGGCAGCATTCAAGATGGATTTAGAAAATATATATGGAGTGGGGGATATCTGTTAATATCAGAGAGATATTAAGTGACATCCACTTCCAAAATAGCTTGCCTCTGGAAACCCTGTGAATTTGGAGGAACGATGAAAGTTGTACAAGTGTTCAGGTCTTTAGTTCAAAGGGTCACTATCAGTCATCTATAACATTTCTAAAACTTTGGAAAAGCAAAGTCTAAAGTTGCAGTACTGGTGGTTGTGCTACATGTTCTCTACACTTTTAAGAAATTTTAATAAATTTCTGAGATAAACACATTTATTCCAACCAAAATGAGTGAATTGATCTATTTATGTGTATTTGAGCAGGGTTAGAAGAAAATTATAAATGAATAGATAAAGATCCAAGAAAATAAACTTGACAAAATGAGTTTTTATTGGTGTGAAAACCACAAAATATTTTAAAATCTTAAAACAAATTTATGGCACTTTATAACTCCTATAAAGCTGTTACATCTAGAACTTTGAAAATCCTAGGGCATGATTATGCTGTCATAAACAGTGTTATATAAACTATTTCACATTTTCTATATTCCATTCTATATGTTGTGCTTTCTTTCCTTTCCGTAGGTATTATAAAGCATATTATAGATTGTAAATCTAATGCAGTTTAAACATTAAAGAAACTTAACTATTTTACATAGTGCTAATGACACAGTGCATTGATTTCTCAAACCAAGATTTATTTAATGAAACCCTGAACAATTATTTATAATTGTTAACTTCTTACTTTCAATTAAAAATAATAAAGTATACATATTACTAATTTCAATAAAAAATAGTAGTTAAGATATGATATTGTTATAAAGGGATCAAATTTCTTCATAAAAATTACAATAAGAGATCTATATTTGTTCCCATTCCCAAGGAGTGTAACCTATCAGAATGTGAAAACTGTCGAACAATATCATCAGTGTCACATACAATCAAAATACTGCTGAAGACTATTCAAAAGGGAATGCCAGAAATTCAAGGAGGATTTAGAATAGGCCATGACACCAAAGATATCACTGCTGATGTCAGATGAATTTTGACTGAAAGTAAAGAATACCAGAAGAAGGTTTGTATGTGCTGTATTGACTATGCAAAAACATTTAACTGTGTGGATCATGACAAGTTGTCTAATATTGAGAAGAATAGAAATCCTAAATCACTTAATATTCATGTGAAACCTATACCTAGACAAGGAGGCTGTTGTGAGAACAGAGCAAGGGAACACTACACAGGTTAAAGTTAGGAAAAGAGTGTGTCAGGATTGTATTCTCTCTACATATCTATTCAATTTGTATGCTAGGAAAATTTTTTGAGAAACTAGACTCTATGAAAAGGAATGTGACATCAGGAGACTCATCAAAAACCTGCATTATGAAGATGAGACAACCTTGCTTCCTGAAAGTGAGGAGGACTTGAAGTATTTGTTGCACAAGATCAAGGATTTCAGCCTTCAATATGGATTGCATATTAATGTCAAGAAGCAAAGATTCTCACCACTGGCCTATAGTTAAAATCATGATGGATTGAGAGGAGAGTAAAACTATCAACAAATTCATTTTGATTGATTCCACAAATAACACCCTCAGCACCTGTCAGAAAATATGGATACATATTCCACTGGGAAAGTCTGTAATTAAGGATTTCTCCAAGTTATTGAAAAATAATGATATCAGTTTGAGGACTAAATTGCATCTCATTCAGGCCATGGTATTTCTGATCACTTTCTATGCTGAGAGCTGGGAAATGAATAATGATGACAGAAGGAAAAATTGATGCCTTTCAGCTGTAGTGTTGGTGAAGAACACACAACATCCATATCTTCCAAAATAAAGAACACATTTGTCTTGAATAGAGTCCAGCCAGAGTGCTCCTTGAAGGGAAGGATGGATGAGATTTCACCTCACATATTTTGGACATGTAGCTAGTAGAGGGTAGGCTATTCCTTAGAGAGGGAGATAATGCACCGAAAGTTAGAGAGTAAGCAAAGGAGAGGAAGACCCTCGACCAGGTACACAGTGACTGTCACAATGGACAGTAGTGTGTTAGGAAGTATGAGGATGGCACAGAATAGGACAGAGTTCAGATCTGTTATCCATAGAATCATTATGAGTCATAATAACTTGAGAGTACATAATAACAACAATAAGATTTTCTTGAAAACAATACATTTATTTAGATAAAAAGATGTATTAAAAAAATTCCACTTCATTCTACAATCCCACCAGCAATGTATAAGAATTCCTATCTCGCCACTTGTTACCTTGCTAAACTTTGCCACTGCTACTCAGATAAGATGGGTGGTATCTCATTGTTGTTTTGATTTGCATCTCTCTTATTGCCAATGATTTTGAGCATTTCCAATTACTACCTAATGTGGAAGGGACTGGAGTACATTATGTTAAATGAACAAACTCAGTATTATAAAGACAAATACTATATAGGACAATTATTGGAGAGCATGTACGAGGCTCAGTGGTGTGTGTGTGTGCTTAAACATAGGGTCACATAAATTGGTGGCTGGAGGGAGGTATTTGTAAAGGAAAGGGGAAATATCCAGTGTGAAAAACAACATATATGAACTATACGAACTTTATAGGCAAGCCAATATAAAATAAAATTTTTTTTAAAAACCCACCATTTCAGAAGAAAGTGTTAAATGTTTAATATGACAACAGCCTTTGAATATAAAATAAATTTCTTAATTAAATATAAAAGTAAACAAAATATTTTATATAATTAAGAAACCTAAACCTATTGAAAGCTTTCTCTTTTATTTGTCCAAATAAAAAGTTTTCAATATTTTCTATTAGTTATTTATGAATGAGGTAAATGAATACAAAGACTTTATGAGCCTCATCTTTGACAAAGGCCAAGTACTGCACTTCAGTTTCAGGGCAAAAGAATCAAAAGTGAATAAAATGTGAACAACAGGGAGCTGACACCAAAATTTATCTTGGTGCAATAGTCTGATAGCTTTTCTGGTTCTTTGGGTATCCCAGA
This sequence comes from Elephantulus edwardii, assembly GCF_000299155.1. Lineage (NCBI taxonomy): Eukaryota > Metazoa > Chordata > Mammalia > Macroscelidea > Macroscelididae > Elephantulus > Elephantulus edwardii. Next base: position 7,076,386 of record NW_006399873.1, read on the forward strand.
AAATTGTATTGAATAAAGAACTTCCTGAGGTAGAAAGTGTTGTTTCCATCAGATACATTAATATACACACAAGAGTAAATTTAAAAGTACTAGTAGTATTTTCAGCAACTATAATTTGTATTTAAGGTTTACAGTAGTTCTCTGAAGAAGTTTTCTTTCTCATAGTAGTGTTACAATTTTTTCTATAGTCCAATAACTACAATTTTCTGACTCTAGTTAAACTAACTGAAATGTATTATGAAATAAAATACTGTACTTTCTGGGAAAATGTCTTTTTTAAAACTAGCGGTACTGCTGGAAAATATAAACAGCAATAACAGATATATCTGTAGCTGAACTATAATATTTTTGTTCAAACGAACGAAAATGAATATGTACAACACAAACAGACAAAAGACCCTCAAAGCTGTAGTGCACATTATTTGTTTGCTACCTTATAATTCTAAGGCGAAACCTATACTTGGACCAAGAGGCAGTTGTCAGAACAGAGCAAGGAAACACTGCGTGGTTCAAAATTGGGAAAGGTGTACACCAGGGATGTATCCCATTGCCATACCTTTTCAACCTGTATGCAGAACAGATTATCTGAGAGGCTGGGCTCTTTGAGAAGTGTAGGGTCAGGATTGGTGGAAGATCTATTAACAGTATGCGTTATGCAGATGATACAACCCTGCTTGCTGAAACTGAGGAGG
>NW_006399873.1:7077622-7079734 GCF_000299155.1 Elephantulus edwardii
CAAGAGGGGAAAACCCTCTATGAGGTGGATTGATTCAGTGACTGGGGTAACTGGGATGGGTGTGTCAGAGGCAGTGCGATTAGCACAGAATAGAGCAGGGTTAGGGCTGTTGTACGTAGGATCGCTATGAGTCGCAAGTGACTTGACAGCACATAACAACAACAAGAACCACCACCTTGCAATTCTTCTTAAGTCCACATAACGTTATCCAACTATGTTGATATTCAGGAAGGTAATGAATTTCTCAAAGGTATTTCTAAAATTGAAGTAAGAAAAATAATCTTGATGGTTATTAAAGTTGTAGCATATATATTTTTAAAAGTAATTCTTTTGAAAATAGAAATACCATTCGATCTAGCAATTCTGCTACTGTGAATATATCCTAAAGAGATTATAACTGCCACCCAAGCAGATATATGCACACCCATGTTTATTGCAGCTTTGTTCACAATGACAAGGAGTTGGTAACAACCTAAGTGCTCATCAGCAGACAAATGAATAGAGAAACTGTGATACATTCACACAATGGAATACTAAGCTGCATTGAAAAGCAGGGAACTCATGCAATAGTATTCAAAATGGGTGACCCTGGAGGACATTATACTAAGTGAAATATCTCAGCCACAAAGGGACAAATACTGCGTACTGCCACTGTTGTAAAACAGGACTGATGTCGGGATTGCGGGAGACTGAGAAAGATGGGATAAATAATGTACACTGCATTGAAACAGATGAGGGTGAAAACTGTTTAAAAGAGATATGTGATTAGGTATTATTGTCAGGACAGAAGTCTAGAGAAAAGGCTGTGTAGTGGAGTGGACCTGGGGGGAGGATTTTAAAACAATGGGGGAACTTTTCTTTTACTTTTCAAAAAGTTGGGTGTACTGGGGGGGCAGGGAGAAAAGTGTGACAATGAATGAATGGAAATCAAAAGTCTCTGTAAATTTTCATTAAAATTAATAAAAAAGATAAAAAATAAGAAAATAAGCTGTATGTGTATTTACATTTTTTTCTAAAATTATCTTTTAAAATTAATGTGATCATTTCAATAATTCACTTTCCTGGTAATTAGCTATGTAGGTTTCATTTCATTTTTCTTTTACAACTGAAATTCTCAGAACATTTACTATGGATGTAACTATGACATGTTGCTTTTGTTATATGTCATTGTGTCAGTGGAGACTCATAACAACCCTATATACAATAGCTCTGCTACCCTGCTCCATTTTGAGGCAATTTCATCCTCTCTAACACACCTACCCCCATCACCCCAGTTACTGAGTCAATCCATATCATCTATGGGCTTCCTCTCTTGCCCTGTCCTTCCATCCTTTCAAGCATAATGCCTCTTTCCAAGAACTGTTCCTTCCTTGAAACATGCCCAAAGTATGTCACATAAGTTTTCAAATCCTTGCCTCAGAGAAGCAGCTTGGTTTCACTTTCTCCAGGACGAAACAGTTTGTTCTCTTAAAAGTCCATGGTTGCCGTTGTTGTTAAGTGCCACTGAGTTGCAGGGGACTCATAGCGACCCTATGAAGGAGAGTCCTCAACGCTTGGGTGCCTTTCATCCTCTCTCCAGGTTCACAGGGTTTCCTGAGGCAAGCTATTATGGAAGTGGACGCCACTTCTCCTTCAAAAAATGTCCATAGTGTAGTCAATAATCTTCTCCAGTGCCACAACTCAAAGGCATCAGTTCTTCTATTATTCTTAGTCATTGTTCAGCTCTCTGATGCATAACAATTAATTGCAAAGACCATGACCTGGATCAGGTATACCTTAGTTTCTAGACTGACCTCATAGTTCTTCATTACTCTGCAGAAGTCCCTCACAATGGATTTTCCCAGTGCAATAAATCTTTTAATTTCCTGGCTGCTAGAATCAAGAGTGTTGAGGGTAAAGCGAAGCAAGCAGAAGCTATTAATATGATATAAAAACAATCAGTTCATTAATAGTGAATTTTATATCAAATACTTTTTTGCAGAGTTCAGTGAAAAGAAACAAGTGATCTTGAAAGTATATAAAATTACTTTATCCTTTTCATTGTTTATGCTAGACAATACTGAATTGTGTGCAAGTAACTTATCTCACAGGCTTGTAGCAATCTCGAAATAT
>NW_006399873.1:7080373-7083198 GCF_000299155.1 Elephantulus edwardii
TTTGGTAGTCTATGTGATATTTATTACACTTCTCCAGCATCACAGTTCAAAAGTATCATTTTTCTTCTGTAATTCTCATTCATTATCCAGCTTTCCAGTGCATAGCAAGTTATTTAAAAGACATAGACTTGAGTCAGGTGCACCGTAGTCTTTAAACTGACACATTGATCTTCAGTATTTAGGAGAGGTTGCAGATGGATAACATGCCTTATGTAATATATCTCAGTGACCAATATCCTAACTGCTAATACCACAGATGTTGACTCTTGATCTAAGCAAGACAAAATCATTGACAACCTCAATCTTTTCTCCATTTAACATAATATTGACTATTGGGCCTGTGGTAAAGTTTTTGGATTTTTAAGAGATTTTATCCATAATTAAGGCTTTAGTCCTTGATCTTTTACAGAAGTGTTTCATATTCTCCTCACTTTCACCAAGCAAAGTTGTGTCATCGGCGTAACGCAGATTGTTTATGAATCTTCCTCCAATCCTGTTGCCACACTCCTCTTCACAGAGTCCTGCTTTGCTAATTATTTGCTCAGCATACAGACTGAACAGGTATAAAGAAAGGAAACAACTTTGATGCACACCTTTGCTAATCTAAAGCAAGTTGTGTTTCTTGGTTCTGTTCATACTACAGCTTCTTAGTCTAGGTATAGTTTCCATGTGAGCACAATTATCTGCCGTAAAATTTCCATTTTCCCCAATGTGAGCCATAATTTGTTACGATCCATGCAGTGAAATGTCTTTACATAGTAAAAAAAAAAATATTCATCATTCTGATATTTTCTGCTTTCAGCTAGGATCTGACATCAGCAATGACATTCTCGGTGCTGCTGCCTCTTCTAAAACCAGGTTTATCTTCTTGCAGTTCTCTGTCAGTGTACTGTTTTAGACATTTTTGAACAATATTTTACTTGCATTAGATATTAATTCTATTGTCTGATAGTTTCCACATTCTATTGGCTCACCCTTCTTGGGAATGGGGACAAATATATATCTCTTCTAGTCAGTTGGTCATGTAGCTGTCCTCCAAATTTCCTGGCATAAACTAGTGAGTACCTCCAGGGCTACTATATCTGTTGATTGAAACATGTCAAATGGTAGGCCATCAATTCCTGGGACCCTATATTTTGCTAATACTATCAATGATGCTTGAACTTCATGTTTCTTTACCATTGGCTCTTATTCATATGGTACTTCCTAACACTTTTCCATGTCAGCCAGTCCTTTTGGATACAGAGGTTCTGTGTATTCCTTCCATCTTCTTTTGATGCATCATGGATCATTAACAATTGGGCCCATGTTGTTGTTGTGGATCAATGAGTCTGAACCAACACATAGCTGACCCCTTAAGTGGTTTTCAGAGGCAGTTAATCATATGGAAGGAGATTGCCTGTTCTCCCATGGAGCAGTTGGTGGCCTTGAACCACGTGCCTTTGGGATTACAGCACAGCTTATTGCCTCTATGTCACCATTATTTTTCATCATCAGTGACTCTTGTTCATACAGTATGTCCTGAATCCAGTTATTTTTTGGTACAGCAATTCTGTGTATTCTTTCCATCTTCCTTTAATGTGTCCTGGATCTTTCAAGATTGTGCTCATAGCACCATTTATTATTTCAACCAAGGATTCAATTTATTTTTCACTTTATTTAGCTTGAGAAACAGTGAGCAAGTTCCTCTCTTCTTACCCTCTTAAGCTCTTTGCACATTTCATTATAATAGTTTGTTTTATCTTCTCAAGCTTCCTTTTGAAGTCTTCTGTTCAGCTCTGTTATTTTGGGATACTTCCTTTTGTTTTGGCTTCCTGACACTATAGTGTGATTTTTGTAGTCTCTTCTGGCATCCATTTTCATTTGTTCTTCTTCCTCATTCTTTGTAGTAATCTCTTTCTCTCTTCTTGAATGATGTCTTTGATATCCTCCTACAGTTTCTATGTTCTTCCATTATTGGTGTTTAATGACTCCAATCTGTTCTTGAGATGATTCTTTAATTTAACTATCATAGGGTCATGGTCATATTTTGACTCCTGTGGAGGAGTTTACTCCGATTATTCTTTCTATAATTGTATTCAGTGTATTTCTTATGCAAACCATCAGGTGAGGTCCATGTGTGTTTGGTTTGTTTTGGTTTGTTTGTTTGTTTGGTTTTTTTTAAAAGCAAGTTATTGTTTGTCGTTGTTGTTACATGCCATTGAGTTGCTATGACCCACAGCAGCTCTATGTTCAGCAGCCCTGAAGAGCACCCTGTCCTGAGCCAGTGTCACTGATTCCTATATACCAACCCTTTGCCTCAGTTACTGTTACAGATAAGTTACCATCTCAGTCAGGACCTTCCTCTCCTGTGATGTCCCTCCATACTTCTGAGCATGATGTCTTTCTCCAAGGATTGGTCCCTCCTGGCCACATGTCCAAATTATGTGAGACAGAGTGTCAAAATCTTAGCCTCCAAGACAGACCTATTTGTTTTCTTGGTGGTCTATGGTGTGTTTAAGACTCTTCACCAGCACCACAACATGAAGGCATAAAATTTTCTTCTGTCATCGTTAGTCATTGTCTCGCTGTCTCTGCATAAATCATTGAGCTCACAAAATTAGATCATTTGATCTCTGGCCTCATTTCTATTAACAAGTCCATACAAATATTCCTTCCTCATTGTTTCCAATTTTTGTATTCCAGACACCAATAATTATTAATTCATCTGGATTGCATGTTTGCTTAATTTAGAATTTCAACGTTTTAAAGTAAATTACACATATTTTATACATTTTTACAAAGTGTATACTTACTATTTTTAATTCTATATTTTATACATTTTA
>NW_006399873.1:7083298-7089305 GCF_000299155.1 Elephantulus edwardii
GAAATGTATATTTTCTCTAATTTTTCCTTTTCATCAAAAAATTATTGGTAAGCATACATATTTTCATAATCTATGATTTTTTAAAAAAATATAAGCATGCTTATTTCCCCCTTTGATTGAAATAGCAATTTCTTCATATGGTTTGCATCTAAGCACATTCTACATTTGACTGTGTGGATCACAACCACTTGTGGCTAACATTGAGAAAAACTGGAATGCCAGAACACCTGATTGTGCTCATGTGAAACCTATAATTGGATGTTGAAGCAGTCGTCAGAACAGGGAAAGGAAACACTTCAGGGGTCAAAATCAGGAAAGTGGTCTGTCAGGGCTGTGTCTTGTCTCCATACCACCTCAATCTATATGTGGAAAAGATCGTTCAGGAGCCTGGACTTTATGAGGAGCACTGTGGCATCAGGATTGGAGGAAGTCTCACCAACAACCTGAATTATGCAGATGACACTTGCTCAAACTTAGAAGTACCTGAAGTGTTTGCTAGAGAACGTCAAGGTCTGTGTTCTTGAATATTTTTTTTAAAAAATAAAATTAAAAAACAAACTCACAAAAAAATAAAAAAAAAACAACAAAAAACCCTAACTATTCTCACCATTCTATTAACTGGTAGCACCATAATAGATAGAGAAGAGATATTGTTTAAAAGTTCAGCTTACTTAATTCCACAAGCAGTACTCTTTGTTTCAGAAGTCAGAGAAATAAAAGATAAATAGCATTAGGAATTCCTGCTCTCAGGGACCTATCAAGAGTGCTAAAAGCAATGTCAATCTAGAGACTAAGGTGCACCTAATCCAGGCCATGGTCTTCATAATTACATGCTATGAAACAGAGAGCTAAATAATGACTAAGGATAACAGAAGAAGAAATTATGTCTTGGTTATGCTGGAGAAGAGTACTGAACCACGAGCTAACAAGAGAACAAACAGATCTATCCTTAAGAGTATGAAATCACGTTGCTCCTTGGAAGAAAGGATTTGGAAGCTTTCTCAAACAATTTCAACATGTTGCCCACAAGGAGCAATCTTTGGAGAATGACATGATGAATGGAAGTGTGGAGGGACAGCAAAGAAGGGAGAGATACTGAATGAGATGGATTAACACAGTACATGGGATAATGGGGGTCAGCGTGTCAGAGACAGTGAGATTGGCCCAGAACATGACCAGGTTGAGAGCTAGTGTACATAGGTTTGCTATAAGTAACAGATGAATTGATGACATATATCAACAATGACGTCATAAAAAGGTAGATTTCTCAAAAGCTCCATACACAAAATGTTAATTTCTCTATAGAGTTTGCAATTAATTTTATATTATTCAAAGAGTAGTTGATGTTTGTGTTATGTGCTGTTTTGTAAATTGCAACTCAGAGTGTAGAGAGGGAAAACTGTAGTTTATAAGAGAAAAAGAAACACTAAAATGCAAAAAATAGTATTTTGGTGTTACAGAAAGTAAAAAGATCCTCCCATGTGATTTATTGCCACAGAAAACCAACACAGTCACCTGGGACTTGGTTACTATTCAATGTCCATTAGGAGACAGAAGATCTATTAGAAAAAGGATATTTCTCAGTTGAAATAAACAACATATGTTCAAAATACGTATGATTGTGTGTGTGTGTGTGTGTGTGTGTGTGTGTGTGTGTGTGTGTGTTGTCAAGCCAGAATCAACACACAGCTGACCTTCCATTGACCTTCCATGGTTTTTCAGAGGCAGTTACAAAATAGCCCATCTTTCTCCAGTGGAGCAATTAGTGGATTTTAGCCATGTTTCTTAAGGTTGGTAGTATAACTCCTTATTAGTAGGGCCCCAGAGCTACCTCAAAATATATGCTATACTATTTACTTTAACTAAGTATTATAATGTGGATGATATTTTTCTCCTGTAAATAATCCTGCTGTTATTATTGATATGTGCCCTTGAGTGAACAGTGACAGATTTATTTGTTCCCTTGACAGTCCATGATATGATGAATATCTTCTCCAGCATCACAACTCAAAGGCATCAATTCTTCTTTTATTATCCTTAATCTTTGTCTGCTCTCTGATGCATAGCAAGTAATTGTGAAGACCATGACCTGGATCAGGTGCACCTTAGTCTGTAGACTGACATTATTGCTCTTTAGCACTTTGGAGAAGTTTCTGACAGACATTTCTGATGTAAATTATCTTTTAATTTCCTGACTTGTTATATCAAGAGTGTTGTTTATAGAATTGAGTAAGCAGGAAATGTTAACAATTTCAATATCTTCTCTCATCTATCATGATGCTGATAATTGGCCCAGCAGTAAGAATCTGTCTTCATGATGTCAAGCTTCAATCCATTTTTGAGATTGAAGTCCTAGACCTTCTGCAGTAAGTATGTCAGGTTCTTTTCTGTTTAAGCAAGTAAAGTTGAGTCATCAGCATAATGCAGGTTGTTGATGAGTCTTCTTCAACCTGATGTCACATTCCTCCTCATAAAGGCCAGCTTCTCAAATGGTATATTCTGCACACAGATTGAGAAGGTATGGATACAGGATGCATTGCTCATACGCTGCTTTCCAAATTCTGGACCATGCAGTTCTTTCTTGCTCTTTTCTGATGGCAGCTTCCTGGTCCAAGTTCAGGTCTTGCATGAACACAATCAGGTGTTCTGGGATTCAAATTCTTCTCAAGATTTATCACAATTTGTGACCAAACAGTCAAATATCTTTGTATAGTCAATGAAACATAGATAGACAGTCCTCGGGTATTTTTTCCTTTCAGCCAAGATGCATCTGACATCTGCTATGATGTCCCTAGTGCCATGGCCTTTTCTAAGGCAGCTTGTATTCCTAGTGGCTCTCTTTTGATGTACTGTTCTGGTTGGTTTTGGATAGACGTCAGCAGGATTTTGCTGTGTATGGTATTGGTAACATTGTTTGATAATTTTCACACTCTGTCAGGCCATTTTCAAATGGCAATAAATACAAATATTTTACAGCAGTTTTCCAAGTAGTTTTCCTCCAAATTTCTTGTTACAACATGATGAGCATACAAGTTTGCTTCTGTTTGATGAAATATGTCATTTGCTATGTCATCAATTCTTTGGGCCTTGTTTTTTTCAATTCCTTCACATTAGTTTAATCTTCAACTTTCATCAGTTTTGCCTCTGGATAATTTGTTTCCCAAAATTCTTCTGTGCCAGTCAACTCTTTTGATACAGTGACTCTGTGTACTCCTTCCATCTTCTTTTGATGCTGTCTGATTATTCAATATTCTGTCCATAGCACATTTAAGTATTGCCACTCAAGGCTTAAATTTGTTCTCAGATCCTTCACCATGAAAGCACTGTGTTGCACAGTTTGTTGGACAGAAGGAGGTAGGTGGGAAGAAAATAGGAATGATGCAGGTGAAAAAATAGGGTAATGATGGGCAAGGTATAATAGTGATTAGTTTTATAAAACATAATGTATGAGAAGCATTGTATGAAACGCAATATGAATGAAGAATAGTGTGAAACACAATGTATATTAACTTTGGAAGTAAACCAATAAAAAAAATACAGTAACAGGTGAGTTCATTTATTTTGATTTTCTGATTCTATCTCTTTGCACTTTTCATTATACTACTTTACTTTGTCTTCTTGAGTTTCCCTTTGAAATCTTCTTCTCAGTTCCTTCACTTCGTGATTTCTTCCCTTTGCTTTGAGTTTTATATAATCTAGAACCTAGTGGGCTACTGGCAATAAGCTATGATACAATCCCAAAGGCATGCAGTTCAAGGCTAACAGATGCTCTGTGGGAGAAAGATAAGTAATATCCTTCTGTGTGATTAAATGCCTCTGAAAACCCACTAGAGGGTTCCAACTCTACATTATACAACAACAACAACAAAAGTGCAATATTAAGAGTCTCTTCAGCCATCCATCCTTGTCTTGCCTTCTCCTGTCTTTGTAATAACCTTTGACATTCTTCATTGATGCTACTCTTTATATCCTCCTACAGTTTGTCTGGTCTTTGTTTCTTAGTGTTCAAGGCCTTGTAACTGTTCCTGAGATAGCTTTTAAATTCAGATGATATAGGCTCAAAGTAAAATTTTGATTCATGTGCACTTTTTTGTTTTCATTTTTTTTAACTTCAATTTGAACTTGCATATAGTGGATGGTCTGTTGCACAATTTGACCTCCAAAGATGCCTTCCAAAGATGAGCTCAATCTGATTCCTGTGTAGATTATTAGGTGAAGTCCAGGTGTATAGTAGTTGTTTGTATATTTTATGAAATGTATTTGCAATGACTAAATCATTGATTGCATAAAATTCCATCATTCTGTTTTCATTCTCATTTCTATCACTTAATTTATGTTTTCCAACTACTGATGCTTCTTTCTTGTTCCCAACTTTTGCATTCCAGTCACTTATTGTTGTTGTTGTTGTTGTTGTTGTTATTATTATTATTACTACTACTACTACTACTACTACATCTTGATTGGATATTTTACTGATTTTTAACTGCAAAATTTGGTACTAATCTATTTCTTCCTTTTTTGCACTGATTATTGGTGCATGTGTTTAAATAAGCATAGTATTAACAGATTTTCTTTGTATGAATATGATATCCACTCACTCACAAAATATATTCCAACATAGATCTAAAAATCGTCTTTATAACTGTGAATGTTTCCTGACTTTTCCTCATCTTTTCATATCATGTGATTGTCTGATTCAAAATTCCCCATGTCAATCTATATAATTTTGCCATGCCTACTACGTCAATACTTCAACAACAACAACAGGTATGTCAATATTTATGTCTCCTATTTCTTCCTTCTTGCTATTTTAGATGTTAAATGCCATCGAGTCATAGATGATTTATAGCAACCCTATGAATGAAAGATCTAGACAATTGTTAAACTTTCATCATTTCTTTAAGTTCATAGAGTTACCAGAAGCAAGGTATTTAGGAAGTGGATGCCACTACTGCTTCCAACCCTGTTTTAATCTGGGAGCTCCACCAAACACTATTATGGGTAACCATTATTGCATTGGACACATCAGTGTCACAGTGTTTAGCATCACAGCAACCACAAATTACCTCTGTCAGTGTCGAATTTCCCAGTCTCCATACTCTAATTTACACTAGTGTTTGCTTGCAACTATTTTTCTTCTGTTGTGTTTTCCAATATTCATATTCATCTTCCGGAGCCATATCTCTAACTGAAGTGTGCTCTATTATACACATAAAAAGATAATTTAAAGTTTTAATTAAGGATAGAATATTTTAGGGTTATAAAAAGAGATTAGGGTGTATCATTTTGTTGTTAGGTGTCAAGTATGACTCCTACCAATTCTATAAACTACAGTGCTTGTGCCATTCTCACATTTCCTGGTACATTAGAGACCATTGTGGCAGTGACTTTGTCAATTCACCTGGTGGAGAGTCTTCCTCTCCTTTTCCAATCTTCAAACTTTCTGAGCATTGTGTTCCTCTACAAGGAATAGCCTGTGAGTCAAAGCCTCATCATCATTGCTTCCAAAGAGCATTCTGGCTGTACTTGTTTTTTTCTTTTGACATTCCATAGGGTGCTCAGGACTCTTCTCCAACACAACAGTGCAAAGGCTTCAATGCTTCTACTGTCATAATTCATTGCCCAGCTCTCAGATGCAGAATAAGTGATAGGAAAGATTATGGCATGAGTCAGACACACCTTAATCCTCAAACAGACATAATTGCTCATCAATAATTTAGAGAGAACAGCATTTATGAATAATCCCCATAAGAAACTTTTATTTTCTGACCAATAATCCTTTCCCTTTTGCTATTTATTATATGATTGACATTATTTTTTAGCCAATTCATTTATCAAAAGCAATATAGAAGTCAATTGATGGATATAGTGTGATAAAATACAAGACCAAAATGCATTTCTTTCTAACATGTAATATATTTTATAACTGGTTGATATTTAGAATGTAATTTCCCTTAACACCTTTTCCCCCACTTGAGGTTTTTAATTTCAGAAGATAATGTTAATT
>NW_006399873.1:7095690-7096709 GCF_000299155.1 Elephantulus edwardii
TCTGTATACAGGTTGAAAAGGTATGGATATAGGACGCATCCCTGGCGTACGCCCTTCCCAATTTTGAAACATGCAGTCTTTCCTTGCTCTGTTCTGACAACTGCCTCCTGGTCCAAGTACAGGTTTCGCATTAGCAGGGACAAGTGTTCTGGAATTTATATTCTTCTCAGAGTCAGCCACAGTTTGTTATGATCCACACAGTCAAACGCCTTTGCATAGTCAATGAAACACTGATAGACATTCTTCTGGTCGTCCCTGCTTTCAGCTAAGATCCAACTAACATCAGCTACAATATCCCTAGTACCACAACCCCTTCTAAACCAAGCCTGGACTTCTGGCAGTTCTCTGCTGATGTGCTGGTCCATGGTACCTAGATATTCTTAAGTAAGAGAAGCTAATGTTAACACAGTGTTTAGAATATTAGCCATATAAATATTTAATTATTTTTAGAAATCCATTTCTTTGCGTCATAGTGCTGGGGAATCATTTTTAATATCCCATGGACAACCAAAAGTGTGATTCTAGAAGGCAAGGATAGTGAAACTTCACCTGACATAATTTGGGCATGTTATTAAGAGGATCCAGTCTTCTTAAGTGACATCATGCTTGGAGAGGAGAAGTGGCACTAAAAGAAAGGAAGACTCTCAGAGAGCTGCATTGAAACAGTAAATGCAATGGGGGGGCTTGAGTGTGTCAGAAAAGATTTGGATGACAGAGAGAAAGGTACAGTTTAGATTCATTGTTTATAGAGTTAGTAGGACTTGCTAGACTCCCTAGCACTTAACAATAATAGCAACAACATATCTATAGCATCATGGTTACTATTTTAGCTTCATTTATGTATAACAAAGTCAAAGTATTAAAGTTCATGAGTTTCTAATAATCACATGTCAAAAAAAGAAAGGACAAAATAATGACAAAAAAAAGAAAATTTTAAAAAAGCTAAAAGGTGACCCAACTGAGTGTAGAAACTACAGAACAGTGTCATTGATTACACATGCAAGCAAGATTATACTGAA
>NW_006399873.1:7097791-7103692 GCF_000299155.1 Elephantulus edwardii
GCACAAATTGATGTTTTAATGGGCTTTAGTCCATTTTTAGGGAACTGTGGTATTATATTCTATAGATACTTAGTCTGCTAACTCAAAGGCTGGTCACCACCAGGAATTTTAATCCACCACCCACTTCAGGGAAGAAAGAAGCTCAGTCTCCTGTTGTAATTTATAGATTCAGGTCCAAACAAGAGTTAAAATTAGTTAGGAATCAACTCAAAGACAATGAGTGAATAACTATTTTTTGTTGTTGTTGTTGAATTTTTTTTCTTGAAATAACATCATTTGTGATCAAATTTTGGGAATACCTGTATTAAGAAAATATTTATATTAAAAGTTATCATGCTTACTCACCTTAAGGATCTCTGATGAACTAGTGGATGAAAAGTTTCACTGTTGATACAAAGGAAAACATTTTAAATCCACCAGGTATTATGTGAATAAAAGAAGAACATTCTCCCCTCATGTGACTTATAGACTCTGATAATCTGGTAGAAAGTCAGCTCAGAATCAGTTCTGATTCCACCACAGTGAGAATGCATGAATAAATATTGACATTACACTTATTGTGTGCCTTCAGGATTGCAACACAGATTCTTACCACTAGGTCACCAAAACCCCCTATTATCATAATCTGCAAATTAAAATGTTATTCTAGGAAATGCATGAATCTTGATAGATTGCTGTTTTAATTTAGTATTTTGGAGAAGGTCTTTTTGCATCACTTGATTAAAAATATTTGTCACCTATCTTTAACATTTTTGAGATTGAAAAAATTATTAAAGGCAAAGACTTTTGAGCTGTATATCCAGAGGAGGGTGAAACCGAGTTGCTCCTTGAAAGCAAGTCTTTTGAAGTCCATCTCACATAATTTGGGAATGTTGTCAGGACGGACAAATTCATCATGCTTGGAAGGATGGAGGGACAGTGCAAGAGAAAAAGACCTTGTATGAGATGGATTAACTCAGTAAGTGTAACAATGTGTCAGAGACAGTGAAATTGGCTCAGGATAGGGTAGGTTTCAGAGATATCATACACAAGGTCCTATGAGTTCCAGAAACTCAATGACACATAACAACAAGAACAACGCTTTTTAAAATACAGAAAGCATAAAAACATATTTTTTTTTCTGCAGCATAGGAATGTGATGCAAATACTGTTTCTGGGATACTATAATGCATTTTTAAAATGGATTGTTGCCCTTCATAAGAAATACTTAATAATAATATTTATATTAAAGAGTTACTATTAGCTTCATTTTAGCTACTCTTTAATATAAATATTTTGTATGAGCACAGTTAAGTGTTTTGGGACTCCTATTCTTCTAAATGTTACTTAAAATTTATTATGCTCTACACAGTCAAATGTCTTAGCATAATCAAGAAACCACAAATACTTCGAGTCTCCTTTGCTTTCAGGCAGAATCCGTCTGATATTAGCAATGATATCTCTGGTGTCATGGCCTAAACCCAGCTTGAACTTCTGGTAATTCCCTTTCAGTGTACCGTTTCAGCTTTTTTTTTTTTAAATGAACTTCAATAGTCCTTAGCTTGCATGAGATATGAATTATATTGTTTAATAATTTCTACATTCTGTTGGATCACCTTTCTTGGGAAAGGAGACAAATATAGATCTCTTCCAGTCAGTCATCCATATAGCTGTCCTTCAAATTTCCTGGCATAAATTGGAGAACAGATCCAGGGCTGCCTCTGTTTGTTGAAATGTGTCAGTATCCATCAATTCCTGAGGCTTTATTTTTTTGTTGCCTTCAGTGTCTAAGTGAAGAAAGGGACCCTTGCATGGTTTAAAATAAAGAAGGGTGTCCATCAGTGTAATATCTTTTCTCTATACCTATTAAATTTGTATGTTGAACAAATAATTCACAAAGCTGTTTTCTATAAAGAAGAAAGTGGCATCAACATTAGAGGAAGACTCAATAATCTGCATTATACAGATGCCACAATTTGATTGAAACTGGAGAGAATATGAAGCACGTGCTATAAAAGACCAACAACAATGGCCTTTGGTATGGATTACATTTCAACATCATGAAAACAAAAGTTATCACCACAGGACAGTCACTGATATGATACATGGAAAAAGGATTGAAGTTGCCAATGATTTCATCTTGCTTAGATCAACAATCAACTCTTGGTTCCAGCAGTCAGGAAATCAGGAGACACATTGAATTGTACAAGTTTGTTGTTAGAGATCTCTCCAAAATGGAGAAGAGCAATAATGTAAGGTTAAAGACTAAATGTGCCATGGTCTTCTCAATAACACGCTATTTATCAGAGAACAGGACAGTGAATAAGAATGGCATGAGAATCAATGCCTTTGAGTTGTGGTGCTGGAAAAGAGTACAGGGACTGCCAAAAACCCAAACAGATATGTCTTGTAAAAAGAGCAGCCAGAGTGCTCCTTGGAAGCAAAGATGGTGAAGCTTCCTCTTTCATACTTTGGACAAAGCTATTACTTGGAAAGTGATACCATACTTGGAAAGATGGAGGGTCAGCAAAGGAGATGAAGTCTCCCAATGAGATGCATTGACATGGAAACTTCAGAAATAGATCTTATCTAGTGTGTCAGAGATAATGAGGATGGTACAGGATAAGGCAGGTTTCAGATTGGCTGTCCATAGGGGGCTCTATGAGTTGTACTTGGTTCAACAGAACCAAACAAAGCAGTAATATATAAAGATTCATAATTTGTTTTATTTATCATAAAACTTAAAAAATTAAGATTATCATATGAGAAGGTTTAAAGTGAGTAAAACTAGCATTCTTTGTACAAGCAGTCAGAAAATAAGGAGACTCATCGCACTGGGTAACACTGCAATTAGGGACCTTTCCAAATTATTGAGGAATAGTGATGTTAATTTGAGGATTAAGAAGCATCTGATTCAGTATCTCAACTTTCAAATTACTAGGTATGTATATGAGATTGGACAATGAACCAGGATGGCAGAAGAAAGAATACTTGATGCCTTTGAGCTGTGAAGGTGGAGAAGAGCACTGTCTCATGGACAGCCAAGAGAACAAAACAAATATGTCTTGGGGAGGGTGCAACTGGAGTGCTCTTTGAAGACAAGAATGATGAAGTGTCACCTCACATATTTTGGACATAATGTTGGGGGTTCTATTTCATGAAAAGAGACATGATATTGGGAAAGGTTGGGTTTCAGCAAAGGAGAGGAAGATCCTCAACCAGGCTGGATTGACACGATGACTGTTGCAATGGGCTCTTGTGTGCCAGGAAGTATGTGGATGGCTCGGGACAGGAGTGGGTTTGTATCTTTTGTTCATGGGGTCTCTATGAATCATACTTAACAACACCTAACAATAGCAAATATAATACAGCATTTGCCATGAAATATTTGAAATGTTGGAGTCAAACATTTTAAAGAATATGGTATCATGCATATGAGTTTATAATATTCCAGGTAAGACTTAGTCTCAGGCTAGAAAACACAAACCACTCCAATGCTCATTTCACATTTGTACTAAAACTAAAAGGTCAGTGTGTGTTTGGAATTTGTGTCCCCCACTCCCACCTCCAATATGTAGGCCTTTATTGGCCTTTATACTTATCCTAATAGGTCAAAAGTAATCTGCTCAGATGTATCCTGAATGTCATAAACTCAAAATAATTAATTGATCCACAAACAAAAGGTCATAGTGTATGTAAAGGCTATAGGAGAAACCTCTTCATTGCCTACATTTTTCTTCTCTTCTTGTGTTACTGGAAATACTATCATTCTTTGGCTTGCAGACACATAACTTCAGATTCTGCCTCTGAGAGTTGTCCCTGTGTCTGTGTCTTTTCTCCTTTTCTTTTATAGACGCCAGTCTGGGGGCCTCATGGTAAGAAAGTAGGCTAATTGAATGCACCAGCTACTCCTTGGGACAGAGATGGACAATGTTTTCTCATTCAATCCTAGAGCCTTTAGATACAGCATGCCGTGCCAAAACTTTGGTGTCAGACTTCTGGCCTCCAAAACGGTGGAAGAACAAATTTAGATTGTTTTAAGTCACTGAGTTTGTGGCTTTGTTGAAATAGCCTTGATATACCAATGGTATTATTCCTCTGGCTATCCTGCCAAAATCTTCTTTGCCTTAAAATGTTTGCACTTCCTGTCTCCATTATGGAAGGTGGTCTGGCACTTTCTCAAAAAGTTGGAAACAGGAATAGCATTCAATCCAGCTAAACCACTACTAGAAATATACCCTAAAGAAAGCAGAGCCATGATGCAAACAAATGCATGAGCACTCATGTTTATTGCAGCATTATTCACAATAGTGAAGAAATTGAAGTGGTCCAACAAAAGGATAAATATTGAATAAGACCACCACTGTTATTAAATCAGATTGACATGAGGAGGCATAGGTAGAATGGAAAATGGATAGATGCTGAACACTGCACTAGAACAGATTAAGGAAAGGTCTATCTGAAAGGAATGTGTTATTAGGAATTATATATATATATATAATTATACACACACACACACACAATCTGGAACAAGATCTGTGCATCATTACAAAGGGAGCTGGGGGAGGGAGAAAGAAGGAGGAGAGAAGAAAATGTGCTTTGATTAATGAATAGAAGCCCAATTTTTCTGCAAACTTTCATTAAAATAAAAATTTAAATAACTGACATAGCAGCATTCTCCATAGAGTCTTGAAAACCCGATGTAATTTGTTCCTTTAGAACAGTGGAGAAATAAGTTATTTTCTTAAAGATATTCTTTTGTGGTACTTCTGTTATAAAAATTATTAAGACAATATAGAAATTGGATTTTCTATTATAGTTTGGTCCACTTTTTGTGATATAAAAACTAGTAATGTTTTTAAGGTGTTATTAAATGTTCAATGATTTGTTTAAAGTAATTTAATTAAAAAAATTTCATGTTCTTGTTGTTATGTGCCGTCGAGTTGCTTGCGACTCATAGCGACCCTACGTACAACAGCCCTAAACTCTGCTCTGTCCTGTGCCAATCACACTGTCTCTGACATTCCTATCCCGATTAACCCAATCACTGAATCAATCCACCTCATAGATGGCCTTCCCCTCCTGCACTGTTCCTCCACCCTCCCAAGCATGATGTCCTTCTCAAGGACCTGTCTCTCCTCACAACATGTCCAAAGTATGTCAGACGGAGCCTCAGAATCCTTGCCTCCAAGAAGCCACCCGGTTTAACCTTTTCAAGGATGAATCTGTTTGTTTTCCTAGCAGTCCATGGTACTCTCAGTACTCTTCTCCAGCACCACAGCTCAAAGGCATCAATTCCCCTTCTATCCTCCTTGGTCATTGTCCAACTCTGTGATTCATAAAAAGTGATTGCAAAGACCATGGACTGTATCAGACACACCTTAGTCTCCAGAGAGACACCATTGCTCTTCAGTACTCTGGAGAGTTCCCTAATAGCATACTTTCCCATCTCAATGAGCCTTTTAATTTCCTGGCTACTGGAGAACTCTCCTTCATAGGGTCACTATGAGTCACCTGCAGCTCGATGGCACTTAACAACAATAACATCGAGAGAGAGAGAGAGAGAGAGAGAGAGAGAGAGAGATCAGCTGGCCCAGTGAAGAGCAAATGGTGTGACGAAGACAAAGGTGGGTGACTTTTAGTTTGTGGCCCTCTGGCCAGTCTTTCATTATTTTTGTTCAGACATTTCTCTAGGTCGTATAGCCCTGGTGTGCAAGTTGCCGTCCCACGGTCACTTGTGGTTGCTATGAGGCTGAACACTGTGACAAGGGTGTGTCAAATGCGTTACTGGTTGGCTACCCAGTGCAGACTGAGAGTGGGGTGGAGCTCCCCAATTAAACAAGCGTGGAAGGAGGAGTGGCATCCACTTCCATAATAGTTTGCCTCCGGAAAACCTATGAACCTGGAGAGAGGATGAAAGGC